>NC_041381.1:647066060-647106049 GCF_002162155.2 Triticum dicoccoides | reverse complement strand
GAGGAACCCCGCCACGCCCCGTCGCCCTGCCGCCCCGCCGCGCCCCATCGCCGGAGAGGCCAGCGCCGGGCCTCCCCGGTGCCGGACCCCTCCCCGCGGCCCTGCGCCGCCCCGGACCTCTCCCTCTGCCGGCGATCCCCTCCAGGTTTGTTCTTTCCCCCTTGAGGGAGTTCCGGACTAGGGGGTGTCCGGATAGCCGAACTATCATCATCGGCCGGACTCCAAGACTATGAAGATACAAGATTGAAGACTTCGTCCCGTGTCCAGATGGGACTTTCCTTGGCGTGGAAGGCAAGCTTGGCGATACGAATATGTAGATCTCCTACCATTGTAACCGACTCTGTGTAACCCTAGCCCTCTCCTGTGTCTATATAAACCGGATGGCTTTAGTCCGTAGGACGAACAACAATCATACCATAGGCTAGCTTCTAGGGTTTAGCCTCCTTGATCTCGTGGTAGATCTACTCTTGTAACACACATCATCAATATTAGTCAAGCAGGACGTAGGGTTTTACCTCCATCAAGACGGCCCGAACCTGGGTAAAACATCGTGTCCCTTGTCTCCTGTTACCATCCGCCTAGACGCACAGTTCGGGACCCCCTACCCGAGATCCGCCGGTTTTGACACCGACATTGGTGCTTTCATTGAGAGTTCCTTTGTGTCGTCACCGATAGGCTCGATGGCTTCTTCGATCATCATCAACGACGCAGTCCAGGGTGAGACCTTCCTCCCCGGACAGATCTTCGTATTCGGTGGCTTCGCACTGCGGGCCAACTTGCTTGGCCAACTGGAGCAGATTGAAAGCTATGCCCCTGGCCGCCAGGTCAGATTTGGAAGTTTGAACTTCACGGCTGACATCCGCGGGGACTTGATTGTTGGAAATATGCCCTAGAGGCAATAATAAAAGTGTTATTATTATATTTCTTTGTTCATGATAATAGTCTTTTATTCATGCTATAACTGTATTATCTGGAAATCGTAATACACGTGTGAATACATAGACCACAATATGTCCCTAGTGAGCCTCTAGTTGACTAGCTCGTTGTGATCAACAGATAGTCATGGTTTCCTGGCTATGGACATTGGATGTCGTTGATAACGGGATCACATCATTAGGAGAATGATGTGATGGACAAGACCCAATCCTAAGCATAGCACAAAGGTCGGTTAGTTCGTTTGCTAGAGCTTTTCCAATGTCAAGTATCTCTTCCTTAGACCATGAGATCGTGTAACTCCCGGATACCGTAGGAGTGCTTTGGGTGTACCAAACGTCACAACATAACTGGGTGACTATAAAGGTGCATTACAGGTATCTCCGAAAGTGTCTGTTGGGTTGACACGGATCAAGACTGGGATTTGTCACTCCGTGTTACGGAGAGGTATCACTGGGCCCACTCGGTAATGCATCATCATAATGAGCTCAAGGTGATCAAGTGTTTGGTCACGGGATCATGCATTACGATACGAGTAAAGTGACTTGCCGATAACGAGACTGAACGAGGTATTGGGATACCGACGATCGAGTCTCGGGCATGTAACTTACCGATTGACAAAGGGAATTGCATACGGGGTTTGATCGAATCCTCAACATCGTGGTTCATCCGATGAGAACATCGAGGAGCATGTGGGAGCCAACATGGGTATCCAGATCCCGCTGTTGGTTATTGACCTGAGGTCGTCTCGGTCATGTCTGCATGTCTCCCGAACCCGTAGGGTCTACACACTTAAGATTCGGTGACGCTAGGGTTATCAGGAAGACAAGTATGTGATTACCGAATGTTGTTTGGAGTCCCGGATGAGATCCCGGACGTCACGAGGAGTTCCGGAATGGTCCGGAGGTAAAGATTTATATAAGGAAAGTGGTTAAACAGACACCGGAAAGTTTCGGTGGCATACCGGTATTGTACCGGGGCCACCGGAAGGGTTCCGGGGGTCCACCGGGTGGGGCCACCCCTCCCGGGGGGCCACATGGGCTGTGTGGGAGAGGGAGCCAGCCCCTAGTGGGCTGGGCGCGCCTCCCCACCTAGGCCCATGCGGCTAGGGCAAGGGGAGGGGAAACCCTAAAGGGGGCGCCCCCCTAGCTTGGGGGGCAAGCCACCCCTTTTCCCTCTCCCTTTGGCCGCAGCCCCCCTCTAGGGTTTCCCCTAGAGGGCCGGCCCCCTTGCCCCTCTCCTCCTATATATAGAGGTGTGAAGGGAGGGCTGCTGGACACACAACTCAAGGCGCAGCCCCTCCCCTCCCCAACACCTCTCCTCCTCCGTACGTGCTTGGCGAAGCCCTGTCGGAGTACTTCTGCACCAACTACACCACGCCGTCGTGCTGCCGTTGGAGCTGCCTTACTCAACCTCTCCTTCCTCCTTGCTGTATCAAGACGGAGGAGACGTCGTCCGTCCCGTACGTGTGTTGAACGCGGAGGTGCTGTCCGTTCAGCACTTGGTCATCGGTGATCCGAATCACGACGAGTACGACTCCATCATCACCATCCCCTTGAACGCTTCCGCACTCGATCTACAAGTGGTATGTAGATGCAAACTCACTCCCTTGACTCGTTGCTTAGATGAACTCATAGATGGATCTTGGTGAAACCGTAGGAAAAATTTTAATTTTCTGCAACGTTCCCCAACAGTGGCATCATGAGCTAGGTCTATGCGTAGTTCTCTTTGCACGAGTAGAACACAATTTTGTTGTGGGCGTGGATCTTTTCAACTTGCTTGCCGCTACTAGTCTTATCTTGCTTCAGCGGTATTGTGGGATGAAGCGGCCCGGACCAACCTTACACGTACGCTTACGTGAGACTGGTTCCACCGACTGACATGCACTAGTTGCATAAGGTGGCTGGCGGGTGTCTGTCTCTCCCACTTTAGTTGGAGCGGATTCGATGAAAAGGGTCCTTATGAAGGGTAAATAGAAGTTGACAAGATCACGTTGTGGTTATTCATAGGTAAGAAAACGTTCTTGCTAGAACCCAATTGCAGCCACGTAAAAGATGCAACAACAATTAGAGGACGTCTAACTTGTTTTTGCAGCAATTGTCATGTGATGTGATATGGCCAGAAGTTGTGATGAATGATGGATGATATATTGTGATGTATGAGATCATGTTCTTGTAATAGGAATCACGACTTGCATGTCAGTGAGTATGACAACCGGCAGGAGCCATAGGAGTTGTCTTTATTTTGTATGACCTGCGTGTCATTGAAGAACGCCATGTAAACTACTTTACTTTATTGCTAAACGCGTTAGTCATAGAAGTAGAAGTAGTCGTTGGCGTGACAACTTCATGAAGACACGATGATGGAGATCATGATGATGGAGATCATGGTGTCATGCCGGTGACAAGATGATCATGGAGCCCCGAAGATGAAGATCAAAGGAGCTATATGATATTGGCCATATCATGTCACTACTTTATATAATTGCATGTGATGTTTATTATGTTTATGCATCTTGTTTACTTAGGACGACAATAGTAAATAAGATGATCCCTTAAAAATTTCAAGAAGTGTTCTCCCCTAACTGTGCACCGTTGCTACAATTCGTCGTTTCGAAGCACCACGTGATGATCGGGTGTGATCGATCCTTATGTTCACATACAACGGGTGTAAGACAGTTTTACACAGCAAAACACTTAGGGTTAACTTGACGAGCCTAGCATGTACAGACATGGCCTCGGAACACGGAGACCGAAAGGTCGAACACGAGTCGTATGGAAGATACGATCAACATGAGAATGTTCACCGATGATGACTAGTCCGTCTCACGTGATGATCGGACACGGCCTAGTCGACTCGGATCGTGTAACACTTAGATGACTAGAGGGATGTCTAATCTGAGTGGCAGTTCATTCAATAATTTGATTAGATGAACTTAATTATCATGAACTTAGTCTAAAACCTTTTGCAAATATGTCTTGTAGATCAAATGGCCAACGCTCATGTCAACTTGAACTTCAACGCGTTCCTAGAGAAAACCAAGCTGAAAGATGATGGCAGCAACTATACGGACTGGGTCCGGAACCTGAGGATCATTCTCATAGCTGCCAGGAAACAATATGTCCTAGAAGGACCGCTAGGTGATGCTCCCGTCCCAGAGAACCAAGACATTATGAATGCTTGGCAGTCTCGTGCTGATGATTACTCCCTCATTCAGTGCGGCATGCTTTACAACTTAGAACCGGGGCTCCAAAAGCGTTTTGAGCATCACGGAGCATATGAGATGTTCGAGGAGCTGAAACTAGTTTTCCAAGCTCACGCCCGGGTCGAGAGATATGACATCTCCGACAAGTTCTATAGTTGTAAGATGGAGGAAAATAGTTCTGTCAGTGAGCACATACTCAAGATGTCTGGGTTGCACAACCGTATGACCTAGCTGAATATTAACCTCCCTGATGAGGCAGTCATTGACAGAATCCTTCACTCGCTCCCACCAAGCTACAAGAGCTTTGTGATGAACTACAATATGCAGGGGATGGTAAAGACCATTCCTGAAGTATTTTCTATGCTGAAGTCAGCAGAGGTTGAAATCAAGAAAGAACATAAAGTGTTGATGGTCAATAAGACCACTAAGTTCAAGAAGGGCAAGGGTAAGAAGAACTTCAAGAAGGACGGCAAGGAGGTTGCCGCGCCCGGTAAGCCAGTTGCCGGGAAGAAGTCAAAGAATGGACCCAAGCCTGAGACTGAGTGCTTTTATTGCAAGGGGAAGGGTCACTGGAAGCGGAACTGCCCCAAATACTTAGCGGATAAGAAGGCCGGCAACACTAAAGGTATATTTGATATACATGTAATTGATCTGTACCTTACCAGTACTCGTAGTAACTCCTGGGTATTTGATACCGGTGCCGTTGCTCATATTTGTAACTCACAGCAGGAGCTGCGGAATAAGCGGAGACTAGCGAAGGACGAGGTGACGATGCGCGTTGGGAATGGTTCCAGAGTCGATGTGATCGCCGTCGGCACGCTACCTCTACATTTACCTACGGGATTAGTTTTGAACCTTAATAATTGTTATTTGGTGCCAAGTTTGAGCATGAACATTGTATCTGGATCTCGTTTAATACGAGATGGCTACTCATTTAAGTCCGAGAATAATGGTTGTTCTATTTATATGAGAGATATGTTCTATGGTCATGCTCCGATGGTCAATGGTTTATTCTTAATGAATCTCGAACGTAGTGTTACACATATTCATAGCGTGAATACCAAAAGATGTAAAGTTGATAACGATAGTCCCACATACTTGTGGCACTGCCGCCTTGGTCACATTGGTGTCAAGCGCATGAAGAAGCTCCATGCTGATGGACTTTTGGAGTCTCTCAATTATGAATCATTTGACACATGCGAACCATGCCTCATGGGCAAGATGACCAAGACTCCGTTCTCCAGAACAATGGAGCGAGCAACCAACTTGTTGGAAATCATACATACCGATGTGTGTGGTCCAATAAGCGTTGAGGCTCGCGGAGGATATCGTTATGTTCTCACTCTCACTGATGAGTTGAGTATATATGGGTATGTCTACTTAATGAAACACAAGTCTGAGACCTTTGAAAAGTTCAAGGAATTTCAGAATGAGGTAGAGAATCAACGTGACCAAGAGATAAAATTCCTACAATCAGATCGTGGAGGAGAATACTTAAGTCACAAATTTGGTACACACTTAAGGAAATGTGGAATCGTTTCACAACTAACGCCGCCTGGAACACCTCAGCATAACGGTGTGTCTGAACGTCGTAATCGCACTCTATTAGATATGGTGCGGTCTATGATGTCTCTTACCGATTTACCACTATCATTTTGGGGATACGCTCTAGAGACAGCTACATTCACTTTAAATAGGGCACCGTCTAAATCCGTTGAGACGACACCGTATGAATTATGGTTTGGGAAGAAACCTAAGCTGTCGTTTCTAAAAGTTTGGGGATGCGATGCTTATGTCAAGAAACTTCAACCTGAAAAGCTCGAACCCAAGTCGGAAAAATGCATCTTCATAGGATACCCTAAGGAAACCATTGAGTATACCTTCTACTTAAGATCCGAGGGCAAGATCTTTGTCGCTAAGAACGGATCCTTTCTGGAAAAAGAGTTTCTCTCGAAAGAAGTAAGTGGGAGGAAAGTAGAACTCGATGAAGTACTACCTCTTGAGCGGGACAGTAGTGCAGCTCAGGAAGATGTTCCTGTGATGCCTACACCAACTGAAGAGGAAAATAATGATGATGATCAAGGTACTTCGGATCAAGTTGCTACTGAACTTCGTAGGTCCACAAGGACACGTTCCGCACCAGATTGGTACGGCAACCCTGTCCTGGAAATCATGTTGTTAGACAACGTTGAACCTTTGAACTATGAGGAAGAGATGGCGGGCCCAGATTCCAACAAATGGCTAGAAGCCATGAAATCCGAGATAGAATCCATGTATGAAAACAAAGTATGGACTTTGACTGACTTGCCCGATGATCGGCGAGCGATATAAAACAAATGGATCTTTAAGAAGAAGACGGACGCGGATGGTAATGTCACCATCTATAAAGCTCGACTTGTCGCTAAAGGTTATCGGCAAGTTCAAGGGATTGACTACGCTGAGATTTCTCTCCCGTAGCGAAGCTTAAGTCCGTCCGAATCATGTTAGCAATTGCCGCATACTATGATTATGAGATATGGCAGATGGACGTCAAAACGGCATTCCTTAACGGTTATCTTAAGGAAGAGCTGTATATGATGCAGCCAGAAGGTTTCGTCGACCCTAAGAACGCTAGCAAAGTATGCAAGCTCCAGCGATCCATTTATGGGCTGGTGCAAGCATCTCGGAGTTGGAACATTTGCTTTGATGAGATGATCAAAGCGTTTGGGTTTATGCAGACTTGTGGAGAAGCCTGCGTTTACAAGAAAGTGAGTGGGAGCTCTGTAGCATTTCTCATATTATATGTAGATGACATACTTTTGATGGGAAATGATATAGAATTCTTGGACAGCATTAAGGCCTACTTGAATAAGTGTTTTTCAATGAAGGACCTTGGAGAAGCTGCTTATATATTAGGCATCAAGATCTATAGAAATAGATCGAGACGCCTCATAGGTCTTTCACAAAGCACATACCTTGATAAAATTTTGAAAAAGTTCAAAATGGATCAGTCCAAGAAGGGGTTCTTGTCTGTATTGCAAGGTGTGAGATTGAGCTCGGCTCAATGCCCGACCACGGCAAAAGATATAGAAGAGATGAGTGTCATCCCCTATGCTTCAGCCATAGGATCTATTATGTATGCCATGCTGTGTACCAGACCTGATGTAAACCTTGCCGTAAGTTTGGTAGGAAGGTACCAAAGTAATCCTGGCAAGGAACACTGGACAGCGGTCAAGAATATCCTGAAGTACCTGAAAAGGACAAAGGACATGTTTCTCGTTTATGGAGGTGACGAAGAGCTCGTCGTAAAGGGTTACGTCGACGCTTGCTTCGACACAGATCTGGATGACTCTAAGTCACAAACCGGATACGTGTATATGTTGAATGGTGGAGCAGTAAGCTGGTGCAGCTGCAAGCAGAGCGTCGTGGCGGGATCTACATGTGAAGCGGAGTACATGGCAGCCTCGGAGGCAGCGCATGAAGCTATTTGGGTGAAGGAGTTCATCACCGACCTAGGAGTCATACCCAATGCGTCGGGGCTGATCAAACTCTTCTGTGACAACACTGGAGCTATTGCCCTTGCCAAGGAGCCCAGGTTTCACAAGAAGACCAGGCACATCAAGCGTCGTTTCAACTCCATCCGTGAAAATGTTCAAGATGGAGACATAGAAATTTGCAAAGTACATACGGATCTGAATGTCGCAGACCCGTTGACTAAACCTCTCTCGCGAGCGAAACATGATCAACACCAGAACTCTATGGGTGTTCGATTCATCACAATGTAACTAGATTATTGACTCTAGTGCAAGTGGGAGACTGTTGGAAATATGCCCTAGAGGCAATAATAAAAGTGTCATTATTATATTTCTTTGTTCATGATAATAGTCTTTTATTCATGCTATAACTGTATTATCCGGAAATTGTAATACACGTGTGAATACATAGACCACAATATATCCCTAGTGAGCCTCTAGTTGACTAGCTCGTTGTGATCAACAGATAGTCATGGTTTCCTGGCTATGGACATTGGATGTTGTTGATAACGGGATCACATCATTAGGAGAATGATGTGATGGACAAGACCCAATCCTAAGCATAGCACAAAGGTCAGTTAGTTCGTTTGCTAGAGCTTTTCCAATGTCAAGTATCTCTTCCTTAGACCATGAGATCGTGTAACTCCCGGATACCGTAGGAGTGCTTTGGGTGTACCAAACGTCACAACGTAACTGGGTGACTATAAAGGTGCATTACAGGTATCTCCGAAAGTGTCTGTTGGGTTGACACGGATCGAGACTGGGATTTGTCACTCCGTGTTACGGAGAGGTATCACTGGGCCCACTCAGTAATGCATCATCATAATGAGCTCAAGGTGACCAAGTTTTTGGTCACGGGATCATGCATTACGATACGAGTAAAGTGACTTGCTGGTAATGAGATTGAACAAGGTATTGGGATACCGACGATCGAGTCTCGGGCATGTAACTTACCGATTGACAAAGGGAATTGCATACGGGGTTTGATCGAATCCTCGACATCGTGGTTCATCCGATGACAACATCGAGGAGCATGTGGGAGCCAACATGGGTATCCAGATCCCGCTATTGGTTATTGACCTGAGGTCGTCTTGGTCATGTCTGCATGTCTCCCAAACCCGTAGGGTCTACACACTTAAGGTTCGGTGATGCTAGGGTTATTAGGAAGACAAGTGTGTGATTACCTAATGTTGTTCGGAGTCCCGGATGAGATCCCGGACGTCACGAGGAGTTCCGGAATGGTCCGGAGGTAAAGATTTATATAAGGAAAGTGGTTAAACGGACACCGGGAAGTTTCGGTGGCATACCGGTATTGTACCGGGGCCACCGGAAGGGTTCCGGGGGTCCACCGGGTGGGGCCATGCCTCCCGGGTGGGGCCATGCCTCCCGGGGGGGCACATGGGCTGTGTGGGAGAGGGAGCCAGCCCCTAGTGGGCTGGGCGCGCCTCCCCACCTAGGCCCATGCGGCTAGGGCAAGGGGAGGGGAAACCCTAAAGGGGGCGCCCCCCTAGCTTGGGGGCAAGCCACCCCTTTTCCCTCTCCCTTTGGCCGCCGCCCCCCTCTAGGGTTTCCCCTCGAGGGCGGCCCCCTTGCCCCTCTCCTCCTATATATAGAGGGGTGAGGGGAGGGCTGCTGGACACACAACTCAAGGCGCAGCCCCTCCCCTCCCCAACACCTCTCCTCCTCCGCACGTGCTTGGCGAAGCCCTGTCGGAGTACTTCTGCACCAACTACACCACGCCGTCGTGCTGCCGTTGGAGCTGCCTTCCTCAACCTCTCCTTCCTCCTTGCTGTATCAAGACGGAGGAGACGTCGTCCGTCCCGTACGTGTGTTGAACGCGGAGGTGCTGTCCGTTCAGCACTTGGTCATCGGTGATCCGAATCACGACGAGTACGACTCCATCTTCACCATCCCCTTGAACGCTTCCGCACTCGATCTACAAGTGGTATGTAGATGCAAAATCACTCCCTTGACTCGTTGCTTAGATGAACTCATAGATGGATCTTGGTGAAACCGTAGGAAAAATTTTAATTTTCTGCAACGTTCCCCAACATTGATCCTCGATGGATTCGAGCCACAGCCAAGCGTGCCGCACTGTCACGGCGAGCATGATTTAGCTCTGCAGCCAGACAGTACCCTGGAGGCTGCACTCGAACCCGCTCCGATCTTCAATTCGGAGCCGGCTGCGCAGATCGAGTACGGATGGCTAGACACCGCCTCGGGGGCTGCAACCTCTACGGCGATAGAGCCAGACACTGGCCTTGTCCCTCATAAAGCTCGTGGCTCCGAGGTGCGGACTCCTCGCCGGACTCCAAACCTCCCGCGCCCCCTCCAATCGAATCCGATTGGGCGCCGGTCATGGAGTTCACCGCAGCAGACATCTTTCAACACTCACCTTTCGGCGACATCTTGAGTTCGCTAAAGTATCTCTCGTTATCAGGAGAGTCCTGGCCGGACTGCGGCCAGGACGGTTGGGATGCGGACGACGAAGAAATTCAAAGCCCACCCACCACCCACTTGGTAGCCACTGTCGATGATCTAAACGACATGCTAGACTACGACTCCGAAGACATCGACGGTATGGACGACGATGCCGGAGACGACCAAGAACCTGCGCCTATGGGGCACTGGAAAGCCACCTCATCATATGACATATACATGGTGGATATCCCAAAGGATGGGAATGGCGAAGGGGCAGCAGAGGATGACCCCTCCAAGAAACAGCCCAAGCGCCGGCGTCAGCGGCGCCGCTCTAAGTCCCGCCACAGCAAGAATGAAGATTCCGGCACCGGAGATAATAATACACCAGACAGTGCCGAAGACAACCCACTCCAGCAAGATCCAGCGCAGGAGGACGGAGACGCCAGCCCTCATGAGAGAGCGGAAGATGAAGAGGTAGAGGATTACATGCCTCCCTCCGGAGACGAGGCAAGCCTCAACGACGATGAATTTGTCGTGCCTGAGGATCCCGTCGAACAAGAGCGTTTTAAACGCAGGCTTATGGCCACGGTGAACAGCCTCAAGAAAAAGCAGCAACAGCTTAGAGCTGATCAAGATCTGCTAGGCGACAGATGGACTGAAGTCCTCGCGGCCGAAGAGCATGAGCTCGAACGCCCCTCCAAAAGCTACCCTAAATGCAAGCTGCTCCCCCGATTAGAGGAGGAGGCGTATGAACCCGCATCACCAGGAGACAATACGGCTGACCGACCACCCCGTGGTCGCGACAGAGAGGCTTCTAGGCCCTTCACTAAACCCGTACCCCGGCATCGCTCAAAAAGCACAAGGCCACAGGGGAATGCTCCGGACTTGCGAGATATTGGAGGATAGGGCAAGACAATCAAGATCGATCTATGGATCACATGGGCGCCCCATGATACGTGACGACAACCCTCGCGCCGGACACAGTAAGTCCGGCCGGGCCGAACAAAATAGACAACGCTCTTTCGAGCTCCGTCGTGATATCGCCCAGTACAGAGGCGCCACACACCCACTATGCTTCACAGACGAAGTAATGGATCATCAAATCCCCGAAGGGTTTAAACCCGTGAATATTGAATCTTACGATGGCACAACAGACCCCGCAGTTTGGATCGAAGACTATCTCCTTCGCATCCACATGGCCCGCGGTGACGATCTGCACGCCATCAAATATCTCCCCCTCAAGCTTAAAGGACCAGCCCGGCATTGGCTTAACAGCTTGCCAGCAGAGTCAATTGGGAGTTGGGGATACTTGGAAGCCACATTCCTCGATAACTTCCAAGGCACGTATGTGCGACCACCAGACGCTGATGACCTAAGCCACATAATTCAGCAGCCAGACGAATCGGCCAGACAATTCTGGACACGGTTCTTAACCAAGAAAAACCAAATCGTCGACTGTCCGTATGCGGAGGCCCTTGCAGCCTTCAAGCATAATATCCGCGACGAGTGGCTTGCCCAGCACCTGGGACAGGAAAAGCCGAAATCCATGGCAGCCCTCACATCACTCATGACTCGCTTTTGCGCGGGTGAGGACAGCTGGCTAGCACACAGCAACAACCTCAGTAAAAATTTTGGCAGTCCGGATATCAAGGACCGTAATGACAGGTCGTGTCGTAACAAAAACAAATGCCGCATTAACGGCGACAATAGTGAGGATACGGCAGTCAATGCCGGATTCAGAGGCTCTAAACCCGGTCAGCGGAAAAAGCCATTCAAAAGAACTACTCCGGGTTCGTCCAATTTGGACCGAATACTCGACCGCTTGTGCCAGATACACGTCACCCCCGAAAAGCCAGCTAATCACACCAACAGGGACTGTTGGGTATTCAAGCAGGCAGGCAAGTTAATTGCGGAAAACAATGACAAGGGGCTGCACAGCAATGACGAGGAAGAGACCCGACCGCCGAACAATAGAGGACAGAAGGGTTTCCCCCCACAGGTGCGGACGGTGAACATGATATACGCAACACACATACCCAAAAGGGAGCGGAAGCATGCACTCAGGGATGTATACGCGATGGAGCCAGTTGCCCCGAAGTTCAATCCATGGTCCTCTTGCCCGATCACTTTTGACCGAAGGGACCACCCCACCAGCATCCGCCACGGCGGATTCGCCGCATTGGTTCTAGACCCAATCATCGATGGATTTCACCTCACCAGAGTCCTGATGGACGGCGGCAGCAGCCTGAACCTGCTTTATCAGGACACAGTGTGCAAAATGGGCATAGACCCCTCAAGGATCAAACCTACCAAGATGACCTTTAAAGGCGTCATACCAGGTGTAGAAGCCAATTGTACAGGCTCAGTTACACTGGAAGTGGTCTTCGGATCCCCGGATAACTTCCGAAGCGAGGAGTTAATCTTCGACATAGTTCCGTTCCGCAGCGGCTATCATGCTCTGCTCGGGCGTACCGCGTTTGCAAAGTTCAACGCGGTGCCGCACTACGCATACCTTAAGCTCAAGATGCCAGGCCCTCGAGGAGTCATCACGGTCAACGGAAACACTGAACGTTCTCTCCGCACGGAGGAACATACAGCGGCTCTCGCGGCAGAAACACAATGCAGCCTCTTAAGACAATTCTCGAGTCCGGCCGTTAAGCGGCCAGACACAGCTAAGCGCGCCTGGAGTAACCTACAACAAGACCACCTGGCACGATCCGAGCCCGCGTAGCAGTGCGGCCCCAACCCCAGCCCCTGTAAAACATCAAAACAGGTCCTTCGCGTACATCAATACGCCCCGAAGATACCATGGGCATGGGGAGAGGGGCACGACCACGATAAGCCCAGACTGCGGCTCAACCACACCAGGGGCTCTCAAGTGTGTCGTTATTTTTCCTTTTTCCTTTTATTTTTTACCCATAGGACTCCGTTCGTCAGAGGCCCTGTCCGGCAGCATACCTACCGAACTCACAATGCAATAGCCAGGGAAGGATAAAGGCTACAACGAATATATAGGTGGTCTCCATTACGAGCATTTTTTATACACCACTCCGCGGCCTACCCCTGGAAGGGGACATGTTTAACAGTCCCGTCCCTTGCTTATCGCACTATTTGTATCGTTCTGCACTTACAACAGTTTTTCTTGAATAAGTAATGCAACACCTTTTTGCTTCCAATTGCATTTCTCTTTTATACATATGTTCATTTGTGACATTACGCATCCGTACGTTTTTGGTATGGCTAAATACACCAGGGGCTTATGTTTCCCGCATCATGGTGTGACAAGTCCGAACACTTTCACAAGTGCGGTACCCCGAACTTATAGCATTATATGCATCAGCTCCGAATCATGTCTTGGGTCAATAGTTGGGTTTGCCCGGCTCCCATGTTTTGGTACCTTACGTTCCGTTGTATCGGCTAAGGTAGCACTGGGAGAACCACTGCGATTGCGCCCCAGTTGAGCTGGGTTAACGCCTCAGTGGAGAAAGCTAAAACTGACCGTCATGATGAGGCGAGAGCCGGTCGCTGTTCGAGAGGTTTTTTGCGAGTCCTTAAAGACTTATGCCGCTTAGAGCGAGGAGCTGGATCTTGTCCGGCCCAGGCGTGGATAGCGCCCCAAATTCGGCCTTCCGAAGACTAGGGGCTTCGCCAAAATTTAAAATTATAGAATTCTATGGCTAAGTGAGAGTGTTCAAGCATTATAAGTCCGGTTGCCTTGTTCGCTGTGTTGAGCGCCTCCCTAGATGGACCCAACAATGGGAACAAGAGTGCTCAAGTTTATCCCGAACACCCCAGCACTCGTGGGATGGGGGCTGAAGCCGACGACTTGCCATCTCTCAGATTTGATAAACAGCCGCACAGAAGGTAATATTTTAAATTAACAAGCATTGCTTAGCGCATATGAACTAAGTTTTCATCGCACATGATAACAAAATGCGAGTCTACTCAAATATTACACTCACCCGCAATAGTGCGGGCGCCCTTCAGCACACTCTTATAATACATCTCGGGCATGCAATGCTCCTTGCCCTCTGGTGGCGGGTCTGTCACGAGTTTCTAGGCATCCATCTTGCCCCAGTGCACCTTTGCGCAGGCAAGGGCCCGACGGGCACCTTCAATACAGGTGGAGTGCTTGATGACTTCAACCCACGAGCACGCATCCACCAGCCGCCGCACCAGGCCGAAGTAGCTCCCAGGCATGGCCTCCTTCGGCCACAGCCGAACTATGAGGCCCTTCATGGCCTGTTCGGCCGCCTTGTGGAGCTCGACCAGCTGCTTCAGCTAGTCGCTAAGGGGCACCGGATGTCCGGCCTCAGCATACTGAGACCAGAAGACCTTCTCTATCGAGCTCCCCTCCTCGGCCCGGTAGAATGCGGCAGCATCGGACACGCTGCGAGGAAGATCTCGAACGCCCCTGGAGAGCTCCGAATTCGGGTAAGCAACAGGTTATTAACACTCACATGCTTACTTTGCATGAAAAATGCCTTACCCGCTGCTATTTTCTTCACCACCTCGATCTCCTGGAGGGCCTTGTAGGCTTCGGCCTTAGCGGCTTTGGCACTCTCAAGAGCCGTTGCAAGCTCAGACTCTCGAGTCTTCGAGTCACGCTCCAGGCTCTCATGTTTTTTCACGAGATCCTGGAGCTCTTGCTGTACCTCCGCCACCCGCGCCTCCTGCTTCTCTCGCTCGGTGCGCTCCGCGGCCGCATTGCGTTCGGCCACGGCCACCGCCTCTTTCAGGGTCGCCACCTCGTTAGTGGCCCCTGCAATACCCACGTTATCCTTGTCATTCTTTTTGCAACCAAAATCCTTTTCTGTAAGGTACAATTTTAATAAGGTGTTACTCACCTTCCTTATCCTCTAGCTGCTTCTTGGCACGGCCGAGCTCGTTCTCGAACCGCTCGAGGTTTTCCTTCAAAGTATTGACCTCCGCAGTCAGTGCAGCAGAGGTCAGCAGCGCAGCCTGCAATCCCATATTGACATATTTTTTATGACTCCTGCGTATATCTTTTTAGATCCTCAGTCCGACTTTTCTTTCCGAACACCGAATCGAGCATCAGGGGCTATTGTCTATGCGGTACCATTTTATATATATCGAAATTCTTACCTCAAAGCCTGTTAGAAGGCTGCTGCAGGCTTCGGTCAGCCCGCTCTTGGCGAGCTGCACCTTCTGAATCACTGCACTCATAACAGTGCGGTGTTCCGCTTCAATGGAGGCGCCATTGAGCGCCTCCAGCAAGTTATCCGGCGCCTCCGGTTGGATGGAGGCTGCCGGCGTCACGGTCTTGCCCTTCCTACGAAGGGGTCGCCCGCCGAACTCCGGAACCGCTGTGGGTTCCGGGGCTGAGTCCGGTGCAAAGTCCGGGAGGTTGTCCTGCGACACCTCCGGGGCCTCCTCCTCCTGGTGGGTCCCTTCCTAGGATCCCACGTCAGCATCATCCGCGTCACGGGGGGTGGAGGCAGTCGGAAGAGAATCCATATCTGACGCACCTAAGGACCCGCTCGACGAAGCGGGAAGATCATCCTTGGGCGGACTGCAGGGTTGTATGCGGCATTAGAAAGACAATGTGTGGCAAAAAAGAAAAACCATGAAGTTATTCGGAAGTCCGGATACTTACGATCTCGCCAGGGGCTTGGCCCTTGGAGGCCAGTCATCGTCGTCATCACTGGCGTTGGCAGAGCAGTCCGGGGGAAGAGTTTTTCCCTTCTTGGACCCTTCGGCCTCCCTTGTTGGGGAGGCCTTCCTTTTCTTCCCTCCCCCCGCTGGGGGAGAGGCTTTCTTCTTCTTCTCCTCCTCGCCTTGGTGGGAGGAGTCGGCCTCGGATTCATCATCCGATAACACTTGAAAACGGGAGCTCTTTCGAGTACCCGTGGCCTTCTTCTTGGCCTTCTTATCCGGCACCACGTGGGGTGCCGAAGCGAGCAGCCCCGTTAAGCGAGCGTCCGCTGGGTCCTCTGGCAATGGGGCCGGACAGATAGCCTGTTCGGCCTTCTTCAGCCAGTCCTGTCAAAGGAAAGGGAGTTTATGTTGGGGAACGTAGCAGAAATTCAAAATTTTCCTACGTGTCACCAAGATCTATCTATGGAGAAACCAACAACGAGGGGAAGGAGAGTGCATCTACATACCCTTGTAGATTGCTAAGCGGAAGCGTTCAAGAGAACGGGGTTGAAGGAGTCGTACTCGTCGTGATCCAAATCACCCGAGATCCTAGTGCCGAACGGACGGCACCTTCGCGTTCAACACACGTATAGCCCAGTGACGTCTCCCATGCCTTGATCCAGCAAGGTGAGAGGGAGAGGTTGAGGAAGACTCCATCCAGCAGCAGCACAACGGCGTGGTGGTTATGGAGGAGCGTGGCAATCCTGCAGGGCTTCACCAAGCACCGCGGGAGAGGAGGAGTACTTGGGAGAGGGGGAGGGCTGCGCCAGAACATGTGGTGCGGCTGCCCTCCCACCCCCCACATATATATAGGGGCAAGGGAGAGGGGGGCCAGACCCCTCATATCCAATCTGAGGAGGGGGCGGCGGCCAAGGGGGGGAGGAGTGCCTCCCAAGTCAAGTGGAGGCCCTCCCCCTTAGGGTTTTCCCCTCCCCATGCGCATGGGCCTTGGGGGGGCTGGTGCCCCTGGCCCATTTAGGCTAGGGTGCCCCCCTACAGCCCATGCTACTGTATTGTACATGGTGGAACAATTTCGGGACCTCCAAACACCTCCGGAATCCTCCGAAACCTTCTGGAAGCTTCCCGGTACAATACCGAAAAAACCCGAACTTTTCCCGGAACCCGAACAACAACTTTCCATATATAAATCTTTACCTCCGGACCATTCCAGAACTCCTCGTGACGTCCGGGATCTTATCCGGGACTCCGAACAACATTCGGTAATCACATACAAACTTCCTTTATAACCCTAGCATCATCGAACCTTAAGTGTGTAGACCCTACGGGTTCGGGAACCATGCAGACATGACCGAGACGTTCTCCGGTCAATAACCAACAACGGGATCTGGATACCCATGTTGGCTCCCACATGTTCCATGATGATCTCATCGGATGAACCACGATGTCAAGGACTCAATCAATCCCGTATACAATTCCCTTTGTCTAACGGTATTGTACTTGCCCGAGATTCGATCGTCGGTATACCGATACCTTGTTCAATCTCGTTACCGGCAAGTCTCTTTACTCGTTCCTAACACATCATCCCGTGATCAACCCCTTGGTCACATTGTGCACATTATGATGATGTCCTACCGAGTGGGCCCAGAGATACCTCTCCGTTAACCGGAGTGACAAATCCCAGTCTCGATTCGTGCCAACCGAACAAACACTTTCGGAGATACCTGTAGTGCACCTTTATAGCCACCCAGTTACGTTGTGACGTTTGGTACACCCAAAGCATTCCTACAGTATACGGGAGTTGCACAATCTCATGGTCTAAGGAAATGATACTTGACATTAGAAAAGCTTTAGCACACGAACTACGATCTTTGTGCTAGGCTTAGGATTGGGTCTTGTCCATCACATCATTCTGCTAATGATGTGATTCCGTTATCAACGACATCCAATGTCCATGGTTAGGAAACCGTAACCATCTATTGATCAACGAGCTAGTCAACAGAGGCTTACTAGGGACATGGTGTTGTCTATGTATCCACACATGTATCTGAGTTTCCTTTCAATACAATTATAGCATGGATAATAAATGATTATCATAAACAAGGAAATATAATAATAACTAATTTATTATTGCCTCTAGGGCATATTTCCAACAGTCTCCCACTTGCACTAGAGTCAATAATCTAGTTCACATCGCCATGTGATCAACACTGATAGGTCACATCGCCATGTGACCAACATCCAAAGGGTTTACTAGTGTCTTAAACTAGTTCACATCACCATGTGATTAAGTCACAATGTGTTCTGGGGTTTGATCGTGTTTTGCTTGTGAGAGAGGTTTTAGTCAACGATTCTGCAACATTCAGATCTGTATGTACTTCACAATTATCTATGTCATATTGTAAATGCTTCTTCCACGCTCCACTTGAAGCTATTTCAAATGGTCGCTCCACTATACGTATCTGGTTTGCTACTCAGAGTCATTCAAATAAGTGTTAAAGCTTGCATCGACGTAACCCTTTACGCCGAACTCTTTATCACCTCCATAATCGAGAAACATTTCCTTATTCCTCTAAGGATAATTTTGACCGTTGTCCAATGATCCGTTCCTGGATCATTCTTGTACCCCTTGACTGACTCATGGCAAGGCACACTTCCGGTGCTGTACACAGCATAGCATACTATAGAGCCTACGTCTGAAGCGTAGGGGACGGCCATCGTCCTTTGTCTCTCTTCTGCCGTGGTCGAGCTTTAACTCTTAACTTCATACCTTACAACTCAGGCAAGAACTCCTTCTTTGACTGATCCATCTTGAACACCTTCAAGATCATGTCAAGGTATGTGCTCATTTGAAAGTATTATTAAGCGGTTTTTGATATATCCTCATAGATCTTGATGCTCAATGTTCAAGCAGCTTAATCCAGGTTTTGTATTGAAAAACACCTTTCAAATAACCCTACAAGCTTTCCAGAAATTCTACATCATTTCTGATCAACAATATGTCAACAACATATACTCATCAGAAATTCTATAGTGCTCCCACTCACTTCTTTGTAAATACAAGTTCCTCATGAACTTTGTATAAACCTAAAATCTTTGATCATCTTATCAAAGTGTATATTCCAACTCCGAGATGCTTACTCTAGTCCATGGAAGGATCGCTGGAGCTAGCATACCTTTTAGCATCCTTAGGATCGACAAAACCTTTCTGATTGTATCACATACAACCTTTCCTTACGAAAACTGGTAAGGAAACTCGTTTTGACATCCATCTGCCAGATTTCATAAATGCAGCTAATGCTAACATGATTCTGATGGACTTAAGCATCGCTACGGATGAGAAAACCTCATCGTAGTCAACTCCTTGAACTTGTGAAAAACTCTTCGCCACAAGTCGAGCTTCATAGACGGTGACATTACCGTCCACGTCCGTCTTCTTCTTAAAGATCCATTTATCTCAATGGCTTGCCGATCATCGGGCAAGTCCACCAAAGTCCATGCTTTGTTATGATACATGGATCCTATCTCGGATTTCATGGCTTCTAACCATTTGTCGGAATATGGGCCCACCATCGCTTCTCCATAGCTCGTAGGTTCATTGTTGTCTAGCAACATGACCTTCAAGACAGGATCACCGTACCACTCCGAAGCAGTATGCGTCCTTGTCGTCCTACGAGGTTCGGTAGTGACTTGATCCAAAGCTTCATGATCACTATCATAAGCTTCCACTTCAATTGTTGTAGGTGCCACAGGAACAACTTCCTGTGCCCTGCTACACACTTATTGAAGTGACGGTTCAATAATCTCATCAAGTCTCCACCATCCTCCCACTCAATTCTTTTGAGAGAAACCTTTCCTCGAGAAATGACCCGATTCAAGAAACAATCCCTATTGCTTTCGGATCTGAATTAGGAGGTATACCCAACTGTTTTGGGTGTCCTATGAAGATGCATTTTATCCGCTTTGGGTTCGAGCTTATCAACCTGAAACTTTTTTCACATAAGCGTCGCAGCCCCAAACTTTTAAGAAACGACAACTTAGGTTTCTCCAAACAGTGTCGTCTCAACGGAATTACGTGGTACCCTATTAAAGTGAGTGAGGTTGTCTCTAATGCCTAACCCACGAATGATAGTGGTAATTTGATAAGAGACATCATGGTACGCACCATATCCAATAGGGTGCAACTATGATATTCGGACACACCATCACACTATGGTGTTCCAGGCAGTATTAATTGTGAAACAGTTTCCACAATGTCTTAATTGTGTGCCAAAGCTCGTAACTCAGATACTCATCTCTATGATCATATCATAGACATTTTATCCTCTTGTCACAATGATCTTCAACTTCACTCTGAAATTATTTGAACCATTCAATAATTCAGACTTGTGTTTCATCAAGTAAATATACAACATCTACTCGAATCATCTATGAAGTAAGAACATAACGATATTCACTGCATGCCTCAGCACTCATTGGACTGCACACATCAAAATGTGTTACTTCCGACAAGTTGCTATCTTGTTCCATCTTACTAAAAACGAGGCCTTTTAGTCATCTTGCCCATGTGGTATGATTTGCATATCTCAAGTGATCCAAAATCAAGTGAGTCTAAACGATCCATCTGCATGGAGTTTCTTCATGCGTATACACCAATAGACATGGTTCGCATGTCTCAAACTTTTCAAAACCGAGTCCAAAGATCCATCAACATGGAGCTTCTTCATGCGTTTTATACCAGTATGACTTACATGGCAGTGCCACAAGTAAGTGGTACTATCTTATATCTTTTGGCATGAAAATGTGTATCACTACGATCGAGATTTAATAAACCATTCCTTTAGGTGCAAGACCATTGAAGGTATTATTCAAATAAATAGAGTAACCATTATTCTCCTTAAATGAATAACCGTATTGCGATAGACATAATCCAATCATGTCTATGCTCAACGCAAACACCAAATGACAATTATTCAGGTTTGATACTAATCTTGATGGTAGAGGGAGCGTGCGATGCTTGATCACATCAAGATTGGAAAACACTTCCAACACATATCGTCAGCTCACCTTTAGCTAGTCTCCGTTTATTCCGTAGCCTTTTATTTCGAGTTAATAATACTTAGCAACCGAACCGGTATCTAATACCCTGGTGCTACTAGGAGTACTACTAAAGTACACATTAACATAATGTATATCCAATATACTTCTATCGACCTTGCCAGCCTTCTCATCTACCAAGTAACTAGGGTAATTCTGCTCCAGTGGTTGTTCCCCTTATTACAGAAGCACTTAGTCTCAGGTTTGGGTTCAACCTTGGGTTTCTTCACTAGAGCAGCAGCTGATTTGCTGTTTCACGAAGTATCCCTTCTTGCCCTTGCCCTTCTTGAAACTAGTGGTTTCACCAACCATCAACAATTGATGCTCCTTCTTGATTTCTACTTTCGCAGTGTCAAACATCGCGAATACCTCAAGGATCATCATATCTATCCGTGATATGTTATAGTTCATCACGAAGCTCTAGCAGCTTGGTGGCAATGACTTTGGAGAAACATCACTATCTCATCTGGAAGATCAACTCCCACTCGGTTCAAGTGATTGTTGCACTCAGACAATCTGAGCACAAGCTCAACGATTGTGCTTTTCTCCCTTAGTTTGCTGGCTAAGAAAATCGTCGGAGGTCTTATACCTCTTGACATGGGCATGAGCCTGAAATCCCAATTTCAGCCCTCGAAACATCTCATATGTTCCGCGACGTTTCGAAAACGTCTTTGGTGCCGCAACTCTAAACCGTTTAACTGAACTATCACGTAGTTATCAAAACGTGAATGTTTGATGTTCGCAACATCCACAAACAACGTTTGGGGTTCAGCACACTGAGCGGTGCATTAAGGACGTAAGCTTTCTACTGTCCGCATAATCGCTACTGTCAACTTTCAACTATATTTACTCTAGGAACATATCTAAACAGTGGAACTAAAGCGCGAGCTTACGACATAATTTGCAAAGATCTTTTGACTATGTTCATGATAATTAAGTTCATCTTATGAACTCCCACTCAGATAGACATCCCTCTAGTCATCTAAGTGATTACATGATCCGAGTCAACTAGGCCGTGTCCGATCATCACGTGAGACGGACTAGTCATCATTGGTGAACATCTTCATGTTGATCGTATCTACTATACGACTCATGCTCGACCTTTCGGTCTCTTGTGTTCCGAGGCCATGTCTGTACATGCTAGGCTCGTCAAGTTAACCTAAGTGTTTCACTTTTGTAAATCTGGCTTACACCCGTTGTATGTGAACGTAAGAATCTATCACACCCGATCATCACGTGGTGCTTCGAAACGATGAACTTTCGCAACGGTGCACAGTTAGGGGGAACACTTTCTTGAAATTTTAATGAGGGATCTTCTTATTTACTACCGTCGTTCTAAGCAAATAAGATGCATAAACATGATAAACATCACATGCAATCAAATAGTGACATGATATGGCCAATATCATTTTTCTCATTTTGATCTCCATCTTCGGGCTCCATGATCATCATCGTCACCGGCATGACACCATGATCTCCATCATCATGATCTCCACCATCGTGTCTCCATGAAGTTGTCTCACCAACTTATTACTTCTACTACTACGGCTACCGGTTAGCAATAAAGTAAAGTAATTACATGGCGTTGTTCAATGACACGCAGGTCATACAATAAATAAAGACAACTCCTATGGCTCCTGCCGGTTGTCATACTCATCGACATGCAAGTCGTGATTCCTATTACAAGAACATGATCAATCTCATACATCACATATCATTCATCACATTCTTCTTGGCCATATCACATCACATAGCATACCCTGCAAAAACAAGTTAGATGTCCTCTAATTGTTGTTTGCATGTTTTACGTAGCTGCTATGGGTTTCTAGCAAGAACGTTTCTTACCTACGCAAAAACCACAACGCGATATGTCAATTGCTATTTACCCTTCATAAGTACCCTTTTCATCGAATCCGTTCCGACTAAAGTGGGAGATACTGGGACCCGCTAGCCACCTTATGCACCAAGTGCATGTCAGTCGGTGGAACCTGTCTCACGTAAGAGTACGTGTAAGGTCGGTCCGGGCCACTTCATCCCACAATACCGTCGAAACAAGATTAGACTAGTAACGGTAAGCATATTGTACAAAATCAACGCCCACAACTACTTTGTGTTCTACTCGTGCAAAGAATCTACGCAATAGACCTAGCTCATGATGCCACTGTTGGGGAACGTAGCAGAAATTCAAAATTTTCCTACGTGTCACCAAGATCTATCTATGGAGAAACCAGCAACGAGGGGAAGGAGAGTGCATCTACATACCCTTGTAGATCGCTAAGCGGAAGCGTTCAAGAGAACGAGGTTGAAGGAGTCGTACTCGTCGTGATCCAAATCACCGGAGATCCTAGTGCCGAACGAACGGCACCTCCGCGTTCAACACACGTACAGCCTGATGATGTCTCCCATGCCTTGATCCAGCAAGGTGAGAGGGAGAGGTTGAGGAAGACTCCATCCAGCAGCAGCACAATGGCGTGGTGGTGATGGAGGAGCGTGGCAATCCTGCAGGGCTTCGCCAAGCACCGCGGGAGAGGAGGAGTACTTGGGAGAGGGGGAGGGCTGCGCCAGAACATGTGGTGCGGCTGCCCTCCCACCCCCCACATATATATAGGGGCAAGGGAGAGGGGGGCCGGCCCCCTCAGATCCAATCTGGGGAGGGGGCGGCGGCCAAGGGGGGGAGGAGTGCCTCCCAAGTCAAGTGGAGGCCCTCCCCCTTAGGGTTTTACCCTCCCCATGCGCATGGGCCTTGGGGGGGCTGGTGCCCCAGGCCCATTAAGGCTAGTGTGCCCCCCTACAGCCCATGCTACTGTATTGGACGTGGTGGAACAATTTCCGGACCTCCGGAATCCTCCGGAACCTTCTGGAAGCTTCCCGGTACAATACCGAAAAACCCGAACTTTTCCCGGAACCCGAACAACAACTTTCCATATATAAATATTTACCTCCAGACCATTCCGGAACTCCTCGTGACGTCCGGGGTCTCATCCGGGACTCCGAACAACATTCGGTAACCACATACAAACTTCCTTTATAACCCTAGCGTCATCGAACCTTAAGTGTGTAGACCCTACGGGTTCGGGAACCATGCAGACATGACCGAGACGTTCTCCGGTCAATAACCAACATCGGGATCTGGATACCCATGTTGGCTCCCACATGTTCCACGATGATCTCATCGGATGAACCACGATGTCAAGGACTCAATCAATCCCGTATACAATTCCCTTTGTCTAACGGTATTGTACTTGCCCGAGATTCGATCGTCGGTATACCGATACCTTGTTCAATCTCGTTACCGGCAAGTCTCTTTACTCGTTCCTAACACATCATCCCGTGATCAACCCCTTGGTCACATTGTGCACATTATGATGATGTCCTACCGAGTGGGCCCAGAGATACCTCTCCGTTAACCGGAGTAACAAATCCCAGTCTCGATTCGTGCCAACCCAACAGACACTTTCGGAGATACCTGTAGTGCACCTTTATAGCCACCCAGTTACGTTGTGACGTTTGGTACACCCAAAGCATTCCTACGGTATCTGGGAGTTGCACAATCTCATGGTCTAAGGAAATGATACTTGACATTAGAAAAGCTTTAGCATACGAACTACAATCTTTGTGCCAGGCTTAGGATTGGGTCTTGTCCATCACATCATTCTGCTAATGATGTGATCCCGTTATCAACGACATCCAATGTCCATGGTTAGGAAACCGTAACCATCTATTGATCAACGAGCTAGTCAACAGAGGCTTACTAGGGACATGGTGTTGTCTATGTATCCACACATGTATCTGAGTTTCCTTTCAATACAATTATAGCATGGATAATAAACGATTATCATAAACAAGGAAATATAATAATAACTAATTTATTATTGCCTCTAGGGCATATTTCCAACAGTTTAGATCCCGCATAGAGTCAAACTATGGAAAACAAGCGTCCCATAAAGGACAAAATCACGTACCTTGTCAGCTGGACGCTGCGAGCTGAATCCGTGATCTTCGGTAGCGGATGCAGGAGCCTCGGCGCCCTTGAACAGCACCTTCCAGACATCTTCGTACGTAGTGTCGAAGAGCCCGCTCAAAGTCTGGTGCTGCGCCGGATCGAACTCCCACATGGTGAAGCCCCGTCGTTGGCACGGGAGAATCTGGCGGATGAGCATGACCTGGACCATGTTGACAAGCTTGAGCTTCTTGTCCACCAGCTTTTGGACGCAGGTTTGGAGTCCGGTCAGCTCCTCCGAATCACCCCAAGTCCGGCCGCTCTCTTTCTAGGAGGTGAGCCATGTGGGGATGCCAAATCTGAATCCGGGGGCCGCTGCCCATTCGGGGTCACGCGGCTCGGTGATGTAGAACCGCCCCGATTGCCACCCCTTAATGGTTTCCATGAAAGTGCCCTCCAGCCAAGTAACGTGGGACATCCTGCCCACCATGGTGCCTCCGCACTCCGCTTGGCTGCCCTTCACAACCTTTGGCTTGACACTGAAGGTCTTGAGCCACAAGCCGAAGTGTCGCTGGATGCAGAGGAAGGGCTCACACACGACGATAAACGCCGAGATGTTGAGGATGAAATTCGGGGCCAGATCATGGAAATCCAGGCCGTAGTAGAACATGAGCCCCCGGACAAAGGGATGGAGTGGGAAGCCCAGTCCGCGGAGGAAATGGGGAAGGAATACTACCCTCTCATGGGGCCTGGGGGTGGGGATGAGCTCTCCCTCGTCGGGGAGCCGGTGTGCGATGTCGCTGGACAAGTATCCGGCGCTGCGCAGCTTCTGGATCTGCCCCTCCGTAACGGAGGAGGCCATCCACTTGCCTCCTGCTCCGGACATATTTGGAGAAGGTCGACGTGAGATGTGCGGACTTGGGCGCTGGAGCTCGAGTTCGCGGAGATGGATAAGCCAAGGAGGAAGAAGGCGCAGGTAAAAGGGTTGGATCTTTATCCTCTTATATGGGCGGACGGAAACATGCGTCCCCACCGGCCTGATAAAACTCGCTTATCTCCCAAGCGCCGCAATCAATGGCGCGGTTGGGTTACCCACGTCCGTATTGATGGGAATCCCGGAATAAGGGGAACACGATCTCTGCTTCGACTGGATGTGCCAAGGAAACCGCTTCGCTGAACGCGCTGAGGTGGTACAGTAAAAACAATTCGAGTAAAGGCTTGGTAGTGGTGTGATGTCACGCCACCAAATACGTCAGCAGATTGAACTTGTGTAAATATTATTCCCTCTACAGTGGCACGCAGAAATTATTTTGCAGAGCCGGACACTATCCTGGTGTTCACAATCTTCTATGAATTATTCGGAGGGAGAACCCGCCTTGCAATGCCGAAGACAACATGCGCGCCGGACTCGTCGTCATTGAAGCCTGGTTCAGGGGCTACTGAGGGAGTTCCGGACTAGGGGGTGTCCGGATAGCCGAACTATCATCATACGCCGGACTCCAAGACTATGAAGATACAAGATTGAAGACTTCGTCCCGTGTCCGGATGGGACGTTCCTTGGCGTGGAAGGCAAGCTTGGCGATACGGATATGTAGATCTCCTACCATTGTAACCGACTCTATGTAACCCTAGCCCTCTCTGGTGTCTATATAAACCGGATGGCTTTAGTCCGTAGGACGAACAACAATCATACCATAGGCTAGCTTCTAGGGTTTAGCCTCCTTGATCTCGTGGTAGATCTACTCTTGTAACACACATCATCAATATTAATGAAGCAGGACGTAGGGTTTTACCTCCATCAAGAGGGCCCGAACCTGGGTAAAACATCGTGTCCCTTGTCTCCTGTTACCATCCGCCTAGACGCACAGTTCGGGACCCCCTACCCGAGATCCACCGGTTTTGACACCGACACCCCTTTTTATAATTTAGTTTTTTTAGTTTCTTTTAGTTTAATTTTAGTTTTATTTTCAGTTTAGTTTTAGTTTTAGTTTTAGTTTATTTTAGTTTAGTTTAGTTTAGATTTGTTTTACTTTTAGTTTAGAACAAGAAGAGGAGTAGAAGTAGGAGGAGGAGGGAGGAAGAAGAAGAAGAAGAAGAAGAAGAAGAAGAAGAAGAAGACCCTAAATAGCAAGTATCGTCGGTGCAAGATACATGTGGCCGTCGGTGTCGAACACTACATCCACGTCCCACAAATGACGCCGACATTCGGCGTCCCAAAGCGCCGGGCGCCGGCTTCACTTGTGGGATGTGGATCTAGTGTTCAACGTCGAGCGCCACATGTATCTCGCACCGATGATAATCGCTATTTAGGGTTAATTATTAGGGGGTTAATAGGGGATTCCTCGGTGTCGATGGTACCCTAAATAGTAAGCATCGTCAGTGCAAGGTACATGTGGCCGTCGGTGTCGAATACTACATCCACGTCCCACAAGTGACACAGGGGTCCTGCGTCTAGCAGTAACAATTCTCGGCATCGATGGCCACCGGAACTATTGTTGCGGGACGCCAGGCACCGACTTCACTTGTGGGATGTGGATGTAGTGTTCAACGCCGACGGCCTCATGTACCTTGCACCCATGGTAGTTTCTATTTAGTTTACCCGGGGACGAGCGGGTTAGTGGGTTCCTTGGTGTCGATGGTACCATAAATAGCATGTATCGTCAGTGCGAGGTACATGTGGCCATCGGTGTCGAATACTTGATATGTTACTCATCTTTCGATTTAAATATGTAGTTATTTCATCATTGCGAGGGTCTAGTGTTCGACGAGCTCCGCCCCTGCGTTCGTTGGTGAGCACAAATGACATCTCCTCCTCCCCCTTCATTTGCTATGTTCCGGTCTTCGTGCCGATGAAACTTGCTAGCTATAGGTGTCAATCATCAGTATGCGTAACCACTATGCGTCTCCCGTTCGAAAGGGTTACATTTATAAATATGCATGCATTTGCATATTTATAATCGTGATTCTTTCAAATTGTCCAACGTTATCCATGGACAACCCGAGTATGTCTAGATTGGGTTCGTTTTCCCATATGCTCAGCTCTGGATCCGATGCAGAATTTTGCCGGTGCTTCCCTGTTGTTCTCCGGGTACACATCCTCTCTGCTTATTTCCGAGACATGTATCAGGAGAACAGCAGGGAGGTGCTGCCGAAATTTTGCGTTGGATCTGGAGCAGAGCATGAGAAAATGAACCCGATCTACACATACTCGGGTGGGATTAGGACCTATCCTTACCTATTAGTGTGTAGGTTGCATGGATGTAATAAAACTAACAAACTCCATTAACTGATGGATATGGTTTGCCTAATTATGTATATATTTCTTGTGTGTCTAGTAGGAAGTTAATATGAGTGATCGTGCATGGATGTACACTGGTTACACTAGTCAGTATGTTTGGACCGAGGAATGGTTAACAAAAACTAAGGGGTTTGTTAGAGCCGCATTTGCAAATGGCCAGGAATTTAGCTGGTGCCCCTGTGCCCGGTGCGGCAACTATAATCAGAGGGACGAGCTTCAAATGAGTAAACACCTGCAGAAGTATGGTTTTACGTCTGGTTACATGGTCTGGACATTACATGGTGAGTCTGCCCAACATGCCAGAGCCAAGGTGGTTCGTCGTCGCACCGACGAGTATGGTACTGGGACCGCAGACATGGTGCAAGACTTTGACGATGCTCGGTACACGGACAAGGAGATGGAGGAATCTGCAAAGGCCTTCATTGAAATGTTGGAGTCCTCAAAACGTCCTCTCCACGAGCACATTGAGTTGATTGTCAGCTGGATGCCATCTCACAAATAATGGCTTTGAAGGCTCAATTCAACTTGGGCAGAGTAGGCTAATTCAGAGATTATGGATGCCGAATTGAGAAAAGTAGCTAATGGTTTTGACTATAAGGTCCGTTCATTTGACAATTACGACATCAACGGGCTTTCGTACCTATGGCAAAGAGCTATCTATGGCCGATCGAAAGTCTACAAATTGTTCTGTCTCTGCTATCGGCGAAGCAGGTGTCAAGTATTATGGAAGAGTTGAAGGAATTTATGAACTTCTATTCTATGGTGATAACCCACCAAACGTCGTACTCTTCAGATGTTATTAGTTCCAGCCCAGGGAGACTGGAAGGACTCGTGAACATATAGGGCTAGTCGAAATCAAATAAAGCACCCATTTGGATGTTCCCGATGTCTATATTATGGCTCAACAGGCAACCCAAGTTTTCTATCTACCGTGGGCCTGTCAAAGTGATCCAAATCTCAATGGTTGGGATGTCGTTTATGAAGTGCCGCCACGTGTTAGACCACCTCCCCCCAGTAAAGAGGATTATGAACGTCACGTTAACCAAGACACACATGACGAAGGAGAATTCTTCCAAGAAACGCGTCTTGCCAAAAAACGTTTCAAGAAACGCTCCACTCCACCCCAGAACATTGAAGTAGACAACGATAGTGAATCCGACCCTGAGCCGGAACAAGAAGAGCCTGAAGAAGAAGAAGTTACTGTTGCAGATGACTTGTCAATGCTTGAACGATTACGTAAAGGTGGCCTTCCAGATGATGATGCATTTATTAATGATGATGATGAGCACGTCATTACCAATAGTGATGATGATGCATTTATTAATGATGAGGATGAGCACGTCATTACCGATAGTGATTCTTAGGTATTCAAATTTTTATGTTGTACTTTGTATGATTTATATAGTTGGTATGTGATACGTCTACAACGTATCTACTTTTCCAAACACTTTTGCCCTTGTTTTGGACTCTAACTTGCATGATTTGAATGAAACTAACCCAGATTGACGTTGTTTTCAGCAGAACTGCCATGATGTTGTTTTATGTGTAGAAAAGAAAAGTTCTCGAAATGTCCTGAAAATCCACGGAGGCACTTTTTGGAATTAATAAGAATTTCTGGGCGAAAGAAATACACCAGGGGGCCCAGGGCCTCTCCACGAGACAGCCCCCCCTGTAGGGCGCGCCCCCTATCTCATGGCCCCCCTGGAGCTCCACCGACCTCAACTCCAACTCCATATATTCCTCTCGCGGAGAAAAAAATCAGAGAGAAAGTTTCATCGCGTTTTACGACACGGAGCCGCCGCCAAGCCCTAATCTCTCTCGGGAGGGCTGATCTGGAGTCCGTTCGGGGCTCCGGAGAGGGGGATTCGTCGTCGTCGTCATCATCAACCATCCTCCATCACCAATTTCATGATGCTCACTGCCGTGTGTGAGTAATTCCATCATAGGCTTGCTGGATGGTGATGGGTTGGATGAGATTTACCATGTAATCAAGTTAGTTTTGTTAGGGTTTGATCCCTAGTATCCACTATGTTCTGAGATTGATGTTGCTATGACTTTTCTATGCTTAATGCTTGTCACTAGGGCTCGAGTGCCATGATTTCAGATCTGAACCTATTATGTTTTCATGAATATATGTGTGTTCTTGATCCTATCTTGCAAGTCTATAGTCACCTATTATGTGTTATGATCCGACAACCCCGAAGTGACAATAATCGGGAAACTTCTCGGTGATGACCATAGTTTGAGGAGTTCATGTATTCACTATGTGTTAATGCTTTGGTCCGGTTCTCTATTAAAAGGAGGCCTTAATATCCGTTAATTTCCGCTAGGACCCCGCTGCCACGGGAGGGTAGGACAAAAGATGCCATGCAAGTTCTTTTCCATAAGCACGTATGACTATTTACGGAATACATGCCTACATTACATTGATGAACTGGAGCTAGTTCTGTGTCACCCTATGTTATAGCTATTACATGAGGAATCGCATCCGGCATAATTATCCATCACTGATCCATTGCCTACGAGATTTTCATATATTGTTCTTCGCTTATTTACTTTTCCGTTGCTACTGTTACAACTACTACAAAACCCCCAAAAACATTTATCTTTACTTTTGCTACTGTTACCATTACTATCATACTACTTTGCTACTAAATACTTTGCTGCAGATACTAAGTTATCCAGGTGTGGTTGAATTGAAAACTCAACTGCTAATACTCAAGAATATTCTTTGGCTCCCCTTGTGTGAAATCAATAAATTTGGGTTGAATACTTTACTCTCGAAAGTTGTTGCGATCCCCTACACTTGTGGGTTATCAAGACTAATTTCTGGCGCCGTTGCCGGAGAGCATAGCTCTATTCTCTGAGTCACTTGGGATTTATATCTGTTGATCACTATGAAGAACTTGAAAGACGCTAAAACCAAGATTTTGCCCTCAACTACGAGGGGAGGTAAGGAACCGCCATCTAGCTCTGCACTAGATTCTCCTTCCGTTATTAGTAGGCTTGCGACACCTAGACCTCCTACTACTATGAATTTTGATATGTCGCATGTTATTGATGATGCCACTTCTACTATGCGTGATGAAACTACTTCTGTGCGTGATACTACTTTGCCTTTAGGTGAATTTCTTGATGAACAACTTGCTAGAGTTAGGGGGAATGAAAATATTGAAGATGCTATTATTCATGATAGTGATGATGAAGGTTCTCCAAATGATTATGTATTGCATGTTGTTCCTAACAGTTATGTTATGAATGAAGAAGCTGCTAGGGAAATCTTTGCTTGCAATGATAGATCTGATCTTAAGAAATTATTACCTAAATGGAAGCAGCAGACTCTTAACGCTAGAATGAAACCTGACCCTGCTTTTGCTACTTCACCTATCTGTGTTACTAATAAGGATTATGAATTCTCTGTTGATCCTGAAATTATTACTTTAGTTGAATCTGATCCTTTTTATGGCCTTGAATCTGAAACTGTTGTGGCACATCTTACCAAGTTGAATGATATAGCTACCCTGTTTACTAATGATGAGAAGTCTCGCTATTTTTATATCCTTAAGATATTTCCGTTCTCATTAAAGGGTGATGCTAAGACTTGGTATAATTCTCTTGCTCCTGGTTGTGTGCGTAGTCCCCAGGATATGATTTATTACTTCTCTGCTAAATATTTCCCTGCTCATAAGAAACAAGCTGCCTTGCGGGAAATATATAATTTTGTGCAAATCAAAGAAGAGAGTCTCCCACAAGCTTGGGGGAGGCTTCTCCGGTTACTTAATGATTTGCCTGATCATCCTCTTAAGAAAAATGAAATACTTGATATATTTTATAATGGACTAACCGATACTTCCAAGGACCACTTGGATAGTTGTGCTGGTTGTGTTTTCAGGTAAAGAAAAGTCGAGAAAGCTGAAATATTATTGAATAATATGTTGACTAATGAAAATAATTGGACTCTTCCCGAGCCCATTCCTGAAGTGATTCCTGAACCAATTGAGCCAACTCCTGAGCCTATTCCTAAACCCACTCCGAAGAAGAGAGGTGTTTTATTTCTCAGTCCTGAAGATATGCAAGAGGCAAAGAAATCAATGAAAGAAAAAGGTATTAAAGCTGAAGATGTTAAGAATTTACCTCCTATTGAAGAAATACATGGTCTTAATATACCACCTGTTGAAGAACCATATTGTCTTGATAACCCGACACAGGTAGTAAAGGTAAGTTCTCTCTATAGATATGATAAAGTTGAAATCCCCTCTACTAAATTTCATAGCCCATTCTTAGATGAATTTGATGACTTTATGGCTAGACAAGAAAGTTTTAATGCTTATGTTGGTAGAGAGTTAAAGAATAATGCTTTCGAGATAGGACGTGTAAGTGATAATATGGCTAGAGTTAAAGATGAACTTCACCTTGTCAGCAAATATGCTTCTACGGTTGCTACTCAAGCTGACCAAGTACTTAAAGCTCAAAATGATTTGCTTGAGGAATTAAACAATAAAAATGACTTTGCTGTTAGAGTGGCTACTAGAACTGGTAGAATGACTCAGGAACCTTTGTATCCTGAAGGCCACCCTAAGAGAATCGAGCAAGATTCTCATAGAAATAATTTAGAGGCACCTAGTTCTTCTAAAAAGAATAAAAAGAAAAACAATAGAACTTTGCATGCTTCTAGTGAACCTACTGTAGACACACTTGAGAATCCCAATGATATTTCTATTTCTGATGCTGAAACTCAATCAGGTGATGAACATGAACCTAGTGATAATGTTAATGATAATGTTCATGTTGATGCTCAACCTATCAAAAGCAATGATGTAGAGATTGAACCTGCTGTTGATCTTGATAACCCACAATCAAAGAATCAACGTTATGATAAGAGAGACTTTGTTGCTAGGAAGCACGGTAAAGAAAGAGAACCATGGGTTCAGAAACCCATCCCTTTTCCTCCTAAACCATCCAAGTCAAAGGATGATGAGGATTTTGAGTGCTTTGCTGAAATGATAAGACCTATTTTCTTACGTATGCGCTTAACTGATATGCTGAAGGCAAACCCTTATGCTAAGTATATGAAGGATATCATTACAAATAAAAGAAAGATACCGGAAGCTGAAATTTCCACCATGCTTGCTAATTACACTTTTAAGGGTGGAATACCGAAGAAACTTGGGGATCCGGGGGTACCAACTATACCATGCTCCATTAAAAGAAATTACGTTAGAACTGCTTTACGTGATCTTGGAGCTGGTATTAGTGTTATGCCTCTCTCTTTATATCGTAGACTTGAATTGAATAAGTTGACACCTACTGAAATATCTTTGCAAATGGCTGATAAATCAACTGCTATACCTGTCGGTATTTGTGAGGATGTGCCTGTTGTGGTTGCAAATGTCACTATCTTAACGGACTTTGTTATTCTTGATATTCCCGAGGACGATAGTATGTCTATTATCCTTGGTAGTCCTTTTCTTAATACTGCAGGGGTTGTTATTGATTGCAACAAAGGCAATGTCACTTTTCATGTTAATGGTAATGAGCATACGGTACACTTTCCGAGGAAACAATCTCAAGTTCATAGCATCAATTGTATTGAAAAAGTTCCAACTATTATTTTTGGAGGTTTTGAATTTCCTCTCCCTACTGTCAAGAAAAAGTATGATATTCTTATTGTTGGGGATTTTCATATCCCCGTTGAGGTAACTTAGTGTTATTCGAAATTTCTCGGGTTCCGTGTTATTCGGAATGAGTTTGTTAACAAGACTTGATCAACCTTGTTAGTGGATTCATTTTGATGATCACGAGATGGATGAAACTAGAAGGCACAACCTTCTATACCTACTTTTTACTTTCTGTTATTTAGAATAAATAAAGCTAAAATGGTATTATCTGTCTGTTTTCTGAATTATCCGTGCAATAAAAAATAGTCTGAAAATAAAAGTGCTCCAAATGCCCTGCAAATTTAGTATGATTTTTTGTGGAATATTTGAGGATTTTAGGCACTGAAATCACTGCAGGAGGGGCAAGCACTAGGCCACGAGAGTATAGGGTGCCCCCCCCCTATAGGGCGCACCCCCCTATCTCGTGGGCCCCTGGTGGCCCCCCTCCACTTATGCCAGCACCCACACACTTCATCTTCTACCCAAAAAAATCCCCATCCAGCTCAAGCACGAGTTCTAGCTCGTTTTGCTGCGATTTTCGATCTCCTTGCTCAAAGCTCCATTCACAAAACTGCTTTGGGAGATTGTTGTGTGACTCCTCCATTGGTCCAATTAGTTTTTGTTCTAGTGCTTTATTCATTGCAAATTTTTGCTGCATACGTGACCATGTTCTTGAGCTTGCATGTTAAATTTATGAGGTCCCAAGCAATTCCAATGCATGGTATAACCTCTAGGCACTTGTAGGAGTAGTTGCTATCAATCTTGTTCAGTTTTATGCACTTTTATTTTGAAGTTACTAAAAATTTCAGATTTATTTCAGAAAAAGAAATATGCTTAGAAGAATGTACCGGGGTGTTTCCTCGGTGAAGAAAGGACCCAGGATTGCTATACATGAGCAAGATGTTGCATTACCGAGGGATGCGAATGTACGAGCTTGTGAGTGGCCATCCGATGATTTTATGGTTGAAGCAGATTTTAAGGAGGAATTTGACGCGTATGTGCATAATGCTGAGCTCGAGGACTTCTTACAAGATAAGTGTCCTCAGTACTATCAATTGACTGATTCCTTTGTGCGGAGGTTTAAATATAACTGCGTGCGTAATTCTCCTAGTGTCATATTTGATATTTATGATACATCTTATACCATGGATTTAGAGGATTTCACAACTGCTTGCAAACTCCCGCAATGGGGTAATATTAATGATCCTCACAAATCTGAATTTAGAGATCTTCTTGCTAGTATTACTGTCGGAGAATCTAGGGACATAGCACAAGCTACCATAGGGAGCATTCATTTTCCTGGTATTCATTACTTTGCTCTCTTCATTGGTAGATGTATTAATGGTAAGGATGAAGCATGTCACATGTGTGTCCCTGATCTGTGTGTCCTCAAGAGTGTTGTGTTAGGTTATAAAGGTTATAATTTGGGGGCAGTAGTTGCACGTAGGTTGCAGAATAATAGTAGAAAGGGAGATTTATTTGGAGGAATTTATGCAACCAGTGTAGCTAATTATCTTGGCATAGCCCCACGAGAGGGAGATATGATAATACCTCCTGTTTATTTGGATAAAGAAGCTATGTTTAGTCATCATTTTCTTGAGAGGAATGAACAATTCCTCCATTATCGACTAATCTATGACAGACGCAACATCGTCCCTGTTACTCTTCCTGCTCCCTACCTTTTTGATTTTTAGGCAAAAGGAAGATATGTTGTCACCAGGGAAGAAGCAGCTAAATACGAGAGGGGAGTGGAGGCAGCTCGCCAACACGCTGCAGCTCAGGAGGCGGTTGCCTCTGCATCTCAGTATAACCCCGATTTCACTTATGGATATCAGCCATGCGGTCCTTGGTATTAGACCAACTTAGGCCAAAAAGCCTAAGCTTGGGGGAGTACGTATTTCTCACCGACTTTACATTCATGTTCACACACTAGTCGTCGGTGCTCATACTCTTTCATTGTATTATCCATGCTAGTTTAAATTCCTTTTTCTAGTTTTCTTCTTGTGTGTTTGATAAACCTTGAGAAAAACCAAAAAAAATTAGTTAGTTCAATTTCCATGCTTGTAGTAGAAATTAAAATGAAAACCCAAAAAGATTTATAGTTCTTCTTCTTTCTTGTTGGGAGCTTTCCCGTGTAAATAGTTTTATTTTCTTTTCTTTCCTTTGGGGGTTGAGAAGACCGTATTGAAAATGCTTAGTGGCTCTCATATGCATGATTGTTTATTTAACTTGGAGCCCATATTACTTGTCTTCTCTTTTGAGTTGAATGCTTGCAGATTCCAGCTTAGTCCAATGCACGTGCACTCTTATTATTATACACATCGTTCGGTCGTGCAAGTGAAAGGCAATAATGATGATATATGAAGGACTTATTGGGATGAGAAAAGCTGGTATGAACTCGACCTCTCTTGTTTTTGTAAATATGATGAGTTCATCGTTTCTGAGTCAGCTATTATGAAGTAAATGTATTTGCAATGACATTTAGAGATTATAGTTGCTTGTGCCATGCTTGATTAGCTATGAGTTATAATGGTTTACCTTGCGTGCCAACATGCTATTAGAATAATTATGATGTGGTATGATGGGATGGTATCCTCCATTAAATGAATTGAGGGACTCGACTTGGCACATGTTCACGCATGTAGTTAAACGAATCAACATAGCCTTCACGATATTTATGTTCATGGTGGATTATATCCTACTCATGCTTGTACTCCGTGTGAATTAATTTTAATGCATGTTTATGACTATTGTCGCTCTCTCAGTGGGTCGCTTCCTAGTCTTTTGCTAGCCTTCACCTGTACTAAGCGGGAATACTGCTTGTGCATCCAAAATCCTTAAACCCCAAAGTTGTTCCATATGAGTCCACTATACCTTCCTATATGCGGTATCTACCTGCCGTTCCAAGCAAATTTGTATGTGCCAAACTCCAAACCTTCAAATGAAATTCTGTTTTGTATGCTCGAGCAGCTTATGTTACAACTAGGACTGCCTATATCTTCCATGCTAGGTCGGTTATTCTCACGAGGAGTGGACTCCGCTCCTCATTCACGAGAAAGGGCCGATAACCGGGATGCCCAGTCCCATGATCCAAAAAGATCAAAGCAAATCAAAATAATTAAACAAAACTCCCCCAGGGCTGTTGTTAGTTGGAGGCACTCGTTGTTTCGAGCAAGCCATGGATTGATGCTTGTTGGTGGTTGGGGGAGTATAAACCTTTACCATTCTGTTTGGGAACTGCCTATAATGCATGTAGTATGGAAGATACATCCATCTCATAGATGTTGCGTTGACAGTGAAAGTATGCCGCTCAAAATGTTATTCAATCTCTATTTTAAAATCGAGCTCTGACACCTCTACAAATCCCTGCTTCCCTCTGCGAAGGGCCTATCTATTTACTTTTATGTTGAGTCATCACCCTTCTTATTAAAAGCACCCGCTAGAGAGCACACTGTCATTTGCATTCATTACTATTGGTTTATATTGTGTATGACTTGACTGGATCTCTTTTACCATGAATTACAATGTTTAGTCAGTCCTTGATCTTTAAAGGTGCTCTGCATTTATGTTTTGCGGTCTCATAAAGGGCTAGCGAGATACCATTTTGTTATATCATGTTATAATTGTTTTGAGAAAGTGTTGCCATCCGAGTTTTATTATTATGGCTCGCTAGCTGATTATGCTATTGATATGGGTAATTGTGGGACCTAAGTGTTATTGTGAGTATGGTTAGTTCATAATATTTGCTGAAACTTGAATGCTAGCTTTTCATGTTTACAACAACAAGAGAAAATAGAGTTTGTAAAAGTTTTTCTTTATCACTTTCAGTTTATCAACTGAATTGCTTGAGGACAAGCAAAGGTTTAAGCTTGGGGGAGTTGATACGTCTCCAACGTATCTACTTTTCCAAACACTTTTGCCCTTGTTTTGGACTCAAACTTGCATGATTTGAATGAAACTAACCCAGACTGACGCTGTTTTCAGCGGAACTGCCATGATGTTGTTTTATGTGTAGAAAAGAAAAGTTCTCGGAATGTCTTGAAAATCCACGGAGGCACTTTTTGGAATTAATAAGAATTTCTGGGCGAAAGAAATACACCAGGGGGCCCAGGGCCTGTCCACGAGACAGGTCCCCCCCTGTAGGGCACGCCCCCCTATCTCGTGGGCCCCCTGGAGCTCCACCGACCTCAACTCCAACTCCATATATTCCGTGTCGCGGAGAAAAAAATCAGAGAGAAAGTTTTATCGCGTTTTACGACACGGAGCCGCCGCCAAGCCCTAATCTCTCTCGGGAGGGCTGATCTGGAGTCCGTTCGAGGCTCCGGAGAGGGGAATTCATCGCCGTCGTCATCATCAACCATCCTCCATCACCAATTTCATGATGCTCACCGCCGTGTGTGAGTAATTCCATCATAGGCTTGCTGGACGGTGATGGATTGGATGAGATTTACCATGTAATCAAGTTAGTTTTGTTAGGGTTTGATCCCTAGTATCCACTATGTTCTGAGATTGATGTTGCTATGACTTTGCTATGCTTAATGCTTGTCACTAGGGCCCGAGTGCCATGATTTTAGATCTGAACCTATTATGTTTTCATGAATATATGTGTGTTCTTGATCCTATCTTGCAAGTCTATAGTCACCTATTATGTGTTATAATCCAACAACCCCAAAGTGACAATAATCGGGATACTTCTCGGTGATGACCGTAGTTTGAGGAGTTCATGTATTCACTATGTGTTAATGCTTTGGTCCGGTTCTCTATTAAAAGGAGGCCTTAATATCCCTTAGTTTCCACTAGGACCCCGCTGCCACGGGAGGGTAGGACAAAAGATGTCATGTAAGTTCTTTTCCATAAGCACGTATGACTATTTACGGAATACATGCCTATATTACATTGATGAACTGGAGCTCGTTCTGTGCCACCCTATGTTATAGCTATTACATGAGGAATCGCATCCGGCATAATTATCCATCACTGATCCATTGCCTACGAGCTTTTCATATATTGTTCTTCGCTTATTTACTTTTTCGTTGCTACTGTTACAACTACTACGAAAACCCAAAAACATTTATCTTTACTTCTGCTACTGTTACCATTACTATCATACTACTTTGCTACTAAATACTTTGCTGCAGATACTAAGTTATCCAGGTGTGGTTGAATTGACAACTCAACTGCTAATACTCAAGAATATTCTTTGGCTCCCCTTGTGTCGAATCAATAAATTTGGGTTCAATACTTTACTCTCGAAAGTTGTTGCGATCCCCTACACTTGTGGGTTATCTGTATGTATAATTTTCTTACTTTGTATGATTGTTTCTTATACATAGTGCCATGGTCTTGATTTCCGTCCCCGTCGGCCCTCGCCCGCTTTATGATTCGGATGTGGTAAATTCTTTTTCATAACTATTTGTTGCATTTCGCATTTATGACAATTATGGCCATCAAGTTGAAATAGAGATATTTTAATCTAGGAGGTATGTGAACCGGAATTTGAAACTGACCCTCTTGTCAAGAAGTTAAATTTAGTTGAAAAAGAAAATGAGTATTTCAAAGAAAAAATTAAAAGAATTGTAGAAGAGAGATGACATTGGAGTTGTATGTTGCCGATGTCATCGATGATCAAAGGATGAAGATGAATGCAATGCGCTTGAAGATGGATGCAATGCGCCTAAAGCTTAAGAAGATTAGAAAATATGACATTGATAATGAGGCTTGGTATCATTATGCCGTTGGATCAATTGTTACCTTAGTTGCGATCTTCATCATATTTGTTGTGATGAGGGTAAGTTTTCTCTATTGTTTTGCTTTACAAATGGATACTTAGCTTATTTTCCTCCTAAATGGCATAATTACCTAAGTTACATAAAAAAATGAGCTATACTTAGCTTATTCAGTTCATTTATGACATACTTAGCATACTTAAGTCAAAAATGGCATGATAATCTTTGTTACCTCCAAAATGATATAGACTTAGCTTATTTTCCTCGAAAATGACATAATAACCTTACTAAGCTCCAAAATGACCTATTTACCTAGCTTAGCTCTAAAATGACCTACTCTTAGCATTTTTACCTAGCTTAGCAATAAAATGACATTTTTACTTACCTTAGTTAGAAGAAGAAGAAGATAAAGAAGATGAGAGGAGAAAAATAAAGAGAATAAAAAATCTTGTTCTTCTTGTTCTTCTTCTTCTTCTTCTTCATCTTCTTCTTCTTCTTCTTCTTCTCCTTTTTCTTCTTCTTTTTCTTCTTCTACTTCTTCTTCTTCTAGCTATTCTTCTTCTTCTTCTTCTTCTTCTTCTTCT
>NC_041381.1:647057673-647065325 GCF_002162155.2 Triticum dicoccoides | reverse complement strand
TGTGTGTGTGTGTGTGTGTGTGTGAAATTCTATGAAATTGAATGAATTTAAGAAAAAATAGAAAAAACAAGGGCTATACAGGATCTTTGCCGTCTGCTAGCGGACGACAAAGCTCTTTGCCGTCCGCTAGCAGACGGCAAAGAGGACACGTGGCAGTCACCTGTGCAAACTGGCAACACTGGCTGCCTATTTGGTCATTTTTCTGTCTGTAAGCGGACGACAAAGTGACCAGATAGGCCTGGCAAACAGGGCCATCTATGCCGTCCGCTGGCAGACGGCATAGCTGGCCACATGGCAGCTTCCCATTGCTGCCCTAGCTAAAATCTTTGCCGTCCGTCAGCGGACGGCAAAGAGCGCAGTTAACCCCTAACGGCTCTCACCCCACACCATTGTCGTCCATCATCGTTGTCGTCTGCTGGCCTCGGATGGCGGACGACACAATCGCCTTTGTTGGCACGTGTTCAGCCGGACGGTTTGCCGTCCGCTGGCTGACGGCAAAGGCTTTTGCCATCCGTGATCAGTGCCTTTGTCGTCCGCCATGGCGGACGGCAAAGACGTTGATTCCAGTAGTGTTAGGATTATAATTGTCCATCAAATTGCTTCTCGTGGAAGAAGAATCAAATTGCTTCTCGCGGAAGATTTGGCATTTGCCTACTAGCTGTTGGTTCTATTATAGAAGGTGTTAGTAAGCTATGAAAATATAACTGAAGAAGAACCAAAAAAATCACATGCTACTGTTTTTCTTTCCTATGAAGTGGATCGTTGATCCTTTGCTCATATTGCTTTAGGAAAATGGCGCCACCACCACCACCACCACCACCATGTCAACTATGCAAGTCAAGGTGCGCCAGCAGCCTTGCAACTGGCAATCTGTTCGGCATCTACTTCCAGCCGAGTTTTCATCATGCGGCGGTAAGAAATTATATGAAATGTAACAACTATTTTATTTTTAGTGTTGGCATTACTGCATTGTGTCATTTTGCTATTTTTACACAGATCGTCCCATGCAATGTGACGTTGAAATTCAACAAGCTGACAGGAGACATTATGACATTTGAGGCTCTTGGGGGCCGTACACTATGGAAGTCGAGAAAGGACGCAATATGTCGCAGATTGGAGGAGATGGATGGGCCCGTTTCCTCGCACGCATGCGTCTTACTGGTGGTGAGTTGATCAGCTTCTCCTTCAGAGCAGAAAGACCCAAGCTGGCTGTCATTTATATCAACCTGGTGGAAGATGATGAAGATGACGAAGATGAAGATAATGAGGACCCACTCGATGAATATTACGAGGACCCACTTCATGAAGCCATCATAGCTCAAAAAATGAGGCTGAGCGAGGAGGAGGTGTGCAACCTATGGGACGTAATTCCGCCACGTGCTGACTTTGTCGGGGTGCCATTCATGACCAGCCTGACAAGTACCATGGTCGATCGACATGATATGGTATGTTATACTTACAAATGCAAATTATCCGATGATATGCTTAGTGTAGAGTCCAATGACATGTTGTGTGGAATCTAGTCTATGATATGCTTTAGTGTAGAGTCCGATCACATGCTTATTAGTGTAGAATATAAAGAACTATTAATAGTGTATATAATCCACTTATACTTATTTGCAAGAGTATGTGCGAGGCTATTTATTAATTGATATATTTTTCTTATTTAAAAATTGGCAAAGAGCCTATCTGTGAGTTATGGTATCGAGCCTGATGAATAAGGCTCAGCTGGACTACGCCTTACCGCAAGGGGCTCTGTCACAACATGTACTTATCGCATGGACACGGATGGTCGCACACACTTAAACTCGGTTGGGTGGAAGAGATTCCTCATGTTGGGGAATGTAGTAATTTAAAAAAAATTCCTACGCACATGCAAGATCATGGTGATACATAGCAATGAGAGGGGAGAGTGTTGTCCACGTACCCTCGTAGACCGAAAGTGGAAGCGTTAGCACAACGTGGTTGATGTAGTCGTACGTCTTCATTCCGACCGATCCAAGTACCGAACGTACGGCACCTTCGAGTTCAGCACACGTTTAGCTTGATGACGTCACACGAACTTCGATCCAGCAGAGCTTTGCGGGAGAGTTCCGTCAGCACGACGGCATGATGACGGTGTTGATGATGCTACAGATGCAGGGCTTCGCCTAAGCACCGCTACAATATTACCGAGGTGGAATATGATGGAGGGGGGCACCGCACACGGCTGGGAGAGATCAACAGATCAACTTGTGTGTCTTGGGATGCCCCCTGGCCCCGTATATAAAGGAGAGCAAGAGGGGAGGCCGGCCGGCCCCTGCAGGGAGCGCCAGGAGGAGGAGGAGTCCTCCTCCCCTTTCCTACTCCCACTAGGAGGAGGAAAGGAAGGAGAAGGGGGAGAAGGAAGGAGAGGGAGGAAAAGGAGGAAAGGGGGGCCGGCCCCCTATTCCAATTCGGTTTGGGCTAGGGGGGCCGCGCGCCCTGCCTCCTCTCTTCCACCACTTGGCCCATGAGGCCCATTACTTCTTCCTCGTATTCCCGTAACTCCCGTGTACCCCGAAAAATACCCGAATCACTCGGAACCTTTCCGATGTCCGAATATAGTCGTCCAATATATCGATCTTTACGTCTCGACCATTTCGAGACTCCTTGTCATGTCCCCGATCTCATCCGGGACTCCGAACTACCTTCGGTACATCAAAACATCACCGAACGTTAAGCGTGCGGACCCTACGGGTTCGAGAACTATGTAGACATGACCGAGACACATCTTCAGTCAATAACCAACAGCGGAACCTGAATGCTCATATTGGCTCTCACATATTCTACGAAGATCTTTATCGGTCAAACCACATAACAACATACGTTGTTCCCTTTGTCATCGGTATGTTACTTGCCCGAGATTCGATCGTCGGTATCTCAATACCTAGCTCAATCTCGTTACCGGCAAGTCTCTTTAATCATTCTGTAATGCATCATCCCGCAACTAACTCATTAGTCACATTGCTTGCAAGACTTATAGTGATGTGCATTACCGAGAGGGCCCAGACATACCTCTCCGATAATCGGAGTGACAAATCCTAATATCAAAATACGTCAACCAATAAGTACCTTCGGAGACACCTGTAGAGCACCTTTATAATCATCCAGTTACGTTGTGACGTTTGGTAGCACACAAAGAGTTCCTCCGGTATTCCGGAGTTGCATAATCTCATAGTCATAGGAACATGTATAAGTCATGAAGAAAGCAATAGCAATGTACTAAACGATCAAGAGCTAAGCTAAGGGAATGGGTCAAGTCAATCACATCATTCTCTAATGATGTGATCCCGTTAATCAAATGATAACTCATGTTCATGGCTAGGAAACTTAACCATCTTTGATTCAACGAGCTAGTCAAGTAGAGGCATACTAGTGACACTTTGTTTGTCTATATATTCACACATGTACTAAATTTCCGGTTAATACAATTCTAGCATGAATAATAAACATTTATCATGAAATAAGGAAATAAATAATAAGTTTATTATTGCCTCTAGTGCATATTTCCTTCACCTCGATGGCAAGAATCTTCGTGTTGGACAGGTCGTCCTAATTACTATCAGGAACACCCACTGCCCAGGCTTAAGGATGATGATCGTCTTCGATATCATCTAGAACTACATATGTGTGTGTGGCTATATAATCTATAACTACATATGATGATCGTCGTCGATATCATCTAGAACTACATATGATGATCGTCGTCGATATCATCTAGAACTACATATGATGATCGTCATCGATATCACCTAGTACTGCTTGAGGATGCATGTTCACTATATATGAAATTGTTATATAGTACTCCCTCCGTTCCAAATTACTCGTCGTGGTTTGAACTAAAACCACGACTGATACTTCTCCAACGTATCTATAATTTTTGATTGTTCCATCCTATTATATTACCCCTTTTGGATATTTATGGGCTTTATTTTACACATTTATATCATTTTTCGGACTAACCTACTAACCGGAGGCCCAGCCCATATTGCTATTTTTTTGCCTATTTCAGTATTTCGAAGAAAAGGAATATCAAACTGAGTCCAAACGGAATGAAACCTTTGGGAGAGTGATTTTTGGAACAAACGTGATCCAGAGGACTTGGAGTGCAAGCCAAGAAGCAGCCGAGGCGCCCCCGAGATAGGAGGGCGCGCCCACCCCCTCTGGGCACGCCCCCTGTCTCGTGGGCCCCTCGGGCGGCCACCGACCTACTTCTTCCTCCTATATATACCCACGTACCCCGAAAACATCCAGTGAGCCAACGAAAAACAATTTCCACCGCCGTAACCTTCTGTATCCGCGAGATCCCGTCTTGGCACCTTCGTCGGCGCTCCGTCGGAGGGGGAATCGACCACGGAGGGCTTCTACATCAACACCATAGCCCCTCCGATGAGTTGTGAGTAGTTTACCACAGACCTTCGGGTCCATAGTTATTAGCTAGATGGCTTCTTCTCTCTTTTTGGATCTCAATACCATGTTCTCCCCCTCTGTTGTGGAGATCTATTCGATGTAACTCTTTTTGCGGCGTGTTTGTCGAGATCCGATGAATTGTGGGTTTATGATCAAGTTTATCTATGAGAAATATTTGAATCTTCTCTGAATTCTTTTATGTATGATTGAGTTATCTTTGCAAGTCTCTTCGAATTATCAGTTTGGTTTGGCCTACTAGATTGATCTTTCTTGCCATGGGAGAAGTGCTTAGCTTTGGGTTCAATCTTGCGGTGTCCTTTCCAAGTGACGGCAGGGGCTGCAAGGCACGTATTGTATTGTTGCCATCGAGAATAAAAAGATGGGGTTTATATCATATTGCTTGAGTTTATCTCTCTACATCATGTCATCTTTCTTAATGTGTTACTCTGTTCTTATGAACTTAATACTCTAGATGCATGCTGGATAGCAGTTGATGTGTGGAGTAATAGTAGTAGATGCAGGCAGGCGTCGGTCTACTTGTCGCGGACGTGATGCCTATATACATTATCATGCCTAAATAATCTCATAATTATTCGCTTTTATATCAATTGCTCGACAGTAATTTGTCCACCCACCGTAATACTTATGCTATCTTGAGAGAAGCCACTAGTGAAACCTATGGCCCCCGGGTCTATCTTTTATCATATAAGCTTTCAGTCTACTTTTATTTGCATCTTTACTTTTCCAATCTATATCATAAAATACCAAAAATATATTTATCTTATCATACTATCTCTATCAGATCTCACTTTCGCAAGTGGCCGTGAAGGGATTGACAACCCCTTTATTGCGTTGGTTGCGAGTTCTTTGTTTGTTTGTGTAGGTGCGTGGAACTTTTGAGGGGCCTCCTACTGGATTGATATCTTGGTTCTCAAAAACTAAGGGAAATACTTACGCTACTATTGCTGCATCACCTTTTCCTCTTCAAGGAAAATCAACGCAAGCTCAAGACGTAGCAACGACGAGTAATTTGGAACGGAGGGAGTACTACCAGTACCTATGCTTTATGAAATTGATATCTAGTAGTAACTAGTATCTGGAAATTGCAGTTTATTGAAACTAAAACGGGGTAGGAAGCGGGGGTGGGGGGGGGAATGATGAAAGATATAGCAGTAGCGAGAGGCTAGGAAACCGCTACAGCTAACTAATACTAGCGCGTTTCAGAAAAGCGTTGCTGATATAGTCAACAGTAGTAGCGCGGGTGCGGACCACGCTACTACTAACAGTTAGCTGTAGCATCGTAGTAGTAGCGCGGCTGCCCGCGCTGCTGATAGCCTCAAAACCTGCGCTACTACTAGGGTTTTACCTAGTAGTGGATGTACAAGAGGATCCAAAGGCGGTTGAAGTGTGGTACTTGAGGCAGTGGCCACACAGGACCTCTGGATGTGGCACTCTTTCTTTGGGCTGCCAGGGACTCACAATGACATCAACGTCCTGCGGTGCTCCCCTGTCTTTGCCAAGCTTGTTGAAGGTCATTCTCCTCCGGTGAACTTTGAGGTCAACGGGCAGCACTACAACAAGGGGTACTGCCTAGCTGATGGCATCTATCCGAGATGGTCTACATTTGTGAAGACTATCTGAAACCCTGTGGCAGGAGGGAAGAACTCCCACTTTGCGAAGGTTCAGGAGGCTTGCTTGAAGGATGTCCAGCGGGCATTTGGTGTGCTCCAATCTCGATTTGCTGTTGTATGGTATCCTGCTCAGACCTGGTCGAAATATCAAATGTGGGAGATCATGACTTGCTATGTCATATTGCACAACATGATCATTGAGAGCGAGTAAGAACATCCGGTGTTTGACGATGAACCATATTACAGGCAGGATCCTCTTGCGCAAGTTGATCATCAGCTACCGGCAAGCTGGATTGCCTTCCTCAATATGCGTCAGGAGATCCGAAACCCGCACGTGCATCAACAACTGCAGCACGATCTGGTGGAGCACCTATGGAGGCTCAAGGGCAACGCCGCCTAGCTTGACGTGCGATGAAATAAGAGTTTTTATTTGTTGAACTTAATTTGTATTGAATTATTTGTTGTTGAACTATTTGATTTCTATTGATTTTCGGTAATGAACTATGTGATCAAAAAAATTACTTGTGTTGAATTTGTGCCCAACTATGGCGAACAATGGCCGATTTGCACCGATATCGGGCCGATTTGTCGCCGAAAATGGGCCGAAAAGCGGGCGCTTTGCGAAACAGATGGGCCGATATCGGCTCCTGGGGGCGGCGACTGGGAACCCAATCGCCCCCAGCACCGAGTTTTGCGCCGGCTCACCCCCAGGCGACGATTTTCAGGCCTCCTGGGGGGCCACCGGCTGGAGATGCGCTTATTGGGTCGCTGCCTTATATTTAATGAAGCATTGGGACCCTTCTCCCATTCGAAACGAAAGAGGAACACACTGCACATGCAAAATAAAAAAGAGAGAAACACAAATACACAGTGCTACCGCGGCTTGTGGTGCTACCATTTCCCAAGTCAAAATATGATGAGAAAAAATGTGATGAAATTTTAACAACAAATATAAGTATATCGACGCGCGCTACATCTAAAATGCTAACCAAAATTAAATCAAAAAATTTACCCATACACTTTAAAAATGCATAGTTATGAATAATAATAGAAAAGAAAACTTTATCAACGGCTAATTTGAATTTGTACTATTAGGGCATCTCCAACGTCGATCACCAAAATCCCCTAGCCCAGAACCAAATCTGGATAAGGTCTATGGGAGTCCGATTATCCACCCGGCCCACTGTTAGTTGGATAGCATCTCAACACAGCCTACGTCTCCCATTCTTTTCTTTCTCCTCTCGGTCCGCCTGGCCCACTGTCATTTATAGCCCACGGTTCAGCTTTGAGGATACGGTTGAATGGTTAGGCTATCCCCAAACACGTCATGACGTGTGTGTAGCCCTTTATTTTATATTTGATGAGGTCCGTTGGGTGATTCGAGTTGAAGATGCCCTTAAAGGCTGTATATATCTTTGCTGCTGAATGGGAAAAATTTGAAGTTAAAATCATGCATTATCATTGGTCATTGATATATCTTTTGCCAGTATGCTTTACTGTTCAATGGGAGAAAAGAACATGACATGACGTATTTGGAGTTTTTGGACACCTCCACCTGCTAAAAGTAGGCATCAACATACACACCATCGC
>NC_041381.1:647045193-647057242 GCF_002162155.2 Triticum dicoccoides | reverse complement strand
GGCAATCGTTCGCTATACGTCTAGGCGGATGGCTTGGTCATCGACCGGTCAAAAAATACAACCCTGTCCGGCTCCTTAAGCTAGCTTGCAAACGCCTGGGCTGTTTGGCACTTCTTAAACCCGGCCTAAATCTGGCGCCGGTTTGGGAAGGCGTTTGGGCGCGTCCATCATGTTGGATAGGCCCACCGTGGCCCACCTTAACCCCGCATAAATCAACTCCATTCTACTCCACTCTCTCGCTTCCTCTCCTTCTCTCCCCGCCTGTCCGATTTCGATCTATTGCCAGTAATGGCAGAAACGCCGCCTACAGTGGCGGATCCGGCGCCGAGGACTACGTGGGGGAGATCGTCCTCCGCATCGCATTGCGCTGGTCGTTCTAGGACCGGGGCAACGGCAGGAGAAGCTTAGGTTTGGCAGTGGCACCTGTCGCCCAGCCCCTCACGTACGTCATGTAGCTCTAGCCGTTCCGTGCCCATGTAGGTACACTGCCGTATGCTCATGTTCGGCCAGTGCCTGAGGGCGTCCTAGGCCATCGATGGGTGCTCATGCCCTTGTTGATGCCGCAGTGCACGAGGATGCTCGAATCCGAGGCATGGGCCGCACCCATGTGCGGCAACGGGTGAGGGGGATGACGGCGGTGGGGGAGGGGGGTTGGCCTGACACCGAGCCACACACGCAGGTGGACCCAGGGGACGCGTTGCTTGCGTCGGCCCTCTGACGCCCCGTCACGTAGGCGGGGACCGACGCGTGCCTGCTACGCTGCGAAAATGCCAAAGCGCGAGGCAACGACGAAGGACGTGGCCAAGGCAAAGGCGCAGCGGCACGCCTAGGAGCAGAAGTGCTTGGTACAGAGGCTGGCTGACCAAATCACGTCCGACGATGCGTCAGACGTCAGCTGCCCTGGAGACCACAAGGGGAAGGGGTTGGCGAGGAAATGGAGATTTCCTCCATATTTTGCAATGTCCAGAGACAAACTTTGATCTTTTGTGTCGGACTACTAATGTGGTTCCTAAGTACTAGGTGAATTTCGTCCATTTGGTGCTATTAAGCGTGTCCATCTATGTAGCATTGCATGTGTTGCTTGGATTTAAGTGTTTGGATATGAGTGACATGACTATGAAACAACCAAATAAAAGGTGACCATTTAGTGCCCGTGGACAAGCTGTGCACGTCCACGGGGTTTGAGAGGTCGGATTAGATACATTCGGCTTAGACGCTCTAATTTGCTGTAGCTCCAAGATTTACTACTTCCAATGACGCCAGACCGTACTAGACCGCGAAAGCGCACGAGCCGTAATGTAATGAAACCAACCCCATGTTCCGCAGATCCGTTCCGAGGCAAGCTCTATGAGGCGGCAACAGGTGCCACATGCCAACGATTGTTCACGTCGGGCCGGCTAGCAGCATGCAGCAAAACCATCTGAGTTGCACCGGTACGGCGTGCATGAGCGCGACATGTGTGTGTAGGCCGAGTGGTAGCACATAGTATTTGACTCTCAAAATGTTACTATCCTCCCAATATCCAAACCTCCTTATTGTTGCCCCCCAATATCCAAACTGACTCTCTTTGTTTTCTTCCTGTTCGCCGGAGTCAAGGCCGGGGAGCAGCACGGCGACGGAGCCCGGTGAGCAGGGTGCTGCGCCGGGCCAGAAGCTCGGGTTTCCCTGTCGCTCAAGAGGTAACAGCAACTTTCTTTGGGTTCTTGCGGCGCAAGAACCATTGATGGTTCTTGATCATGGTGCTTCTGGGTTTGGGTCGCAAGAACAAGATCAGAGTTCTTGAATTTGATCGGTTTCTTCTGTTCTTTCCGCAAGAACGGTTCTTGAATCGAACTTGATGGCCAATATTTTGGTTCTTTCCGCCCAAGAACCACCCGGAGTGGTTCTTGATCTTTGATCTTCGAATCTTGATCTGTTTTGCGCAAGAACCAAAGAGTGATCTTGATCCATTTGCGTTTGTCTTGTGTAGCAGGTGGAGGTGGACGGACGAAGCATTGAAGGCAGAGATGAAACATAAGCCTCTCAGTTCCCTCCAATATCTCAACTTGCACCGTCACATCACACACATAAAAAAAATATTCTAGATATAATACACAGATCATTAGTACGATCTTCGGTACATAAAAGATGAATTTCAATTTCTGGCTAAATAAGCAGGCGGCCGGATAATGCAAACATGAATGAACAGGCGAAATACCAGAGGGTATATATTGAGCTCAGTACCACTGAACAAACTTAGGAAGCATGCATGTGGCAAGTATGACTCCAAATAACATGTAAGACTCATGACCTATATTGCTAATTGGATTATTACTTATGACGCAAAATCTATCATCCGTGTAGCATGTGCCAGGATTTTTCCATGGTCTGTCACAATATCTGGATGATCATTCTTAGACTTGATTTTATATGTAGTAAGTTGTACATAGTACAAAACATATTCACCAAATAATAATTTGCGGTGTGGGCTGTATGGCTTGCGCATTTGCGTAGCTAGTTTTATCTTGTATTACCATATAGTATGATAATTTTATCATGTTACCCCCAATTATTTGTTGATCTTACTGGTTATTAGATTACAACTACACAGTATAACGTTCGACACGAGTATTGCCAATTCAGATCGTCAACTTCAATTAACACAAGTATTCACTGTAATTTATAGACCTCGTCTCTTCAAAGTATGTCTAGTTTCTCTACAAAAAAGAAGAAGTATTTCTAGTTTCTCTCTGCAAAAAAAGCTTTACTTGTCTGATGTAGAAATTGCTTTATATGAAGTAATGTTGAAACATGGAAATGATTAATCCTATTCTTTGGTATTTAAGGGTGTAAACTAACTATTGCATATATTATACTCCATCCGTGAGAAATATAAGAGCGTTTACCGTTTAGATTACTACGTTAGTGATCTAAATGCTCTTATATTTCTTTATAGAGGGACTACATCTTACCTCTAGATTTTCAGTTTGTACTTGTCTGATATAGGAATTGCTTTCCTTCGGGTGTTGCAGTAAACATACCCCAGTTCTTTAGAAAAAAAATTCCTTGGGATTTGGTAGCAGTATATGCAGTTTGAGAGGGTTTGTTTTTCAGAAAAGTAAGATTTTATTCTTCTGTTTCTATACTCGTTGAACTAGCTGGTTGGACAGGGCAATGTGCCATGGTCTAATATGTGGGGGTATAAACCATACTACTTGCTATACTCCATCTATATATTTGTCTGAATCTTTTGTTACTCGTTCTGATAGGAATTTTCATCTTTGGTAAAGTTCAGTGGCATATTTCTTGCAATATGATTAGAACAATTTATATTAGAAAGCTTCATAAAAGAATAAATGTTCAGCCATTTGACATATTAGGCGCAATCATCATCTAAGTATTACCGGGATTTTAGTGCTCAATTGGATATTTCCGCTAAAAGTACACATACAGTCATACAGAAAGGTACTTTGCTGAATTTCATTTCGGACATAGTTGAAGCTGGGTAAATGTGCATTAGACCTTGTACAACAAATGTGTTAATACAAGTGCATTGACATTGTTGATATTTCTAATGTACTTATTTTATCAAGTGCTAAGGGTGAAGCTCGTTGGACTCTGCTATCTGATGCAGCACATCTTTTAATGCTCCGATCAGTTCTAGAATTGGAATTTTGTTTTCTTATCTTTGTTTTTGGAAGAGATGCAAAAAGGTACAACAAAATAAGGAACTAATAATATATGTTTCAAAAGACTTCCACCTGGAGCTCACGACACACATGCCATTTTCTCATGTACTCCCTCCGATCCATAATAAGTGTCGCAGTTTTGAACAAAGGTTGAACTAAACTTAGTTCAAAACCATGACACTTATTTTGAATTGGATGGAGTGGTATTATTGCCTGTTGAAATTTTAGAGTTGAAAGGATTAGAAATTTGCTTATATAAGAGATTTAGTTTTGATTGACCTTTGTTTCATTATCGGTACCATTGAGATATATCTTTAGTTGGCACGATTAGTAGTTAATGTAATAAGTTGTATTCACAGATTGAACACATCGAAAGAGTTTCTCTATTAGAAGAAACATATCACTCTAAGGATGAAGTCCAGGAAGGCGATGTACATCTCTAATATCTTATTTCATGGCAACGCACGTGCATTCAGCTAGTCTACTATTAAAGAAGGATTGAATATCGTGATGGTTCGACCTCCTCCTAAAGCTATTGATACGTCCTCCACTCATGCCACGTGTTCCTGTCCTCGCTCGGAACAGGAAAAAAAACGCCACGTCCTTCCGTCCCCGCTTGGAACTTCTTCCGCGTGAGAAAGGACCGCACGAAAAGGAAACATATCATCCCATGTACGCACGTCCCACCACCCAATATTACAAGTCACCGTTAGGATAGTATTTGACTATCAAAATGGTAGCACATAGACTTCTTACTGTAGCAGTATGGTACTAAACTTTCCCACACTTTCCACCACTTGTCGTACACAATAATGAGCCTTAGACATTAACAGAGATTATTGTCTTATATGGGCCTAAGCCCATCCATAATCCAACACATGGTTGGATAGTCAGGTTATCCATGGACACGTACGGCGATGACACGTCCGCAGACCCTCTTTTTATACATTCGATAAGGTCTGCTTGGTGATCCACGTTAGAGAGGCCCTTAACGGCTGCATGCCAGTATGCTTTACCGTAAATGGTCATTGGTCATTGATATATCTTTGCCAGTATGCTTTACTTTTTTGTTGGGAAAAAACATGGCACGACATATTTGGGCACCTCCACGTGTTAAAAATTAGTAGGCGCTAACATACACACCATCAGGTTAAAAACAAAAGCATACCCACCACCGCTAGAATATGATAATTTTCTGTAGCTCCAAGATTTACTCTGGGATGATTAGCATGATCGATCTGGAAAATTCCTTTCGATGACGCCGGACCGTACTAGGCCGCGAAAGCGCACGAGCCGTAATATCTTGCGCAGATCCGTTACGAGGCAGGCCCTATGAGACGGCAACAGGTGCCAATGCCAATGATTGATTGTGCACGTCAGGGCCGGCCAGCAGCATGCAGCAAAACCATCTGAGTTGTACCGGTACGGCGTGCCTGAGCGTGACGTTTGTGTGCCAGCGGTGGGTGGAGGAAAGCAAAGCTGGGTGGGAGGGAGGGGGCAGGCGCGCGAGGGAGTCGCGTGGTGTTCACATGAAGTGCGGGGGCCATGTACGGGCACCGCCGTGCCAGTGACGCCAGCCGGCTACCCCATGCCGATCCTCTGGTCGATCAGGTGCATCCCCCCCTGAAACGAATGATGGCAGCCTGCAGCCGCCATACGTACATAGTGCCACAGTGCTCCCTAGCAACAGCTCGCGGCGCCCATCGTCCTCCTGACACACGCGCACTGTTGCCGTTTGCATCTTCTCTTTGCAAACATTGTCAAAACAAGATAAAGGTTATTTGAAACGTCGCACGCGCGCGTACTACTCTATTTGATTATGGTATATGAGAAGAGATCTCCCCGTCGATCGAGATTACCCTCTAGCTAGCTACTATATGAACATCTCAGTTTTTCTTTCTTTCACATTCTGGTTTCTTAAAGGTCTGTAAGGGCATCTCCAACGGCGACCCATAAATTTTCCCCGCATCCGTCTGTGAACACGGGTGCGAAGGCCTCCATACAACGCCAGCATGTATATATATGTCAGTAAATTCAAATCCAAATGTACTTCGATCCACACAGCACGCCAGGTCGCGTCGGATCACATGAATGCCGGATCACATGCATGATCACAACCAAAGAGATGCAAGTATGCTTAGCTTTTACATGCGTGAATCCAAAAAAACATTAGTTCGGCAGTCCATGCATTTCTCCACTCTCGGACCGGCAATCCTAACCGTTTCCTTCCCGATCAAGGTGATGTCGTCGCCGCCGCGTAGGCAGCCTCCGCCTCTGCGTACACTTCCGCCGCGTCCTCACGTCTGCCACCACCAACTGATATTTCTGCTGCTGCAACATCTGGTAGCGGACGTATTGCACGATCATTCAGCATCCAAAGAGTCCACATTCAAGGTCAACATCTTGGCCTCCTCCGCTAGGGCGGCGATCTGCAACTTCTTTTCCTTGAGCGCGGCCTTCCTCTCTAAGATCATAGTCCCCCTCTCTTTGAGCTTGATCTTCTTATCTGCCGCCTCCATCAATAGTTTGAACCTCTTCGCCTTCTTCTCCCCCTTGATGTGTGAGCGCTTCACGCATGTCTCCTCCTTCTTCGCCAATATTTCTTTGAACCTCTCTGTTAGCTTGGCCGCCACACATTCCCACTTATTGCCCCATAAATTTCTTCTAACCTTCTTCGGCGGTACTTGGGTTGGGTCGGTAGGGTCACCAATTTCTTCCTTGTTGGCTTGGGCGGTGGTTTCGGCTATGAAAAGGTTCCACCTTGGTTGCCTATTCAATTTCAACCAACAATGCATGACAGTGAAGAACTTCTTCTCCAACTTTTTGTACACCAGACAGGCACGAGTAGGCTATAAAAGAATGCATATCCAGCTAGTGAACAACAAAACAATGCATGCCCGACTCGTGATCAACAAAACTATACATCTCCAGCTAGTGATCAACATAACTATGCATCTCCGGCTAGTGATCCACAAAACTATGCATCTCCGGCAAGTGAGCAACAAAACTAAGCATATCTAGCAAGTGAGCAACAAAAGAATGCATATCCGGCTAGTGATCAACTTACTTGCTCGGTGATTTGAGCTTGCCTAGGCCACCATGCGATGAGTTGCTTCAAGTGCCAGCAATACTTGGACACGGCCTCTTGGATGGTGTACCAACGGTGGTTGAGGGACTTCCATTCATGGTTGCGGATGATCGCGTTGGAGTAGGGAGCAAAATGCTTGTGTTCATGGAACCATATACGAATGTTCCTCCAAAAGGTTGTGCCCTTTTGCTCCGTGCCAATGGATTAGATCAATACTAGTGGCCAACCATGCATCGCAAAATAGCTAATCCTCACGCATGTTGAAACTTTCTTCTCTACTCTTCTTCTTCAGATCGTCGGCTATATCATCCGGATCATCGTCCTCGCCGCTATCGTCCTCCTCCTCCCCCTCCCTCCGGCTGGTGCTCCCCGCGACCCAGTGCTACAGTTGTTGTGTACCATCGCCGGTCTGGGTGTAGGACTGTTGCGTGGCCATCTGGGTGTAGGTCTGCCACGGAAGGAAGGAAGGAGAGGGTGGTAGGAAAGAGTGGAAATTGAGCGGAGAGCGGCGGGCGATGGAAGAAGGGAGTGGGGGATTTTGGCGCGGAAACAATGCGGTGTGCTCCAAAAGCGCGGGCTCCGCCTTCCTTTTGGGTGGGCCAGGGGCAGAGAGCGACATTTCGCGTGCGCAGACTCCTGCAAAGCCCCCTCCTCTCACGTTTGTCTCCGGTTTGCGGGAGAAAACACGTCCGGATCGTGCCGCTCACCAATACAGGGCCGCGTTGGATGGCTTCCATGGTCCGAATAGTGCGGTCCGGATGGATGCGGGTCGCCGTTGGAGATGCCCTACGATCCCGCTATTTTGCATCTATTTTACATCCAAATGATTCTAAATAAAGTTATAATCAAAAATTCTAAATAAAGCTATAATAAAACTATAATCAACAACATTGGAATATGCATATGAATCATTTACCACATCCATCATATTCAACCATTCAACTAGATGCATATGAATCATCTACCAACATCCATCATATTTATCCAACATCAATCATATTCAACCAAGATCCGTCATATGCATATGAATCATAGAATCAATAAAACTTCAAACTACAATATAAACTAGGTTTCATCTTCAGCACATTCGTCATGTGGAACCATTCTAAATAAAGCTAGAATTAACAAAATTTCAAACTACAATATGAACAAGGGTTCATCGTTTTTCTTGTGCCAAAAAGTTCATGAAAATCAAATTTTTTTTAACTAAAACTAATTGGAGGGATCGAAAGAGATTACTGTTCTCGTCATGGAGGCATCTCGATCCGCAAAAGCAGTGAAGAAGCGGAGGAGATTACCGCCCAGACCGCAGCCGTAGGAAAAGGGCCAGATCTGCAAAAACTTACAAAGCTGGGTCAGATCTGACTGAAGTTTCCGAAAACGATCAAACCAGTGAAATCGGCCGGCGCGCGTGGGTGACGACCGCAGCTTCCTGATTTACGTGCGCGTCTAAAGGTGAGAATCGATGGATCGATTGATATGGTTGCGGCAGCTACCTCCTCTCTATCCATCTGCGTTGCGCCTTAAATGTGTGCCGTCACCTCATAAACTCCGGCCATTCAGGCTCACGCTTTCTGTATACAAAAGACACACGGAGAGAGAGGCCAAAAGACACACGGAGAGAGAGGCCGCCGACTGTTGGCCATGCTCATGCATGTGGCCGGTAACATAAAATACATGCAGCAGGAGCGGTCCAGAGAGCCATACATCCTTATCTCGCCTGCCGCATGCATGCGTGTCCAGGTCGCTCCTTTACACGTGATTCTTCCGCGGCTTCTCAATAGTTTATGCCAAGATGCACCTGTCATTGATCTCCAATCAATATCTGTGTGCACGATCCCTCCAACTCAATCGAACATGCTTACCTCACACACTTCCATATAACAATTATATGAACGTTTTCCTATATATGCTCATCGATCCATCTTTCCAATTTCCATAGTTTATCACGGATGGATCGATGCATGCATGATCGAATATATCACCACGCATCTGCTGGTCGGCGCAGCCCAACCGCCTGCTGATCGTATCATCGCCGGAAAGGGCACGCTTTTCTGTGGAGATTACGTCCCTGAGTGCCTGCTTACTCATCCATGGGTTGTTACAAGTCATCAGATAAATAGATATATATGTATAAATATACTACTCCTACATGACTATCTCCATTGGGTACGTTTATTACACATGTGCACGAGGGTGCGTACGCTAGCATGCACTAACCCCGTACTTAATTGGAGATTCGGCGATCCAACGTGCGCAGGGGTTTATCCAACTGATGTGGCACTTTACATCATACGCACCACCTAGCTTGATTATGGAAAGGCCGGTCCTGTTCGATACATAGATAGATATGATCGATATGATCAATATGGGTAACATGTTCGTCTAAAGATCAAAAGACATGCGTTGGGCTTTTCTTTCTGACGTTGCAGATCGATGATGATCGAATCATTAAGCACATAATTAACTTGATTGTACGTGATCTATGTTTTTCTATGCCATCTTTGACCAATTTGGGATGATGCTCCGTGCTCGTGTCGTGCAGCTCTGCTGTCCACGCATGGTTCGTTCATCTCTCTCTGAGTGCATGCTATCGATAAGCGGGTGATTTGTTTTTTACCATGTCTTGGTGCATCAATGGGAGCGGTAAGGACCCATGAATTTATATCGATTTTTTAGGTGTTGAAATTCTTAACAACAAACTTACCAGATAAGTGGTAGTATTATTGATCATTTACATATCGTCACTTTTTATCCGATATCGTTGCGGATAAGTTCCACACATGCATGCATCATGCATGATACCGGCGTCTCGTGGGAGGAATTTTCTTTAGTTTAGTTGTCTAACGAAATTACCAAAAAAATATTCCGGATGGAATTAGCAGAATAAATGGGCGCAAGAAGCTACTCCCAAGACATGTGCATACACAAGCAGGTTTGAGATAGGCTCGGTTAATTAGTACACATAATTAACTGATGGTCCTACTAGCTTGATGATACAACACTCATCATGCATGAATGCGAGGTTTCAAATCGAAATTCCAGATATATAGTTTAGGGAATAGAAGTGTCAAAATCCAGTCATCATGCTAGCATAAATTTGATTTGTAAATAGTTTAAATTTAGTCAAAAAAAATAGGTTACAATTTTTTTACTGGTTTCAACATAGCTATGGAGGCCTTAATTTGTTACAACATAGTTAAATGTTCCTACCTTATAAACCCAAGGAGGCCTTAATTTATTTACTGGTTTCAACATGGGTTACAAATTTCTATGATGTTCGAGGCCTTATATTTGTTGTCCCATGCATGTGGAGGTCATAAACTGCATTCGTTGAAGTTAGCTTGTTTGACTTTAACGTGCAACTCCCGGCGCCGCAACGCACCCACTCAACTTGGCTCGGCATTTGGGTGTGGAAACTGATCGACCACGGCATGCGCTCTGTCCTGCCTGGCTGCTGGCCTGACAAACGAGGATAAAGTTTAATTGGTTTGCAGTATCGTAACATCGATATCGATAGGAACTGTACACGCAAGTTAAGCTAGTATTCGTGTCTGCAGCCGGGCTGCTGGGCACATCATTGACCTGCAATAAATAGTTTGAGCAAGCACCACATAACTCCCAGCTAGATATACTCCACTCTAGTTCTACCGTGGAGTACGTGAGTGTGAGTCGGTCAAGAGTTAGTCGTTGGCTCTTGGCTCTTCGCAAGTTCAATTTGGCCACTTGCGGCCCTATTTTCGCTGTTGATCTCTTGACCTCGGGCACTGTGTGGTGAGCTGTGACAGGTCCATAGAGAAAATGTAGGAGTACTCCCTGCTGCTTGTAGTTGATCTCTTGACCTCGGGCACTGTGAGGCGGTGACAAGTCTACATATAGATTAGATCAGAAATATCGGTGCGGCACGACCGTTTCAACTCTCCACTGTGATTCTCCACGCGATCGCCGCAACGTGCAGGCAGTGTACGAATATACACAAGTTGCAGTGTCAGAGGTTTGGTGTATGTTGGGGCGATGAGGGAGGGAGTAATTTCCGTCTGGACAAGGAGAAAACATACGCCTACTACATACTCCGCCGATCCATCACGTGCATGGATGCTAGCGTGGTAGGTCGTGGGCAATAGTACGTGTGCATGGTGAGGAATCGCAAGCTCATTCTTCTGGCAGTCAGAGGCAGGTCGTGGTGTACAGCCGAGGAGGAGGCGCGGGGCCAAACACCGACAGATTGTCCGGCGAACTGACGCGGTAACTTCGCTCGGTCACCGGCTTCTTTGTCCGAGATCGCTGTGGTCGTACTCCACCGGTACGTGGTAATTAAAAGTTGCCAAGTTGCAGCAGTGGCCATGGCGCGTTCGCTGGTTTATCTACTATGGACCACCCATGTCGTACGCTCTCCTCTTTTATCTCTGGTGGTCAAACTGAGCTAGTGGACCGTCACGAGGGAAGCTAACACTCCAGCTGATTTATGTGCTAAATATGCGAGAATTGCTTTTGGGGTCCGTGGAGGCCGTTTTTTTAAAAAATAAATCTAAATTCATATTTTAACATTTCAAAATAAAAAATCTGAAAAAATATAGATATAAATGGAGGCATAGCAACATGTGTGTAAATTTTCAGGATGAAATACGTTGAAATGAGGGTTGTGCAAAAAAGACAAATCTGCGTCTTTTCAACACATGATATTATTTATCCCAAAAGGCCATGAATTTGTTCCTTTCCACATATCACATTCAAGGTATTTCATCCTGAAATTTTACACATAGACACACCACATCCTTGTATACTTGTACAAAATTTTTCATGTTTTTTTTTAAATCAAAAAGTTTGAATTTAGTTTTTTTCTTTTCAAAATTCGGCCTTCATGGCAGCCGAGCTCCAAAACGCTATTCTCCTAAATATGCTACTAGTCTTAGCAGTACCGGTTGCTGGATTGATGAAAGCCCATGGTTTCTTGTTAGAACCCTTCTGGCTGATGGTAACCAATTTTCCATTAAGCAATAAAGATCCCTGAGTTTTGAGCCAAAAAAATGAGCTAGTCGATCCACTACCTTGACTTTTACACGCTGTAAGATTGTGTACTTGAAACACGATGACAAGTTTTTCATAATCAAATATATGTTTATCCTATTACATGAAAAGAGCAATGGATACAATGGGAATAACTCACATAAAACTATGAACGACTTGCACAAATTACCATCAAAGACCTGTAGAGAACCAATCCTTGTTGAATAGCCACCGCAATAGTAGAGCACGGCGTAGAATGGAGATTCAATCCCGCAAAGCATATCGG
>NC_041381.1:647036387-647044900 GCF_002162155.2 Triticum dicoccoides | reverse complement strand
TAATAAAGGCTAGAGCCAAACAATGGATTCTTGAAAGAACAGGTTCAAAGAGGACTTTGGCAATGTAGCCTATAGATTGCCTCCCCATAAAAGGCAGCTAGTCCTTACCATCCTTGCTGCTGTTCATTGATTGGCTCTACCTCTTTGTAACTTTTCTGCTAATTTAGATCTTAGTTTCTTGACCTACCTAGATTAACTGCTGTTGGAAATATGCCCTAGAGGCAATAATAAAAGGATTATTATTATATTTCCTTGTTCATGATAATTGTCTTTTATTCATGCTATAATTGTATTATCCGGAAATCGTAATACACGTGTGAATACATATACCACAACATGTCCCTAGTGAGCCTCTAGTTGACTAGCTCGTTGATCAACAGATAGTCATGGTTTCCTGACTATGGACATTGGATGTCATTGATAACGGGATCACATCATTAGGAGAATGATGTGATGGACAAGACCCAATCCTAAGCATAGCACAAGATCGTGTAGTTCGTTTTGCTAGAGCTTTCCCAATGTCAAGTATCCTTTCCTTAGACCATGAGATCGTGTAACTCCCGGATACCGTAGGAGTGCTTTGGGTGTACCAAACGTCACAACGTAACTGGGTGGCTATAAAGGTGCACTACAGGTATCTCCGAAAGTGTCTGTTGGGTTGACACAGATCGAGACTAGGATTTGTCACTCCGTATGACGGAGAGGTATCTCTGGGCCCACTCGGTAATGCATCATCATAATAAGCTCAAAGTGACCAAGTGTCTGGTCACGGGATCATGCATTACGGTACGAGTAAAGTGACTTGCCGGTAACGAGATTGAACGAGGTATCGGGATACCGACGATCGAATCTCGGGCAAGTAACGTACCGATTGACAAAGGGAATTGTATACGGGGTTGCTTGAATCCTCGACATCGTGGTTCATCCGATGAGATCATCGAGGAGCATGTGGGAGCCAACATGGATATCCAGATCCCGCTGTTGGTTATTGACTGGAGAGCAGTCTCGGTCATGTCTGCGTGTCTCCCGAACCCGTAGGGTCTACACACTTAAGGTTCGGTGACGCTAGGGTTGTAAAGATATTAGTATGCAGCAAACCGAAAGTTGTTCGGAGTCCCGGATGAGAACCCGGACATCACGAGGAGTTCCGTAATGGTCCGGAGGTAAAGAATTATATATGGGAAGTCGAGTTTCGGCCATCGGGAAAGTTTCGGGGTTCACCGGTATTGTACCGGGACCACCGGAAGGGTCCCGGGGGTCCACCGGGTGGGGCCACCCATCCCGGAGGGCCCCATGGGCTGAAGTGGGAGGGGAACCAGCCCCTGGTGGGCTGGTGCGCCCCCTGGGCCCCCCTCTGCGCCTAGGGTTGGGAACCCTAGGGGAGGGGGCGCCTCCACTTGCCTTGGGGGGCAAGTTTCCCCCCTTGGCCGGCGCCCCCCCTAGGAGATCCCATCTCCTAGGGCCGGCGCCCCCCCTTGGGGTCCCTATATAAAGAGGGGGGTGGGAGGGCAGCCGCACCCTGACACCTGGCGCCTCCCTTCCCCCCTTGCTACACCTCTCGCTCCCGTAGTCGCTTGGCGAAGCCTTGCCGGATCCCTGCTGCATCCACCACCACGCCGTCATGCTACTGGATCTTCATCAACCTCTCCTTCCCCCTTGCTGGATCAAGAAAGAGGAGACGTCACGCTGACCGTACGTGTGTTGAACGCGGAGGTGCCGTCCGTTCGGCGCTAGGATCTCCGGTGATTTGGATCACGACGAGTACGACTCCCTCAACCCCGTTCTCTTGAACGCTTCCGCTCGCGATCTACAAGGGTATGTAGATGAACTCCTCTCTCTCGTTGCTAGATGAACTCATAGATTGATCTTGGTGAACGTAGGAAAAATTTTATTTTATGCCACGTCCCCCAACAGTGGCATCATGAGCTAGGTCTATGCGTAGTTCTCTATTGCACGAGTAGAACACAAATCTGTTGTGGGCGTAGATGTTATCAACTTTCTTGCCGCTACTAGTCTTATTTTGCTTCAGCGGTATTGTGGGATGAAGCGGCCCGGACCGACCTTACACGTACGCTTACGTGAGACAGGTTCCACCGACTGACATGCACTAGTTGCATAAGGTGGCTAGCGGGTGTCTGTCTCTCCCACTTTAGTTGGAGCGGATTCGATGAAAAGGGTCCTTATGAAGGGTAAATAGAAGTTGACAAATCACGTTTTGGTTATTCGTAGGTAAGAAAACATTCTTGCTAGAACCCTATTGCAGCCACGTAAAAGATGCAACAACAATTAGAGGACGTCTAACTTGTTTTTGCAGCAATTGCTTTGTGATGTGATATGGCCAAAAGTTATGATGAATGATGAATGATATATTGTGTTGTATGAGATCATGTTCTTGTAATAGGAATCACGACTTGCATGTCGATGAGCATGACAACCGGCAGGAGCCATAGGAGTTGTCTTAATTATTGTATGACCTGCGTGTCAATGAATTAACGCCATGTAATTACTTTACTTTATTGCTAAACCGTTAGCCATAGTAGTAGAAGTAATAGTTGGCGAGCAACTTCATGGAGACACGATGATGGAGATCATGATGATGGAGATCATGGTGTCATGCCGGTGACAAAGATGATCATGGAGCCCCAAAGATGGAGATCAAAGGAGCTATATGATATTGGCCATATCATGACACTACTATTTAATTGCATGTGATGTTTATTATGTTTATGCATCTTGTTTACTTAGAACGACGGTAGTAAATAAGATGATCCCTCATAATAATTTCAAGAAAGTGTTCCCCCTAACTGTGCGCCGTTGCTAAAGTTCATCGTTTCAAAGCACCACGTGATGATCGGGTGTGATAGATTCCTACGTTCACATACAACGGGTGTAAGACAGTTTTACACATGCAAAAACACTTAGGTTAACTTGAAGAGCCTAACATGTACAGACATGGCCTCGGAACACAGAGACTAAAAGGTCGAACATGAGTCATATGGAAGATACGATCAACATGGAGATGTTCACCGATGATGACTAGTCCGTCTCACGTGATGATCGGACACGGCCTAGTCGACTCGGATCATGTAACACTTAGATGACTAGAGGGATGTCAAATCTGAGTGGGAGTTCATTAAATAATTTGATTAGATGAACTTAATTATCATGAACTTAGTCTAAAATCTTCGCAAAATATGTCTTGTAGATCAAATGGCCAACGCTCATGTCAACATGAACTTCAATGCGTTCCTAGAGAAAACCAAGCTGAAAGATGATGGCAGGAACTATACGGACTGCGTCCGGAACCTGAGGGTCATCCTCATAGCTGCCAAGAAAGCATATGTCCTAGAAGGACGGCTAGGTGAAGCACCCATCCCAGAGAACCAAGACATTATGAACGCTTGGCAGTCACGTGCTGATGATTACTCCCTCATTCAGTGCGGCATGCTTTACAGCTTAGAACCGGGGCTCCAAAAGCGTTTTGAGCAACACGGAGCATATGAGATGTTCGAGGAGCTAAAAATGGTTTTCCAAGCTCATGCCCGGGTCGAGAGATATGAAGTCTCCGACAAGTTCTATAGTTGTAAGATGGAGGAAAATAGTTCTGTCAGTGAGCACATACTCAAAATGTCTGGGTTGCACAACCGCTTGTGCCAGCTGGACATTAACCTCCTGGATGAGGCGGTCATTGAAAGAATCCTTTAGTCGCTCCCACCGAGCTACAAGAGCTTTGTGATGAACTACAATATGCAGGGGATGGTGAAAACTATTCCTGAAGTATTTTCAATGCTGAAGTCGGCAGAGGTAGAAATCAAGAAAGAACATCAAGTGTTGATGGTCAATAAAACCACCAAGTTCAAGAAGGGAAAGGGTAAGAAGAACTTCAAGAAGGACGGAAAAGATGTTGCCGCGCCTGGTAAGCAAGTTGCCGGGAAGAAGTCAATGAATGGACCCAAGCCTGAGACTGAGTGCTTTTATTGCAAAGGGAAGGGTCACTGGAAGCGGAACTGCCCCAAATACTTAGCGGACAAGAAGGCCGACAACACTAAAGGTATATGTGATATACATGTAATTGATGTGTATCTTACCAGTACTCGTAGTAACTCCTGGGTATTTGATACCGGTGCCGTTGCTCATATTTGTAACTCACAGCAGGAGCTGCGGAATAAACGGAGACTGGCGAAGGACGAGGTGACGATGCGCGTCGGGAATGGTTCCAAGGTCGATGTGATCGCCGTCGGCACGCTACCTCTACATTTACCCATGGGATTAGTTTTAAACATCAATAATTGTTATTTAGTGCCAAGTTTGAGCATGAACATTGTATCTGGATCTCGTTTAATACGAGATGGCTACTCATTTAAATCCGAGAATAATGGTTGTTCTATTTATATGAGAGATATGTTTTATGGTCATGCCCCGATGGTCAATGGTTTATTCTTAATGAATCTCGAACGTAATATTACACATATTCATAGTGTGAATACCAAAAGATGTAAAATTGATAACGATAGTCCCACATACTTGTGGCACCGCCGCCTTGGTCACATTGGTGTCAAGTGCATGAAGAAGCTCCATACTGATGGACTTTTAGAGTCTCTCGATTATGAATCATTTGACACATGCGAACCATGCCTCATGGGCAAAATGACCAAGACTCCGTTCTCCGGAACAATGGAGCGAGCAACCAACTTATTGGAAATCATACATACTGATGTGTGTGGCCTAATGAGCGTTGAGGCTCGCGGAGGATATCGTTATGTTCTCACTCTCACTGATTACTTAAGTAGATATGGGTATGTCTACTTGATGAAACACAAGTCTGAGACCTTTGAAAAGTTCAAAGAATTTCAGAATGAAGTAGAGAATCAACGTGACCGAAAAATAAAGTTCTTGCGATCAGATCGTGGAGGAGAATATTTAAGTCACGAATTTGGTACGCACTTAAGGAAATATGGAATCGTTTCACAACTCACGCCGCCTGGAACACCTCAGCGTAACGGTGTGTCCGAATGTCCTAATCACACTCTATTGGATATGGTACGATCTATGATGTCTCTTACCGATTTACCGCTATCATTTTGGGGATACGCTCTAGAGACAGCTACATTCACTTTAAATAGGGCTCCGTCTAAATCCGTTGAGACGACGCCGTATGAATTATGGTTTTGGAAGAAACCTAAGCTGTCATTTCTAAAAGTTTGGGGATGCGATGCTTATGTCAAGAAACTTCAACCTGAAAAGCTCAAACCCAAGTCGGAAAAATGCGTCTTCATAGGATACCCTAAGGAAACCATTGGGTATACCTTCTACCTTAGATCCGAAGGCAAGATCTTTGTTGCCAAGAACGGATCCTTTCTGGAAAAAAAGTTTCTCTCGAAAGGAGTAAGTGGGAGGAAAGTAGAACTCGATGAAGTACTACCTCTTGAACCGGAAAGTAGTGCAGCTCAGAAAAATGTTCTTGTGGTGCCTACACCGACTGGAGAGGAAATTAATGATGATGATCAAGGTACTTCGGATCAAGTTGCTACTGAACTTCCTAGGTCCACAAGGACACGTTCCACACCAGAGTGGTATAGCAACCCTGTCCTGGAAATCATGTTGTTAGACAACGGTGAACCTTCGAACTATGAAGAAGCGATGGCGGGCCCAGATTCCAACAAATGGCTTGAAGCCATGCAATCCGAGATAGAATCCATGTATGAAAACAAAGTATGGACTTTGACAGACTTGCCCAATGATCGGCGAGCGATAGAAAACAAATGGATCTTTAAGAAGAAGACGGACACGGATGGTAATATTACCATCTATGAAGCTCGACTTGTCGCTAAGGGTTATCGGCAAGTTCAAGGGATTGACTACGATGAGACTTTCTCTCCCGTAGCGAAGCTGAAGTCCGTCCGAATCATGTTAGCAATTGCCGCATACTATGATTATGAGATATGGCAGATGGACGTCAAAACGGCATTCCTTAACGGCTATCTTAAGGAAGAACTGTATATGATGCAGCCGGAGGGTTTTGTCGATCCTAAGAATGCTAACAAGGTATGCAAGCTCCAGCGATCCATTTATGGGCTGGTGCAAGCATCTCGGAGTTGGAACATTCGCTTTGATGAGATGATCAAAGCGTTTGGGTTTATGCAGACTTATGGAGAAGCCTGCGTTTACAAGAAAGTGAGTGGGAGCTATGTAGCATTTCTCATATTATATGTAGATAACATACTTTTGATGGGAAATGATATAGAACTTTTGGACAACATTAAGGCCTACTTGAATAAATGTTTTTCAATGAAGGACCTTGGAGAAGCTGCTTACATATTAGGCATCAAGATCTATAGGGATAGATCGAGACGCCCTATAGGTCTTTCACAAAGCACATACCTTGATAAGATATTGAAGAAGTTCAATATGGATCAGTCTAAAAAAGGGTTCTTGCCTGTGTTGCAAGGTGTGAGATTGAGCTCGGCTCAATGCCCGACCACAATAGAAGATAAAGAAGAGATGAGTGTCATCCCCTATGCCTCAGCCATAGGATCTATTATGTATGCCATGCTGTGTACCAGACCTGATGTAAATCTTGCCATAAGTTTGGTAGGAAGGTACCAATGTAATCCCGGCAAGGAACACTGGACAACGGTCAAGAATATCCTGAAGTACCTGAAAAGGACAAAGGACATGTTTCTCGTTTATGGAGGTGACGAAGAGCTCGTCGTAAAGGGTTATGTCGATGCTAGCTTCGACATAGATCTGGATGACTCTAAGTCACAAACCGGACACGTGTATATGTTGAATCGTGGAGCAGTAAGCTGGTGCAGTTGCAAGCAGAGCGTCGTGGCGGGATCTACATGTGAAGCGGAGTACATGGCAGCCTCGGAGGCAGCGCATGAAGCAATATGGATGAAGGAGTTCATCACCGACCTAGGAGTCATACCCAATGCGTCGGGGCCAATCACTCTCTTCTGTGACAACACTGGAGCTATTGCCCTTGCCAAGGAGCCTAGGTTTCACAAGAAGACCAGGCACATCAAGCGTCGTTTCAACTCCATCCGTGAAAATGTTCAAGATGGAGACATAGATATTTGCAAAGTACATACGGATCTGAATGTCGCAGATCCGTTGACTAAACCTCTTCCGCGAGCAAAACATGATCAACGCCAGAACTCTATGGGTGTTCGATTCATCACAATGTAACTAGACTATTGACTCTAGTGCAAGTGGGAGACTGTTGGAAATATGCCCTAGAGGCAATAATAAAAGGATTATTATTATATTTCCTTGTTCACGATAATTGTCTTTTATTCATGCTATAATTGTATTATCCGGAAATCGTAATACACGTGTGAATACATAGACCACAACATGTCCCTAGTGAGCCTCTAGTTGACTAGCTCGTTGATCAACAGATAGTCATGGTTTCCTGACTATGGACATTGGATGTCATTGATAACGGGATCACATCATTAGGAGAATGATGTGATGGACAAGACCCAATCCTAAGCATAGCACAAGATCGTGTAGTTCATTTTGCTAGAGCTTTTCCAATGTCAAGTATCCTTTCCTTAGACCATGAGATTATGTAACTCCCGGATACCGTAGGAGTGCTTTCGGTGTACCAAACGTCACAACGTAACTGGTGGCTATAAAGGTGCACTACAGGTATCTCCGAAAGTGTCTGTTGGGTTGACACGGATCGAGACTGGGATTTGTCACTCCGTATGACGGAGAGGTATCTCTGGGCCCACTCGGTAATGCATCATCATAATAAGCTCAAAGTGACCAAGTGTCTGGTGTTGGGATCATGCATTACGGTACGAGTAAAGTGACTTGCCGGTAACGAGATTGAACGAGGTATTGGGATACCAACGATCGAATCTCGGGCATGTAACGTACTGATTGACAAAGGGAATTGTATACGGGGTTGCTTGAATCCTCGACATCGTGGTTCATCCGATGAGATCATCGAGGAGCATGTGGAAGCCAACATGGGTATCCAGATCCTGCTGTTGGATATTGACTGGAGAGCAGTCTCGGTCATGTCTGCGTGTCTCCCGAACCCGTAGGGTCTACACACTTAAGGTTCGCTGACGCTAGGGTTGTAAAGATATAAGTATGCAGCAAACCGAAAGTTGTTCGGAGTCCCGGATAAGATCCCGAACATCATGAGGAGTTCCGAAATGGTCCGAAGGTAAAGAATTATATATGGGAAGTCGTGTTTCGGCCATCGGGAAAGTTTCGGGGTTCACCGGTATTGTACCGGGACCACCGGAAGGGTCCCGGGGGTCCATCGGGTGGGGCCATCCATCCCGAAGGGCCCCATGGGCTGAAGTAGGAGGGGAACCAGCCCCTGGTGGGCTAGTGCGCCCCCCCGGGCCCTCCTCTGCGCCTAGGGTTGGGAACCCTAGGGGAGGGGGCCCCTCCACTTGCCTTGGGGGGCAAGTTTCCCCCCTTGGCCGCTGCCCCCCAGGAGATCCCATCTCCTAGGGTCGGCGCCCCACTTGGGATCCCTATATAAA
>NC_041381.1:647023066-647035965 GCF_002162155.2 Triticum dicoccoides | reverse complement strand
GGAGGGCAGCCGCACCCTGACACCTGGCGCCTCCCTTTCCCCCTTGCTACACCTCTCGCTCCCGTAGTCGCTTGGCGAAGCCCTGCCGGATCCCTGCTGCATCCACCACCACGCTGTCGTGCTGCTGGATCTTCATCAACCTCTTCTTCCCCCTTGCTGGATCAAGAAGGAGGAGACGTCACGCTGACCATACGTGTGTTGAACGCGGAGGTGCCGTCCGTTCGGCGCTAGGATCTCCGGTGATTTGGATCACGACGAGTACGACTCCCTCAATCTCGTTCTCTGGAACGCTTCCGCTCGCGATCTACAAGGGTATGTAGATGCACTCCTCTCTCTCGTTACTAGATGAACTCATAGATTGATCTTTGTGAACGTAGGAAATTTTTTTATTTTATGCCACGTCCCCCAACAATTGCCCCCTCACTCATATGTACATACATGTAACACCACAGATACTCTGATCCTCTGATCTTTTAATACATATGCAGTAGGAGCCTTTCTTACTGTTTTAACCTTAAAAAAAAGGCTAGAGCCAAATGTGTGCTGAATAATATGACATTGTCATCGACTATGGCACAGAGTCATGCCAAAGTATGACAACAAAGCACCAACCTGTCTCACAATAAGATAGGTGGAGATAAAAACTCACGAACTCTTTGGCAACACTAGACGAAGTGCTATTGGTACGAGATTGAAGCAAGATGAGTTTTATTCAAGAAAAACATCTGAGCAACGTCACCACGACACTAAAGCCCGAATTAAAGAAAAAAAATCCTACTACATACCGAACAAGAGAAAAAAAAATCACGGAGCATACTTCTCAAAATACAAGTTGTTTTCCTTTTTGTCGAGAGAGATCCTCGCTCCACTTTATTCAACAACAATGTTCAAATTCATCAGTACAAAGCCAGATGTGGTGGCCTACATCTAGATATAACGCATACTTAGCGAAATTATGTGCCTCAATTTTTTTGAACTATTATGAGCCTCATGATTGCTTCGTAATTTCTGTTTGTTGCCAGCGCAGTATCTTCCACCGCAGTTTCACAATCACGTGCAATATAGTGTCCAATGAATGTGATGGGCCTAAATTAGTTAACCATGTAGTCAATATTTAATGTGGTGCCGTCGTGGCAAGCTCTAAGGACTCTATTAGAACCTCCTCCGTTATGTTGTTGTTTTCGAGGTGTAGTGGGTCATACGATCCGCTACGCCTGCACGGCTGCATCCTTAGGAAAAGCTACAAAATCATGTTCCACACTTAGGACGACGCAAGTTGTGGAGTGAGACAATAGCCCCGCCTCGCCTATGGCACAACATGTTGCGTTGCCCAATTGGGCTCAGCTGGTGAAGTGGTTCGCAGGGATATTCTGAACACCGGTTCATGGAACTTTCCATTGGTTTTGTCTAGTGTGTTGTTAGGGTTGTTCGCCGGGACGTTCTTTTTTTGTTTTTCTTTACGGTTTTCATTAGTTTTTTTATTTTATGTTTCCATTTTTCCTTTTTGTTGTTTTTATTTTTTGTGAAATAAATTTTAACTCTTTTTAATATACCTTTTACATATTGAATATACCATTGTACATTTTATCACATTTACCCTTTTTCAAATACATGACAAATATTTTTTCAAATACATGTTTGAATGTGAGGAATACATGTTAAATATATTTAATACATATGAAACATTTTATATATACATTGAATATTTTATAACACACATGAAATATTTTTCAGATACACCTTCAACATTTTAAAAAATATGATATTTTTAAAATCACATTGAATTTTTTTCGTTTACACTTGGAACAAGTTTTTCATACCTGCTGAACATTACTCAAATAGATGATGAACATTTTTTTCAAATACATGTTTGACAATTTTTTAATACATATTAAAAAAAATTCAATAGATGTTATTTTAAAAAAATAAACGTTCGAGATTTGTTTGGATTGTAAGAACCAACTTTTCGAAATATATGACTTTTAAATTGTATAAACATATCTTTGCAAGTTTCACTAATATAATTTTAAACGCATGAACATTTTTTATATGTCATGATTTTTATAATGGTATGAAACATTTTTTCGAAAATACACAAACATTTATTTGCACTGTGTAATTTTTTTAAATGTGACTTTTTTTTTTGAAATGTATGAACATTTTTTAAAATGTCACAATCATTCCAACGTGTTAACATTTTTCTAATGCATGGCAAAAGGTTTTATTTGATTTTAGAATACATGTATTCATCAAATTCCACAAAATATAAGCAAAAGAAAGCAAAAAGAAAAAGAAACTAATGAACCAAGAAGCAAAGAAGAAAGAAACAAATGAACGCCCCCGAGGCTACTACTGAGCCGGCCCGGATGCATGTAGTGTTGGATTTGGTATTCATTCGTATGGTGTCGTGTGTCTACAGGCTAGATTCTTCCAATTTATGCTTTTCTTCATTATCGATCGTTGTTGTATGGATGCACGGGTGCTTTGAGGCCTTAACACAGAAACCTCGCGACTGTTTACTACAACAAGGTTTGCCCAGCTTCGATGAGGGTGAGAAGATAACGGCGCCGCGCCTTCAGTTTGCTTGAGTGCTTATAGTCGTCACTAGGTAGTCTATGGGTGTGGATGCAACTCCCATTAATTCTGATGTTCTTGTTCTTTATAGTAATGTTTGATGAACAATTCGGAACTTTTTTCCGGAGAAGAAAAAACCGCTACATATACTGCACTACTATTACGTGAATGTTAGTCGGTCAAGAGTATTGGTTCTGCTGATTCCAGCAGATCTCTTGACCCCGGGCACTGTGGCGAGTGGTGACAAGTCTATAGAGCAAATGTACTCCCTGCTGCCTGTACTCCTTCTAGTTGATCTCTTGACCTCGGGAACTCTGGGGCGGTGGCAAGTCTATAGGTCAGCGCGAAGTCTACGCACCGCTTCTTCCAGACCGCGTGCGCCGGAGTGGGCGCCTCTACGCTGGCGTCCATGGATCTCTTGTTTGTCTTGGCCATGCCGTACTCCTCGTGCTCGGGCGCCGGTGCCGCGAGAAGGTCGACGCCGAACAGTCTCACGGTCCTCGTCACCGGTGCCGGCGACGGGGCGGCCACCGCGTTAAGGAAGGTCGTCGTCGTCGTCGTCGTGGAGTTGGACCGGATCTTGCAGTCGACGAAGAGCTGGTTGTTGCCGGAGGCGGAGCGGTAGAACCCGACCGCATCGCCGGCGTGCAGGCCCTTCTCCTTGACGAAGCGGCTCCACCCCTTGGTGAGCACGTAGCTCTGGCTGCTATTCCAGTACGAGTACCGGAACCTCCACATCTTTCCGACCGCGTCGTCGAAGTTGAGCAGCATGCCCTTGCACTCGCCTGGCACGACGGCGCTGGCAGAAGGGAGCTGCAGTGGGAAGTGCTTCTCGGCGTGCTGCTTCGGGATCACCAGCCGGTTCAGCTTCCCCACGTCGCTGGGCGTGACCGTCTTGTCGAACAGGTGCTCGCGCCGCGCCGCCGCGGAGGGCGCCGCGGCTGAAGGAGCCGACGAGGCGGGAGCTGACGAAGACGACGTAGGGGAGGACGCCGCCGAGGCGAGGAAGGCGCGCTTGTACTGTGCGAGCTCGTCGGGGTAGATGTGCTTGCGCAGCATGTCGACGACCTCGGCCTTGGAGCGGGCGGCGAGGAAGCGGAGCTCGGCGGCGTCGCCGGGGTCGGACTCAGCGAGCGGGCGGAAGTTGGTGACGGCATCGCGGCCGCGGAAGCGCTGCGCTGCCGCGTCGTAGGCGCGTGCAGCCTCGGCCTCCCCCGTGAACGTGCCGAGCCAGACGCGCTGGTGGCGTTCGTAGATCTGCGCGCCCCAGCGCCCGTTGGGCTGCGGCACCACGCCCTTGTACTTGGACGACGGCAGCCGCCCGCCGCGGGCGGAGTCCGCCTCGGCGCCGGGCTCCGGCGCGTCCATGACCGCGCTGGCCCCGCTGCCGACCCGCTGCAGCGGCATGGTCGCCGGCGCGGCTGGCGCCGGAGAGGCCTTCTTGCCCGTGGACGCGCCGCTGCTCACGTCGTCCACGAGACAGCTCCTCGCGCTGTCCATCCGATCACCACGGATAACTCAAAAAGATGCTTAGCTAGGAAGAGTGGTAGCTTAATAATTAGCTAAAGGCTGTGTGGAAATGGAGGCCGTATAGGTAGGTAGAAGAGAGGAGCAGCAGAGGCAAGTGCGTGTGTTATATAGGAAGATGAGGAGAGGAGATGGAGGTCGAGTGTGAGTGTGGCTAAGCTAGCCAGTGCATACATCAACTGCACCATATTCTATTGTTCCATATACTATTTCTACACTTTCTTTTTTGCAGTGAAACTATTTCTACACATGGGCATTTGGTTTTGTTTTGTCTTTCATATGTGTGTAGTACATAATGGATATACACGCATACATACTATTGTTTCTTTTTCCGGGCAAAATTTTCTGTAATTTTTTCTTTCTTTCTTTTATACGTTGTGTCACTTGATTAAGACTTGGTTATGTCTCGGTCGACCGAGATCTAGCCACACCTTTTTTAATACATGCTAGAGTTGTTTTATATATGTATAGCACCCCCTCCGTAAAGAAATATAAGAGCTTTTTATATTTCTTTATAGAGGGAGTAGATATTAGTATTATTTTAATTTTTTTTGAACTTTGGATTCCAGTTCAAATATTAGATATTATTTATATAGGCCTCATGGGCGCTTATGTTGGTGTGAGGATATTTTATGGCATTCATGGAAAGGAAATATCTCAATATAAAAAGATCGAAGACGACGATGAGGATGATGATGGAGATGAACATGCCCGTTGGCCATGCTACGCACACAGTATGGTATTGTGTGGTTGCGTGAGAAACTCAGTGTGCCATCCTTGCATTCCCTTTTGTTGCCTTCTAGTTTTAACTTTGTTTGGGAGGAAGAAACTAGCAGTACGCCAAGTAAAGCATCTCCTCCTCTTAGTAACGCCTACAAGTGGAAGAACAAAATGTGTGAGCTGAGCTAGCTGCTGACCCATTTCCGTTTTGGCGCTTATGCAACAGGTAATACGTTGTTGTGTGCCGGTCACTCATAGTAAACGATGACGCCAATGGTGCCGTAGAATTTTCTGGGATTTCTAGATCGATGGGTATGCATGTCCGCATCGGTCGATCGATTTGTCGATTCCTATTTGATATTCTTGATATTTTCTTGACTATTCACCGTACGTGCATGGAATTTTTTCATCACCAACAATATGAAGCAACAATTACTAATTAACCATAGATCTTGAGTCTATGAAAAAATTACATTGCACCAATATGATATTTGTGATCAAGTCGGCAGCTAGCGTTGGGTTTTAGCAGGCAATCGACGGACCGTTTCAACAGACCATTATATATATGTGTGCGTATTTATATAGTTTGGAACAAGTTGACTCTTAAATTACTAGTACAATAAAATCGACAGGTACGTACAACCTATGTAGCTGGATAGTATAGATGAGCCCACAGAGTTTAATCAGTTCATAGTCTCAAGATCTATGGCCGATATATTATACTACAAAAAATACGAGAAAGAAAATAAATCATCTAGCTGCATGCATGGTCAGGCTGGTTGCTACGTATCCGTGCCTGCTTGCGCTGTCATTAGGTGACCATGTTTTCAAGCTGGTGTGGGGAGCAGGCAGTAGAGTAATTGCCACAGACGACGACTTGGTGCAAGAAATTGGCACCGCAAAGTCCACCTCAAGGCTCTTGGACTTGATCAAGTGGATGTAGAACATGTGATATATATCCACTTTTGCAAGAAAGATCGTTGAATTATGTTATATGTACAAATTATAAAAGCATAAGAAAAACAACACGCGTCGACCCAGACCGGAGACTTTCTTGCATGGATGGACAGCAGAGTAATCTCTTGGACACCATGAGTGGGACTGCAGTGCATCCTCATTAAATTCTGGTCCACAGAGAATTGGAAGTTGGCAATGGGTATCAGCTAATCTCTTGGTAGTTTACCACCGTGTAATACAATACGTGGTCAACACAAACATCTTGCTTCAGGAACACGATGAAGGAAATGTGGGGTGGACCCAGATTTTATTTTATTTTATGAGTTGAGTCAAATTTATCCTTCGTAATGATCTGTGCACAAATTTAAAATATGAAGTATTTTTCTGAGTATATATATCAAGAAACTACTGCGGTTAGAGAATTTGAGTGGGGCCATAACATGGCCCAGCCTTCAAAATGTTCATCTACAAATCAAGGGCACTACCCTGATAACACATTTAGGACAGTAGAATCTGTTAGGATTTAATTAATTAGTTTAATTAATAGAATCTCTGTCTGTGGAACGGACAGTCGGTTTCGCTCCCGAACGATCGCATCCTATTAGCAACGGACGCGTCGTTCCAATCGTGCCTATTGTAACCATCGCGTGTGTGCGATGCGCCTCTTCAGGAGGTATATATTTGTACATCATCACAATCAATGAATATCAGTGATTACTGTTCATTGCACTATTCTTTTACACGTTATCACTCACTTCTCTCCAGCGAGAGCGATAGGCCACACAGGAACTCGCCGGAGAAGAAAAACGGTGAGGATGTCGTCCCTTGCCTCTCTTCTCCTTGGCCTTCTCTGGGAAGAAGGTCGCCACCATTTCCCTGCCGAGCAGCGCCGCCGGTTCGTCCGCCATCAATGGGGCGCACCACCACAAGTGTCTGGCCTCGGCATTAACCACCGCCAAAACTTCGCTGGAGGACGCCGCCATCACGTGGCTGCTAGACGTTGCCGTCATGCCACGCCGGTTGACAACCGCCAGGGTCTGGACCCAGGGCTTGTCGCCGGACCGAGTGCCCCTCCACCTCCGCAGAACGTCGGGATGGGCGTACCAGAGCCTGCAGTTGCCGCTCCATCTGCATCACGGTGGTGCCGTGTGCACGGATATGGCTCGTGCCCCGCTCGCTCCATTGGCATATGCCTGCCGTCACCAACGCCGGCAGAGGAGGAGGACACTAGTAGAAAAAGGACCTAATATGAGACACATTAGTGCCGGTTTGATTTTGAGCCGGCACTAATGTGTCCATTAGTGCCGGTTCCAACGGCTAGCCGGCCGTTCTTATTAGTACCGGTTCGTGGCGAACCTTTAGCACCGGTTCGTGTCACGAACCGGTACTAAAGAGAGTGGTGGCAGGGTGTTGTCAGTCTGGGGCCCCTCCAGCACCTTTAGTACCGGTTCGTGGCACGAACCGGTACTAAAGGTCGACCTACATAAACCCTTCGTCCACCCGAGCCACTCTGTTCTTCCCCTTTCCCCTCACTTCCTCTGTTCTTCCCCTCTCTTCCTCGAGCTCCTCACAAATTTTGCCCAAATTTTGTCAAGATTTGAAGGCCCCCATCCATTCAAATGATCACAAAGGTTAGCAACTTTGTCCTTTCAACTCTCATTGCTAGATTAGCTCTTGCAATGCTTTGTATAGTGATTAATTTGGGAGGAATTATATTTGCTAGTATTTGATTTATATGCAATTTGAGGTCAAAAATAACACTTAGTTTGCATATGTAGGTGTGGTTTACTTAGTGCCTTCTAAATCTCCGTCGTAACCACCGTCGATCGCCCGCACCGTCCCGCCGCCGGCACCAACTTGTGGTGAGGCTCTTGTTCATGAATGTTTTACATTACCAAATTGATGTTTGTGTGATTTGGATATATTGTTACTCGTATAATTATCTTACCCGTACGTTGTTTGTTATACATAGTGCCATGGTTTTGATATCCGTCCCCATCGGCCCTCGTCCTTGTTATGATTCGGATGTGGTATATTCTCTTTTAAAACTAGTTGTTGCATTTCGTGTTTAGGACAAATTATGCCCATCAAGTTGACATAGATATTTTTATCTAGGAGGTATGTGAACCGGAAATTCCAACCGACCCTATTGTCGAGAGGTTAACTTTAGTTGAAAGAGAAAACGAGTATTTGAAAGAAAAATTGAAAAGAATTGAGGGGGAGAAGATGGAATTGGAGTTGCATGTTGCCGATGTCGTCGATGATCACAAGATCAAGATGGAGAAAATGTGGTTGAAGATTAGAAAGATTAGAAAATATGCCATTGATAGTGTGGCTTGGTATCATTATGCTGTTGGATCAATTGTTACCTAAGTTGCGATCTTCATCGCATTTGTTGTTGCATTTAAATTCTTTAGCTAGAGAGTTATTTGTATGTTGCATTTAATTAAGTGCTGTATATGAACTTTATGTATGAACTTGTATTAATTTGGTCTATTCGGTGTTGTGTAATGAAGATGAGCCGACAATGGATGTATGATGACCCATGCTCTCCCGAGTTCATTAATGGCGTGCATACTTTTCTGCTTGCCGCTGAGGCAAACAAGCGGGCGGATGGTTTTATGCCTTGTCCATGTGCTGGCTGTAAGAATGGTCACAGTTACTCTATGTCAAGAACCATTCACGTCCACCTATTTGAGTCCGGTTTCATGCCCCACTATAATGTTTGGACCAAGCACGGAGAAATAGGGGTTATGATGGAAGACAATGAAGAAGAAGAGGACGACGACGGCTATCCTGGCCATGGGTTCCCTGAATACGATGATACAACAATGGGGGAAGAAGCTGAGCTGGCAATGCAGGAAGAAGCTGAAGAAGAGGCATCATATGAGCCCGCTGATGATCTAGGTCGGGCCATTGCCGATGCAAAGAGAAACTGCGCAAGTGATCTAGAGAGGACGAAGTTGCAGCACATGTTAGAGGATCACAAGAAATTGTTGTACCCGAATTGCGAAGCTGACAAAAAAAAGTTGGGCACCACACTTGAATTGCTGCAATGGAAGGCAGAGAATGGTGTATCTGACAAGGGATTTGGAAAGTTACTGGTAATGATAAAGAATATGCTTCCAAAGGACAACGAATTGCCCGAGAGTACGTATGAAGCAAAGAAGGCTGTCTGCCCTCTAGGGTTAGAGGTGCAAAAGATACATGCATGCCCTAATGACTGCATCCTCTACCGCGGTGAGTACGAGGATGTGAACGCTTGCCCGGTATGCGGTGCATTGCGTTATAAGATCAGTCGCGATGACCCTGGTGATGTCGAGGGTGAGCGTCCCAGGAAGAAGATTCCTGCCAAGGTGATGTGGTATGCTCCTATAATACCACGGTTGAAACGTTTGTTCCAAAATAAAGAGCGTGCGAAGGCGATGCGGTGGCACGCAGAAGACCGTAAGAAAGACGGAAAGTTGAGAGTACCCGCTGACGGTTCGCAGTGGAGAAAAATCGAGAGAAAGTACTGGGAGGAGTTTGCAGGTGACCCAAGGAACGTATGGTTTGGTCTAAGCGCAGATGACATTAATCCTTTTGGGGAGTAGAGCAGCAACCATAGCACGTGTCCTGTGACTCTATGTTTGTATAACCTTCCTCCTTGGTTGTGCATGAAGCGGAAGTTCATTATGATGCCAGTGCTCATCCAAGGCCCTAAGCAACCCGTCAACGACATTTATGTGTACCTAAGGCAATTAGTTGAAGAGCTATTACAGCTGTGGAATGGAACAGGTGTACGTGCGTGGGATGAGCATGGACATGAAGAATTTGACCTAAAGGCGTTGCTGTTCGTGACCATCAATGATTGGCCTGCTCTCAGTAACCTTTCAGGACAAACAAACAAGGGATACCGCGGATGCACGCACTGTTTGGATGATACCGACAATATATATTTGGATAGTTGTAGGAAGAATGTGTACCTTGGACATCGTTGATTTCTTCCGACAAGGCATCCCGTAAGAAAGAAAGGCAAGCATTTCAAAGGTGAGGCGGATCACCGGACGAAGCCTCGCCACCGTACTGGTGCTGATATACATGATATGGTCAAGGATTTGAAGGTAATCTTTGGAAAGGGTCCTGGCGGACAACCTGTTCCGAAGGACGCTGACGGACGCGCACCCATGTGGAAGAAGAGATCTATATTTTGAGACCTGCCATATTGGAAAGACCTAGAGGTCCGCTCCGCAATCGACATGATGCACGTGACGAAGAATCTTTGCGTGACCCTGCTTGGCTTTTTGGGCGTGTATGGGAAGACAAAAGATACACCAGAGGCACGGGAGGACCAACAACGTATGCACGGAAAAGACGGCATACATCAGGGTGAGGCCAGCTACGCTCTTACAGAAGAAGAGAAGGAAATCTTCTTCGAATGCCTGCTCAACATGAAGGTACTGTCTGGCTTCTCGTCGAATATAAAGGGAATAATAAATATGGCAGAGAAAAAGTTCCAGAACCTAAAGTCTCATGACTGCCACGTGATTATGACGCAACTCCTTCCGGTTGCATTGAGGGGGCTTCTACCGGAAAACGTTCAATTATCCATTATGAAGCTATGTGCATTCCTCAATGCAATCTCTCAGAAGGTAATCGATCTAGAAATCATACCAAGGTTACATAATGATTTGGTGCAATGTCTTGTCAGTTTCGAGTTGGTGTTCCCACCATCCTGCTTCAACATCATGACGCACGTCCTAGTTCACCTTTGCGAAGAGATTAACATTTTGGGTCCTGTATTTATACACAATATGTTCCCCTTTGAAAGGTTCATGGGAGTCTTGAAGATATATGTTCATAACCGTGCTAGGCCAGAAGGAAGCATCTCGAAGGGCCATGAAAATGAGGAGGTCATTCAGTTTTGTATTGACTTTATTCCTGACCTTAAGCCGATTGGTGTTCCTGAATCACGGCATAAGGGCAGACTGGAAGGAAAAGGCACGCTAGGAGGGCATCAAATAATATGTATGGACGGGCATTCTCTCACTGAAGCACACTACACAGTTCTACAGAATTCCGCCTTGGTAGCTCTGTATATGGAGGAACACAAGAATTTTCTACAGTCCAAACACCCGGAGAAGTTTGACAACTGGATTACACGCGAACAAACGAGGACTTTCGCCGGTTGGTTGCAGAAACGTGCCCTGAATGATGGCGATATTCAAAATGACCTGTACTCGCTGTCCCAGTTACCATCTTCGAATATAATGACTTTCAAAGGGTACCAGATAAATGAGAATACATTTTACACGATCGCCCAAGATAAGAAGAGCACCAACCAAAACAGTGGTGTCCGCTTTGATGCAAGAACCAACACGGGAAAGGAAACATATTATGGTTACATAGAGGACATATGGGAACTTAACTATGGATCAGGTGATTTGAAGGTCCCTTTGTTTCGGTGCAAATGGGTCAATATGACACGTGGCGGGGTAACGGAAGACCCGCAGTATGGAATGACAACAGTGGATCTCAACAATCTTGCGTATGCAGACGAACCATTCGTCCTAGCCAATGATGTGGCGCAGGTTTTTTATGTGAAAGACATGTCTACCAGGCCGAGAGAAAGAAAAGATAAGGAAGCGAATGGATCATACGACGAGCCAAAGTGCCACATAGTTCTTTCAGGAAAAAGAAACATCATGGGAGTGGATGACAAGACAGACATGTCAGAAGATTATGAAAAGTTTGATGAAATTGCTCCATTCACAGTGAATATTGACCCGAGCATCCAGTTAAATGATGAAGATTTTCCATGGCTACGACGCAAAGGGACACACGCGAAGAAAAAGTTTCACACCCAAAGATCTGGGATGTGATCGGCTTGACTATCATCACTTTCTTCTGTGTTTCACACCCAGGAGGGAATGTCTGTAATAGTTAGGGTACTTAATTATGTGTTTTGGCATTTGAAACGTGAAGAAATTTTATGTGCAAACAAATTCTTTTCATGCATTTACTGATTTTTTCCAGCTAAATGACCCTAAAATTGAAAAGCATTTCAAATGAACTTAGAAAAGGTTGAAAGTTGGCATGGTATCATAATTTCATACAAATAGCATGTGCAAAAAAGTAGAGAGGGTTACGGCAAAAACTGGATACACTTCGTGTACAAAATGGACAATCTCTGTCGAAGTATCAGGGTTTCTGACGAAAACTGAACTGTTACAAAGGCATTTCATTTTTTAAATAACCTAAGCATTACCAAATTGAATATAATGATAAAACACACTAATATTAAACATAAGAAAAAAGAATCACTGAAAAACTTTTTTCAAAGTTAAGTTATTCACAAACTAGTGATTCACACAAATTTCAAATAATTCAAAATTTAAACTATTCAAATTTGAAAACTACCGGCACTAACAGAAAGTTTGTAATTTTTTGTACCTAAAGCAAAAATATTCACAAAGAAACTCTAAATACAGCAAAAAACAACTCAAAAATAAATAAAACAAAAATAAATAAAGCGAAAAAATTAAGAAAATAAAAAAGCCAGCCTACTGGGCCAAAGCGGCCTACATACGACTAGGAACACAACCTTTAGTTGGGCCAGGATGCAGGCCCGCAAAGGCCCAGTAGGCCCACAGGGCAGAAGAGGAGAGGTAGGCCCAGTAGGCCTGCTTAGGAGAGGAGCTCGAGGGAGCTACCGCAGTGGGGCTTATAAACCAGTGCGGTAGCCCCTCGGGTAGCGAGGTGGAACTAAACTTGCGCACCGCCTGGAGCCAGCGCACCCCCTTTAGTACCGGGTCGTGGCTCCAACCGGTACTAAAGACCCCCCCTTTAGTACCGGTTGGAGCCACCACCCGGTACTAAAGGGAGGGCGCTTCCCGCCGCTTGGCCTGGCCAAAACAGACCTTTAGTACCGGTTGGTGGCTCCAACCGGTACTATATACAACACTTGAAAAAAAATTCAATTTCCCTTTGTTTCTTCCCCCTGTTTCCTCCCTCCGTCGCGCCGCCCTGCCCCGATCGACGCCGTCCCCGTCGACGTCGTTGCCCCCGCCCCTCGTCGCCGACCCCGGCCGTCCCTGCCCCTCGTCGCCGCCCCCATCGACGTCGCCGCCCCGGCCGTCCCC
>NC_041381.1:647019284-647022664 GCF_002162155.2 Triticum dicoccoides | reverse complement strand
GCCCCGTCCCGTCGCCCTGTCGTCGCCGCCCCGTCCCGTCGCCCCGTCGTCGCCGCCCCGTCGTCGCCTCGCCGGTGAGCTCGCCCCGGCCGCCATGTCCACACACACACACACACACGCACTACACACACACATTATTAGTTTGTTTGTTATAAATTTTTCTGTTTTTTAGTTATGGAAATGTTAGAAATTATTCTGTTTTTTAGTTATATAAATATTAAAAATGTTAGTTATATAGAAATGTTATAAATGTTTTCTGTTTTTAGTTATAGAAATATTTATAGAAATGTTAGCATTTTTTCTGTTTTTAGTTATATAAATATTAGAATTGTTATAGAAATGTTAGTTATATAATTAGGAAATTTTAGAATTAGTTTTAGTTAGATGAATTAGATTAATGTCAAATTGTTAGAATTTGCATATATATAGAATTTTAGTTATCACAATCCAATCATTTAAAAAATGTTACTTTTTGCGGGCATATAGTATTTGTTATCGATGATATGCCCGGCCCGCATCCTCGCCGTCGACCCGTTCGCGACGACGTCCTGCTTCAGAGGACCCATGTCCAGAACTGGGCTCCGCCGGGCTGGCACTGGGAGGTGCTACCTGGAGGGGCACGCCGCTTGGTGAGGAACCCGACCTCGGGTCCCGTCGTCGACCCTGATCTTCTTTGGTGGCGTTCGCGTGGGCCACATTCGGTGCAGAGGCAGCCGGCCCCGCCGGAGGTGGTGCATCGCCGTGTCAGGGAGGAAGATGAGCACGTCCATCGCTACATGGCTGCTATGGACGACGTCAGGTTCTCCACTACTTGGCAGGTTCTTTGGGCAGATGAGCGGAGATATGATCCCGTGATGGTTCCTTCTCTTTGGGTGTGCACCGCCCGCGCCCCAGGAACCGCGAGTGTCGCCCTAGATTCTTCTGTAGTACTCGATCTTTATTAGGTACCTAGCTAGTGATGTATTCGATATATAATATTCGAGACGATGTATTCGAGATTATATATATTAAGACGATGATGTATTCGAGATTATATATTCGAGACGATGTATTCGAGATTCAGTTTTTCCTTATTGATTAATTGCATCCATGCATTGTAATTTGAATACTAAATTGTTTTATATTTCTTCTGTATTAATTAGTAAAGTAAAAGCTATGGCGGACAATACCGGCAGAGAGAGAGAAGAGAAATTGTTCAACATCAAGAGACATACCGCAGCTTTGCTACGTAGCGGTACGAGTCGAGGTAGTTCAGGAAGCACAGGCGGAGACAAGCGATATAAATATGGTCCAAGCCTCGCTCCTCTTCCTCAGAGGCCTTACGACATGACCGAGGAGCAAAATGCAGCCATAGTGCAAGCCCAAGTGGACGCCCATTTTGGACCGAAACCGGCACCGCCGCCAAAGGAGAAAGTGCCTGAGAAAGTAATTGACCACTTCATTCGTATGGCTAGAGAACCAGCTCCCAAGCCTGTTGACTCGGATTATGAGCGCCAAATCAGGAAACTACATCAAGAACGGCTAAAGAAGGAAGCGAGCTCGAGCTCGAGGCAACAAGCAGCTGGCAAAAAATGCGGGAAAACCGTTCCCCAGCTGGGAGAACAGTCGGCGCAAGCGATCCCCCCGCTTGTTGTGCCAACAACACATGAGAGGAGTACGCGTGCGAAATATTATTGTGGGTAAACCGTTAGCGTTCCCCAGCAGGGCGATGTGGTAATAACGGAGGAGCATATAATGCAGGTTGAAATGCTCAAGATCTCTGTTGGAAAACTCCTTGAAATCGAGCCCATGTCTCCGCTTAAAGAATCGGAAATAAAATGGAAATATGCCTGGGGCCAACCTTTGGTCCATCCAGACAAGGTCAACGACCTCCCAATGAGAATGTATGAATTGCATCAATGGTACATGAACATTACCAAGATTTCCAATCGAGTGTCCCTCATGGTGAATGTCAAGAAGGAGCATTATTACCATGAGAAAGCTCTGTCCATTGAGTATACAGAACTTTTTCAGTTATACAATCAAGACGCACTCGACAAGTCTATCGTCAGTTGCTAGTGGTTTCTTTCAGTAATTTAAGTCTCAAGCTAATTATGTAGTTATAATTTTGATCAATCATTACATGTAATTGTCCTCACTATATTCTTTTCCGTGGTATTATATGCAGGATGAAGATGTATGAAATGAAAAAATCTGGACGCTATGGCATTGGGTTCATTGACCCAAATACCATTAATGAGGACATATGGAAGTTTCCATTTTATCAAGCAGGTGTAGAGAAAAGCATGGTAGAGTTCTTGAAGCGCCTCAATAGCAATGAAGATATACTACTTCCTTACAACTTCCCATGAGTCACACTGTCTTGTACTACAAATTCTGTTTTTGCTTACTAGCTAGCTAGATGTTAATAATTAAGTGTATACGGTTTACGGTAGTTGATTAATTTTATTCACATGCCCGCTTATTTAAGACATGCAAATGTGTGCGCATGCAGTTGGCACTGGGTCTTGATAGACATTAAAGTTGAGGAAGGAAAAGTTGAATTACTGGACTCACTAACTAAAGAAGAAAGTGACTTCACCATCGTGAAGGGGATAGTCAACAGGTAATTTCAATCATTATTAACTATATATATCTCGGCCTATTATTAGTTCGTCATTTCCTGATATGAACTATTTAATAACCCCTTTATTAATTTTCTTTGCCAGTGGGCAGGGCATGGGCAAAGTTCATCAAGGTGACTCCAGGCGAATGGAAACAAAAGTTGTTTTTGGCATCGACCAAAGGTAAGTAATTAAGTAGTACTAGCTAGCTACCATATCTTTAATTCTTGTTTCAATATCATTAATTAATTATCATGCTTGATTAATCATTATCTGATTCAATTCCATTCTCGTAAAGGCCCTGAAGCAGGCGTCGGGGAATAATCTGTGTGCATTCTACGTTTGCGAGAACATTCGCATGATGACGTCCGAAAGGAGCAGATCTAATAGACAGGACTGGGTACGTTTGTCAGAACACTATTCACACCATTATCGATATCTAGTCACTCAACTAACACACATGCATATTGATCTCCTTCTTAACAGTTCAGAGAGGTGCGGGATAAGCTCCTACCATCGGACCGCATACTAGCACTTCAAGAGGAAATAGCCGAATTTTTGCTCGACCAGGTTTTAAATCCCAAAGGAGAATACTATTACCCGCTACCGCCCCCATGAACCACTTGTCATCGTGCTCCGGAGGCACCAAGGCAACATATATAGGAGAAATTGTATATGTATATACATGTGTATGTGTGAATAATGGTGTTGGTTGTGAGACATCCGATGAAATATATATATATATATATATATATATATATATATATATATATATAT
>NC_041381.1:647003565-647019032 GCF_002162155.2 Triticum dicoccoides | reverse complement strand
GTACGAGAAAATCTATTTATATATATGCATAACGTGTACAATTTGTAGTATCGTGAAATACCAGCAAACAAAAAAAATGGAATGGAAAATAAAGCAAAAAACCCCCCAAACATTTAGTACCGGTTGGTGTTACCAACCGGTACTAATGTCCTACGTGCACTCGGGCCTGGCTCGTGCCACATGTTCGCACTTTAGCGCCGGTTCATGATGAACCAGTACTAAATGGGGGGGGGGCTTTAGTCCCCACTCTTTAGTGCCGGTTGGAGAACCGGCACTAAAGGCCGTTATGAACCGGCACTAAAGGCCGGTTCTGCACTAGTGGGAGCGGGAGATTGTCGTCGACGTACCTGCACGCGGCTACAGCCCGGCACCGACGCGCGTCGCCGGCACCTGGGGCGACGGCCTCATCTTCATCCCGACTCCAGGACGCGCCATGGCCACCGCGGGCGTGGTCACCACTGTCGGAGCAAGTGGCAGCGTCAGTCCAGGGTTTGGAGTGGACGCCGAGGGGACGAGCAGCGCACCATGGGCGTTTGGCCGCTCCCCTGCTCCTCCCGGCGAACAGGGCATCTTCCTCTTCGGGGCAGGAGGGACGGCCGCCACGGACGTCGCTGGCACGAGCGGCGGCGTGGGTCCGCCCGACACCGGCGCGAGCCACCGTCTTCTCTTCGGGCGCTCCATCGCTACCATCGACCACCGTCCTGGACGGCGTCCAGGAGCGTGGGATCCGGCGTCGCTCGGCCTCGCCAATGGACACCAGAATGGGGTGGACATCCCTGACTACACCCCCTCGTCGGACGAGGAGGAAGGCTTCATCCCTTCACCGTGGGCGGCTCGCCGGTGAGCGCGCGTTCGGCGTGGCGGCCGGAACAGAGGAGGGTCGCGCCGCCAGGAAAGAGGATTGGGGGTGGTAGGGGAAACCCTAACCGTCACCCTCTTTTATGCGATGGTCAAATCGGCGCCAGGCCTGTTGGGCCGAAAGGCCGGATGGGCTGTGACCCATGCCTCGTTCTGAGCCGGGAAAAGGAAGAAAAAAATGGGCTGTGCTACTGGTTTGGGTCTCCCTGTATGCGACCCAGGACCATTTTTTTCGTTTTTCTTTTTATATTTAGTTCTTTAACTAGCAGTTTGAAGTTGTGACTAGTTATTTAGTAATTTGTGTAAATTACTATATTGTATTGTTCAGTAATTAGTGTGTATTATTGTATTGTACAAGTACATTGTATGTCAACGTATATGTTCCAGCAATTTGGAAATTGCTATATGTTGATCAATATACATGCATTGTTTTATTTACAACACAATTAATTTGCTATGAGAGTAAATTAATAAGCATGATGATTGCATGCAGGATATGGCTGACATATCTAAAAAAGAGTTTGTTGAACTTGCCGTCGATGGTTCTAAGTATTTGACATGGGCAATGGATGTCAAAATCAATTTGATGGCCAAGGGACTCAATTCCTCTATAACCACACCTGCCCAAGGGACTTCATCTGTAACAGACATAATAAGGTATTCAACATTGCACTTCATTTGATATCATCTTCACCTGACCTAAAGACAGAGTATCTGATGGAGGAGAGCCCTCTGACACTCTGGAACTCCTTAAAGAAGAGGTATGATCAACAAAGGGCGGTGATGTTGCCTGAAGCGCAACGGGAATGGGCTCTAGTCCGATTCCAAGACTTTAAGTCTGTAGCTGCATACAATTCTGCTGTTCATAAGATCAACTCCAAGCTGAGATTCTGCAATAGTGCAGTTTCTGATGCTGATCTTATTGAAAAGACACTTTCTACTTTCCATCCTTCTATGAGGATACTTGCTGAACAGTATCGTCAACAAAAGTATAAGAAGTATTCTGAGTTGATTTACTCGCTGCTTCAGGCAGAGAAGCACAATGAGCCTCTTGAGAAGAACAATTTGGCTCGTCCAACAGGAACGATGCCTCTACCTGAATCACACTTCAACTCTAAGAATACTCAAAAGTTCAATGGTTCCAAAAAGAATCGTAGGACATTCAATGGAAAGTGGAAGCGTAATGAGAAGCAGAATAAGTATGGAGTTCAAAAGGGCAAAGGTTCTTTCAAGAAGAATGAAAGGGCTAGCAAGACTGGTTGCTTCAGGTGTGGTTGTAAGGAACATATTGCAAAGAAGTGTGACACTTCAAAGCATTTGGTGGAATTGTACCAACAGTCAATTGGAAAGGGCAAGAAGGCTCGGGGGAACCAGTATGAAGCACACTTCACTGGCAATGAAGATGGTACCCCTACAGTTGATGGTTCTCAAGAGGATTCTCCGAACATGGACAACCAGGAGCAGAATCAGCAAGTGGAAGATCCAATACTAACATGCTAGTGGAATTTGGTTCTACTGACATATATGGAGACCATATTTAGTCTCATTTGTCTAAGTATTCTAATGATGTTATTAGACATATTACATGTGTTGTAAAATAAGTTATGTCCTTAGACATAATGTGTTTGCTATGTCATGTGACATAGGGCTTGTAATAAGTACAAGACATATATAGTTTGTAATGTATGTATTGATTCTATAAGAGTTTGATTATATATTAAACTTTGTTCTTTTAATCTATAGAACTTCAAGGAATAATACAATGGAGGAGGAAATGTGTTTAGTGGATAGTGGATCTACTAACACGATACTTAGGGAGATGAAGTATTTCCAAACACTCAAGAAGAGTAATGGAAGTGTCATGACAATTGCTGGTCGAGATGCGGTAATTGTTGGTTCTGGTCAAGCTACAATTACACTCCCTATGGGTACTAAATTTTAATCTCGGATGCTCTACTGTATCCAGATTCTACTCGTACCTTGCTGAGTTTTAAGGATATCCGCAAAAATGGTTTCCATGTGGGAACTAATGAAGAGAGTGGGACTGAATGCCTACTCATAACTCAGCAAAAGGGATTTCGAAAGGAAGTCCTTGAGAATTTGCCTTCTCTATCTTTTGGGTTGCATTATACATACATTAAACCAGAGACGCATTTGGCGTACAAGATAGTTTTTCAGAATCTTGATAAGTTCAAGATTTGGCATGGTCGCCTGGGTCATCCTGCTATTGGGATGATGAGAAAAATTATTGATGGTTCTGTTGGACACAACATAACAGATAGAAAGTTCCCAAAATCATCGGATTTTGTATACACATCATGTGCAACTGGGAAATTGATCACAAGGCCATCTTATGTGAAATTAAAGGATGAGCCGCTTAATTTCCTCGAACGCATTCAAGGAGATTGTCGGTGTCAAAACCAGTGGATCTCGGGTAGGGGGTCCCGAACTGTGCGTCTAGGCGGATGGTAACAGGAGACAAGGGACACGATGTTTTTACCCAGGTTCGGCCCCTCTCGATGGAGGTAAAACCCTACTCCTGCTTGATTAATATTGATGATATGGGTAGTACAAGAGTAGATCTACCACGAGATCGAAGTGGCTAAACCCTAGAATCTAGCCTATGGTATGATTGTTGTTCGTCCTACGGACTAAAACTCTCCGGTTTATATAGACACCGGAGAGGGCTAGGGTTACACAGAGTTGGTTACAATGGGAGGAGATCTTCATATCGTATCGTAAAGCTTGCCTTCCATGCCAAGGAAAGTCCTGTCCGGAAACGGAACAGAGTCTTCAATCTTGTATCTTCATAGTCCGGGAGTCCGGCCAAAGGTCTTAGTCCGGCCATCCGGACACCCCCTAATCCACGACTCCCTCAGTAGCCCGTGAACCAGTCTTCAATGACGACGAGTCCGCGTGCAAGTTGTCTTCGGCATTGCAAGGCGGGTTCCTCCTCCGAATATTTCATAGAAGATGTTGAACACCAGGGTAGTGTCCAGCTCTGCAAAATAACTTCCACATTCCTTCATAGAGAGAATAATATTTGTATCAATCGGATCTGCTGACGTATCTCGTGGCGTGACATCATGCCACAGCCAGGCTCTTTATTCATTTTATTGTTCCACCTCAGCGCGTTTAGCGAGGCGGTTTCCTTGGCACGTCTTATCAAAGCAGAGATCGTGTCCCCTTATTCCGGGACTCTCATGAATACGGGTGTGGGTAACCCAACCGCGCCATTAACCGCGGCGCTTGGGAGATAAGCGAGTTTTATCAGGCCGGTGGGGGGCTCGTAGTTTTGGTCGCCCATATAAGGGGATAAGAATCCGCCCTTTCCATTCACGCCCTCTTCCTTCTCTGCTTATCCGTCCCCGCGCGCTCGAGCTCCAGCGCCCAAGCCCGCACTTCCCACCTCAACCTTCCCCAACCATGTCTGGAGCGGGAGGTAGATGGATGGCCTCCTCTGTTATGGAGGGACAAATCAAAAACCTGAGGAAGGCCAGATACTTGTCTAACGACATCGCGCACCGTCTCCCAGATGCAGGGCAACTTATCCCCACCCCTAGGCCCCATGAGAGGGTTGTTTTTCTTCCACATTTCCTCCACGGACTAGGTTTTCCTCTTCACCCGTTCGTCCGGGGGCTCATGTTCTACTACGGTCTGGACTTCCACGATCTAGCCCGAACTTCATCCTCAATATCTTGGCGTTTATCGTCGTGTGCGAGGCCTTCTTCCGCATCCGGCCCCACTTTGGCCTATGGCTGAAGATCTTCAGCGTCAAGCCGAAGGTCGTGCAAGGCCGAAAGGCGGAATGCGGAGGCGCCATGGTGGGCAAGATAGCCAACGTCACCTGGCTCGAGGGTGCCTTCGTGGAAACCATCAAAGGGTGGCAATCTGGGTGGTTTTATATCACCGAGCCGCGTGACCCTAAATGGGCAGCGGCCCCCGAGTTTCGATCCGACATCCCCACCCGGCTCATATCTTGGAAAGAGACGGGCCTGTCGCGGGGCAATCCGGAAGAGGTGGCCGGACTCCAAACCTGCGTCTGAGACCTGGTGACCAAGAAGGTCAAGCTTGTCAACATGGTCCAGGTCATGCTCTTCCGCCGGATCCTCCCGTGTCAACGACGGGACTTCAATTTGTGGGAGTTCGACCCGGCCCGGCACCAGACTCTATCCCAGCTCTTCGAAACGAAGCACGAGGACGCTTGGAAGGTGCTTTTCAAGAGTTCCGAGGTCTCCCCTCCCGTCACCGAGGATCGCGGGTTCTGCGCCAAATGTCAAGCCTCCGAAGCAAGCTTACCTTTAGTCCCTTACGGGATACCCGAATTTCATAGTGTGACTTTGTGTGGGATCTAAACTCCCGTTCCTTTGACAGGACTCGAAGAGGACATCCGGACAGTTCGACTGTCCGGCCCCTTTGCCCGAAGGCCCAGTAGACGCAGACTTAGCGAAGCTACTGGTTCCGGCACCCCACGTGGTGCCGGAGAAGAAGGCCAAGGAGAAGGCCACGGGGACCCAAAAGAGTTCCCGGCGCCCGGTGTCGTCGGATTTGCCCGATGGCCCCAACGCACCCTCCGCCTCCGAAGACGAGGAGGAGGAAGAAGAAGATGCCTCTCCCCCTCCAACGGGGGAAGGAAAGAAGAGAAAGGCCGCCCCAACTGGGGAAGCCGGAGGGTCCAAGAATGGGAAGTCCCTCCTGCCGGACTACGCCCTCGACGCCGAAGACGGCGGGGAGGACTGGCCATCCAGGGTCAAGCCCCTAGCAAAATCGTGAGTGTCCGGCTACCCGAATGAATTATTGCACTCCTTTATTATTTCATAGCTTCTAACACCGAAGCTAATCATGCAGTCTGCCCAGAGCTCAGCTTGGCGATTCGTCGAGCGGATCTCTGAATTCGTCGGATGTAAATAGCGCTTCACTTTCGACGGCCTCCTCCCCTCTCCCTACAGACGACGCTGAGGTGGAGTCCCGTAGGGGAAAAAACCGGGAGGAGGTGGTCCTGGAAGCGCCACAAGCGACCTTCCGGACTCCCAGCCCAAAGGGGGTAAAGCCCCAGAGGGATCTAAGTCCGGCCCTGGGCGGGACACCGCTCCGGAACCATCAGTGGTTCCAGAGCCCGATAGGCGGCGCCTTCATAAGAAGGGAAAGCCTGCGACGCCGGCGACTTCCATCCACCCGGAGGCGTCGGCCAATTTGCTGGAGGCGCTTAACGGCGGCTCCATCGACGAAGGACACCGCACTGTTATGAGTGCGGTGATTCAGAAGGTTCAGTCCGCCAAGAGCGGGCTGACGGAAGCCTGCACAAGCCTGTTAATGGGCTTTGAGGTATGTGTTCAGAAACATATATAAAAATGTTACCGCATAGACAGTAGCCCCTGATGCTCAGTTCGGTGGTCGGGAAGAAAAGCCGAGCTGAGGATCTCAAAAGATATACGCAGGAGTCTAACAGAAATATGTCAATATGGGAATGCAGGCTGCGCTGCTGACCTCTGTCGCACTGACTGCGGAGGTCAATGCCTTGAAGGAAAGCTTCGAGTGGTCCGAGAGCGAGCTCGGCCATGCCAAGAAGCAGCTCGAGGATAAAGAGGGTACATAGTACCTCCTGTAAATGTATATAGAAATACTTGGTTGCATAATAATAACAGGACCAACCTTAATGTTGCAGGAGCCACGACCGAGGTGGCGACCCTGAAAGAGGCGGTTTCGAAGGCCGAAAAGAGTGCGGCCTTGGAGCGCACCGAGCGAGAGAAGCAGGAAGCGCGGGTGGCGGAGGTGCGGCAAGAGCTCCAGGCTCTCGTGGAAAAACACGAGAGTTTGGAGCGTGACTCGAAGACTCGAGAGTCCGAGCTTGTCTTGGCTCTTGAGAGTGCCAAGACCGCTAAGGCTGAAGCCCAGAAGGCCCTTCAGGAGATCGAGGCGATGAAGAAGATAGCGGCGGATAAGGCATTCTTTATGCAAAGAAAAAATATAAAAGTTAATTATCTGCTACTTACCCGAATCCGGAGCTCTCCAGGAGCGTTCGCCGATCTGCCCCGTAGTGTGTCTGATGCCGCCGCATACTACCGAGCCAAAGAGGGGAGCTCGACGGAGAAAGTGGTCTGGTCTCAGTATGCTGAGGCTGAACATCCGGTGCCCCTGAGCGACCAGCTGAAGCAGCTGGTCGAGCTCCACAAGGTGGCCGAACAGGCCATGAAGGGCCTCATAGCTCGGCTGTGGCCTGGAGAAGTCATGCCTGGGAGCTACTTCAGTCTGGTGTGGTAGCTGGTGGACACGTGTCCATGGATTGAGGTCATCAAGCGCTCCGTTTGTATTGAAGATGCCCGTCGGGCCCTTGCCCGTGCTAAGGTGCACTGGGGCAAGCTAGACGCGGAGAAGCTGTTGACGGACGTGCCACCGCCGGGCAAGGAGTATCGTACGCCCGAGATGTATTATAATGGCGTTCTGAAGGGTGCCCGCCGCATAATGGATGAGTGCTCCAAAGATGTAATTTTTGAGTAAACTCGCATTTGTTATCCTGTACGCTGAAGCTTTGTTCATATGCATTAAGCAACACTTGTTAATTTAAAATATTACCTTCTGTGCGGCCGTTTATCAAATCTGAGAGATGCAAGTCGTCAGCTTCGACCCCCATGCCACGAGTGCTGGGGTGTTCGGGATATACCTGAGCGCTCTTGTTCCCATTCTTGGGTCCATCTAGGGAGGCGTTCAGCACAACGAACCAGGCCGTTGAACTTATAATGCTTTATCACTCTCACTTAGCCATAGAATTCTATAATTTTAAATTTCGGCGAAGCCCCTAGTATTCGGAAGACCGAGTTTGGGGCGCTATCCACGCCTAGGCCGGATAAGTCCGGTTCCTCGCTCGAAGCGGCATAAGTCTTTAAGGACTCGGAGAAACCTCGCGAACAGCGACCGGTCTCTCGCACTATCATGACAGTCAATTTTAGCTTTCTCTACTGAGGTGTTAACCCAGCTCAGCTGGGGCACAATCGCAGTAGTTCTCCCAGCGCTACCTTAGCCAACAATGCGGAACATAAGGTACCAAAACATGGGAGCCGGGCAAACCCAACTATTGACCAAAGACATGATTTGGAGCCGATGCATATAGTGCTATAAGTTCGGGGTGCCGCACTCGTTAGAGTGTTCGATCTTCTCACACCATGTTATGGGGTGTTGTAAGCCCCTGGTGTATTATCCGTACCAAAGTCTACGGTTGCATAGTGTCATGACTGAACATATTTGCATATATAATAAGTACAATAATAGGTAAGAGCTATATATTGTTCATTAAAAAAGGGCTGCTGCAAAAGCAGAACGATACAAAAAGTGCGGTAAGCAAGAGATGGAAGTATTTGACATATTCCCCTTCAGGGGCAAGCTACAGGATTGTAAGAGAAACAGGTATTAAACTCGTTATAGAGACCACCTTGACTTTTGACGTGGCTTGCTTCCTCCCTGTCTATTGCATCGTTGGTTCGGCGAGAGTATTGCCGGACAGGCCTTCCAAATAGTTGGGTCCTGAAAGTGTGTGAAAAAGGAAAACGTCGAAATAGGGAGCCCCCTAGTGCGGTTGAGCCGCATTCTGGGCATGCCGTTGTTGTGCCCCTCCCCTTATGCCCATGGTATCTCTAAGGCGTAATTATGTACGCGTGGTACCAGTAGTGCCGTTTGGCGGGGGCTGGGGTTGGGGCCGCACTGCTATGCTTGCTCGGAACGTGCCAGCCGGATTTGTTGTAGGTTACTTCGGGCTCGCTTGACGTTGTCCGGACGTTTGGCGCCTGGATTGGAGAACTGCCTTGAGAGGCTACTATGTACTTCCGCCGCCAGGGCCGCCGTGTGCTCCTCCATTCGGAGAGAGCGTTCGGTGTTTCCATTTACCGTGATGACTCCGTGAGGTCCTGGCATCTTGAGCTTGAGATATGCGTAGTGCGGCACCGCATTGAATTTTGCAAATGCGGTTCGTCCGAGCAGGGTGTGATAGCCGCTGCGGAATGGGACTATGTCGAAGATTAACTCCTCGCTCCGAAAGTTATCCGGTGATCCGAAGACTACCTCGAGTGTGACCGAGCCTGTACAGCTGGCTTCTACCCCTGGTATGACACCTTTGAAGCTTGTCTTTGTGGGTTTAATCCTTGAAGGATCGATGCCCATTTTTCGCACTGTGTCTTGGTAAAGCAGGTTCAGGCTACTGCCGTCGTCCATTAGGACTTTGGTAAGGTGAAATCCGTCGATAATTGGGTCTAGGACCAGTGCGTCGAATCCGCCGTGACGGATGCTGGTGGGATGGTCCCGTCGATCGAAAATGATTGGGCAGGAGGACCATGGGTTGAACTTTGGGGCAACTGGCTCCAGCGCATAGACGTCCTTGAGAGCACGCTTCCGCTCCCTTTTGGGGATGTGGGTTGCGTATATCATATTTACCGTCCGACCTTGCGGGGGAAATCCCTTCTGTCCTTTGTTGTTCGGCGGCCGGGGCCCCTCCTCGTCATCGCTATGTAGCCCCTTGTCTCTGGTCTCGGCACTTATCTTGCCTGCCTGCTTGAACACCCAACAATCCCTGTTGGTGTGATTGGCTGGCTGTTCGGGGGTGCCGTGTATCTTGCACGAGCGATCAAGTATCCGGTATAAGCTGGATGGGCCCTGAGGGTTTCGTTTGAATGGCTTCTTCCGCTGACCCGGTTTAGAGCCTCTGAATCCGGCATTGACTGCCGTATCTTCAGTATTGTCACCGTTAATGCGGCGCTTATGCTTGTTGCGGCGTGACCTCCCTTTGTTATCCTTGGTATCCGAATTGCCGGGGCTCTTGCTTATGTTATTGCTACGAGCTAGCCAGCTGTCTTCTCCCGCGCAGAAGCGGGTCATGAGTGTCGTGAGGGCTGCCATAGACTTCGGCTTTTCCTGTCCTAGGTGTCGGGCAAGCCATTCATCTCGGATGTTGTGCCTGAAGGCTGCGAGGGCCTCGGCGTCCGGACAATCCACTATTTGGTTTTCTTTGGTCAGGAACCGTGTCCAGAATTGTCTGGCCGATTCCTCTGGCTGTTGGATTATGTGGCTTAGGTCATCGGCGTCTGGTGGTCGCACATACGTGCCCTGGAAGTTGTCAAGGAATGCGGATTCCAGGTCCTCCCAACAACTGATTGACTCTGCTGGCAGGCTATTAAGCCAATGTCGAGCTGGTCCTTTAAGCTTGAGCAAGAGGTATTTGATGGCGTGTAGATCATCGCCACAGGCCATGTGGATGTGAAGGAGATAATCCTCGATCCATACCGCATGATCTGTTGTGCCATCGTATGATTCGATGTTTACGGGCTTGAAGCCCTCGGGGATTTGATGATCCATTACTTCGTCTGTGAAGCATAGTGGGTGTGCGACGCCCCTGCACTGGGCTATATCGCGACGCAGCTCGGACGAGCTTGGTTTGTTGTATTCGGCCGGTGTCGTGGTTCTAAGTCTGACAGTAGAATGGGGGGTAGGTATGGAGAGGCAAGATCCTAGCTATGGAGTAGTTGTACACACGAGTGTTTTAACGAGTTCAGGCCCTTCTCTGAGGAAGTAATAGCCCTACGTCTCGGAGCCCGGAGGCGGTCGACTGGTTTATGTGTATATGAGTTACAGGGGTGCGAACCCTTCTACCAGTGGAGGGGGGTGGCTTATATAGAGGACGCCAGGAGCCCAGACAACCCACGTAGCAGAGGGTTAAAGTACATTAAGGCCGGGCGTTACTGGTAACGCCCTACATAAAGTGTCATCTGACCATTAAGACTACTTAATTACAGACCGTTTGGATACAGAGTAGATCCTGAACTCCTGGTGGTCGAGTGAGTCTTCATGGTCGAGTGTCTTTAATTCGTCGAGTGTCTTCTAGTCGGTCGAGTGGAGTCCCTCTTGGTCGACTGAAAGGTAGCTTCGTCTAAGGATGTCCTTGGGTATGGTATCCTAGATAGGTCCATGACCCTACCCTAGGTACATAACATCATCATTAGCCCCCGAATGGATCAAGGTTCAAGTGAGGAAGGAGTTGATGATTTTCTCCGACCTATTTCCCGTGCTTTGATCATGTCGTATCCTTTGATCATGTCGTATCCTTGATCCATTTCGGCGATTTTACTTTCGGCGTTGGTGTCAACTTTTACTTCAGTCGCCTTGATCCATTCTTGTCTTCTGTCGAGTGAACTTTTGAACTTTAGAGAACTTCCGAGCGACGGATCGTAGGAAAGATATCATCTGATAGATTGATCTGCCGTTAGCGGATTTAGTGGGATCCGAATTTTGGGAAGCGCGCGAAACGGGGCGGACCGCGGTACTCGGATGGGATAAGGCATGGATGCCTCGATTTCCACGCCGCCTTTTTCGCCACGTATCGTGCGTGTGCGACTATTTCGGGATGTGGCAGGACCGCTCGGGCCCACTCGTCAGCCACTCGGAAGTGTCCTTATATAAAATGCCAGGCGAGGTTTTTTTTGAACAGTGCCTTCAGATTCTTCTCTCCGCCCTCTTCGCCTCCGCCCGCTGCGCCTGCTCTCGCCTCTGCTTATCCACTCCTCGCATGCTTCGCCGGCGACAATGGTGAAGGAGAAGACGGCGGCCTTGGAGCACGCGAAGAAGGCGACGGCGGCGGGGAAAGCGAAGGGGAGAGCGTCCAGTCGGGGCGGATCTTCGTCAAGATCCCGCCTGCCAAAGGGTTGGGTCCAAGGGGATTGGATCCGCTCGACCATCACCGAGACGGATCTCAATGACCTGGCCAACGAGGGTCTGATCCCCCATGGGTCAGCAAGGCTTCGGGGTTCCGAGTGTCAACCGCAGCCGCAGGAGGGTGAGTGCGTCCTCCTAGCCACTCATATCGATTGTGGATTCTCTCTGCCGCCGAGCGTTTTCTTCCGAGGGTTCTTGAACTTCTTTGGGGCGCAACTCCACCATTTCACTCCCAATTCTATCGCCCACCTTGCTGCTTTCGTTTCTATGTGCGAGAATTTCCTGGGTTGTCGACCTCATTGGGGTCTCTTTAAGCACATATTCACCTGTCGCTCACAGACGGTGAAAAAGGCGAGTCCGGGTGACGAGAGGACTAAGGTTATCCAGATGTGCGGGGGTCTTGGGATTCAGATGAGGAATAGGAGTACTTTCCCGGCCATGACCCTTGCTGAGTCGGTCAGAGGGTTGCAGTCGACTTGGTTTTACTGCCAAGACGAGCCGACGCCGGGGCAGTCGACTGGTCTCCCTCCGTTTTCCATGGACCAAGTGGACAAACCCTCTTCTCTGAAAGTGCTTCCTGAGGAGAAAGCTCAGGTAAAAATGCTGATCGAGAGCGTAGTCCAACTCGTTAGGGACGAGTGACGGGTATGGATCTTCTGGAGGTCTTCCTTAGGCGGCGCATCCAACCACTTCAGTACCGAGGCCATCTGATGTGGCTATATTGTGGTACCGAAGACACCACTCTGGTCCATCCAGAAGCGGTCGACGACGCCACACTGGAGAGGTGGGTGGCCGCAATCACGGGGAATAAGGACAACCCTCGAGGGGCTAGGAGGATCCCACCACTCGACTGTACCTACACACCGGACACGGTATGGCCACTTGTTTCCAATTGCAATCTTGCTTTATTCATTTTGCTTCACTGCGAATTGGTCGAATGATCTTTGTTTTGCTTTGTTGCCTGATAGGACACCACGGAGTTATACTCGATGCCCAATGGAGCGCAAACACCGACTGAGGAGGAGGAAGGAAGTGGGGGCGAAAGCCTGGAGGAGTGGGATTCGGATGCTGACGACGATGATGAGGGTGATGACTCTGGTGAGGAGGAAGAAGAGGAGGAGGAGGAGGAGGAAGTTGTACCTCCTCGCTCGGAAAGACGCTCGAAGCTTGTCCATGATCCCGCGGTCGAGCGTGGTAAGGGGGTTGCAACTGTCATGCAGTCATGCAAGCGCCCTCGGACTACTTCTCCGGCGCCGACTGAGAAAGCTCTGAAGCAATCTCGGGTGGCGCCGTCGAAGTCGGCGAAGGTCTTGCCGAAGATGAAGATGGTGATCCCCACTATCTCAGGGTAATGGTGTAGCTTGAATTTGTCTACTCCTCATGAACTTATTCTTGGTCGACTCAAGAGTTAATCGACTGTCTTCTGAAACCGCAGTGCTGCTACTTCTGATACATCGGCCAGAGCTGGAGATCAGGAGATGGAGGATGCTGTTACTTCAAAACCTGGTATGACTCTTGTAGTTCCGCCTTCAGTCGATTGGCTTCTTGTCTCTAACTTTGATTCTTTTTCTGCAGCTTCATCTAACGTCGTTATCGATCTTCCTGATGACGACGACGAGGAACCACCAAGGCAGAGGAGGAACAAGAAAGCGTCTGCTGGCAAGGCGACTCAGGACGTGCCAACACCCGAGACGTTGGTCGTGGAGGGCGACAATGTCACTCGGCCTACCATAACCTTTGCGGTGCCGTTGACGAGTGCTCGTCCTTCATCGTCGAGTGCTGCTCAACCCTCGCTTTTCTCAACCTACCCCGTTCCAGAAGACCAAGCTAGTGCTGCTAAATAAGCAATACGCCAAGCGGGGGTCGTGATGGAGCAGGTGAAGGCAATACGAGAAGCCAACCAGGCAGCCTATGACGCCAGTTCGGCTCTTCAGAGTAATGTTCAGGTCAGTCGGTCACTGCCTGTTCTGTTAGGATATGATATCTGAAAACTCTTCTTTCTGAAGTTCTTAGAGTTTGTCCTACACCCGCTGGGTGTGTCTATAGAAATTCCGGATTAGTGGGGGCACGCTGAGTGCACCCACTGGGTGTAGTCCCCAAGGCTATGGTCGACTGCTGGCAGTCGACCATGGGCTTTATGTCTTAAGTTTTTTTTCCTTACTCGACTAGGTCGAATAGATTCATAGACCGGTGGGGGCACGCTGAGTGCACCCACTGGGTGTAGTCCCCGAGACTATGGTCAAATGTTTGTATTCGGCCGTAGTCTTAGAAACACTATGATTTTTCCTTAGTCACTCGGAAGTGAATTGTCTTTGACATCTGTCGATTGGTTCTTCGTAGAAATCTTGTGACCTTGCGGCTCGTTACACTGAGTTGGAGAACAAACACATTCAGCTCGAATTCGATCTAAAACTGGCCCAAGAGAACTTGACGAAAGCGAAGGAGGAAGCTAAAGGTATGCTTGGTGAGGCCTTTGACGACTGCCTTTGCCTCTCACTTGTTTCCGAATCTAATCTCACTGTAACTTTGCAGACAAAGTGAGGGATGCCCTAAAGAAGCAAGACCTTGACTTGGCGGAGATGCGGAAAACTGCTTTAGAGAAGACCAAGCTTGCAGATGAGAAGCTGGCTTCAGTGACCAAGCTTGAAGAAGAAAACACCAATCTGAAAGCTGCTCTTGATGCTGCCAACCAGGAGGTCAGTCGACTGAAAAGTGACAAGACCACCCTGAATGACAAGGCCAATGAGTTGATGAGAAAGAATAACGATCTAGAGGCTTATCTGGGTGGACTCGCCAAGAAGTTGTTCCTCATGCTTGAAGGTAATCTTTTGTATCAAACAAATATTTTAACTGTAACCTCCAACTATTGTCTTGACTCGGTGGTTGTGCTTGCAGAATTTTGCCAGAACTTTGAAGAGGAGACCGGTCGACTGGAAGTAAACTGGACCCCATCAACTCTCCCGTGAAAGATGAAGTCGCCATGAATGTGCTCCGGCTTGAATCTCGTGTTGCTGCTGTCATCGACTATCTCGCCAGGATGAAGGTCGCAACTTCTCGCATCGACACGACACTCTGGCCAAGAGAGACGCTCCAGAACGACCTCGAGTCTTTGATGACTCCACTGAACGAGGTCCCAAGTCGAGTGCAAGAGTGGAAGGAGTCTTCGTCCAGGTGCGGTGCGTATGTTGCTGTGTCTCTGGTCTGCGTTCACTGCAAGGATGCACGAGAGGACAAGCTGGTGGCTCTTAGGGTGGCTAATACCAAGAAGCACGATTTCCGATCCTTCATGGAGACCTCCATTGCTGCTGCCACTCGGATTGCAGATGGAATTTACCTCGACGAGTTTGTCGCACCTTTCAGCCCTCCACAGGAGGGGTAAAAAACTTCTGAGCTCGATACTTTAAATTTGCCTCGGTATGCCGAATGAGTTTTGTAACCGATAAACCTTAACAGGCCCATCGCCTGAGCACTTTCGGTTCTGTTAGGTGTTATCCGAACTTGGATTCAACGTTGAATATGTTTGCATTCGGTTTGAGGTGTCTTTTGCAGGTTAAAGCGAAGCGCTCATTGCAATTGACTTGCTCCCCAACACACTTAGGTGAGCACTGGGCTGCAGCTAAGCCCCCGAGTGGGAGGTCTGCTCTCCACTCGGTAGGATTTCAGATACTTAGGCGAGCACTGGGCTGCAGCTAAGCCCCCGAGTGGGAGGTCTGCTCTTCACTCGGTAGGATTTCAGATACTTAGGCGAGCACCGGGCTGCAGCTAAGCCCCCCGAGTGGGAGGTCTGCTCTTCACTCGGTAGGATTTCAGATACTTAGGCGAGCACTGCTCTACAGCTAAGCCCCCCGAGTGGGAGGTCTGCTCTCCACTCGGTAGGATTTTCAAAAACTTAGGCGAGTACTGGGCTGCAGCTAAGC
>NC_041381.1:646966196-647003240 GCF_002162155.2 Triticum dicoccoides | reverse complement strand
AGGATTTTCAAAAACTTAGGCGAGCACTGGGCTGCAGCTAAGCCTCCGAGTGGGAGGTCTGCTCTCCACTCGGTAGGATTTTCAAAAACTTAGGCGAGCACTGGGCTGCAGCTAAGCCTCCGAGTGGGAGGTCTGCTCTCCACTCGGTAGGGTTTTCAAAAACTTAGGCGAGCCCTGGGCTGCAGCTAAGCCTTCGAGTGGGAGGTCTGCTCTCCACTCGGTAGGATTTTGTATTGGTGGTGTACCTCGGAATGAGAGGGTAGCAGTCGACCTGCACCTCGTCCTCCTTGTAGAGCGCATGTTGTATTTGTGGCGTAGCTTGGAAGGAAAGGGTAGCAGTCGATCCGCACCTCGTCCTCCTTGCAAAGCGCACGTTGTACTTGTGGTGTAGCTCGGAAGGAGAGGATAGCAGTCGACCTGCACCTCGTCTTCCTTGCAGAGCACACGTTGTATTCGTACTTAGGCGAGCGCAATGCTGCAGCTAAGCCCCCGAGTGTAAGGCTGGCTTACCACTCGGCAGGATTTTGTTTATCTTAGGCGAGTACTTGGACTGCAACTAAGCCTCCGAGTGGAAGGCTGGCTTACCACTCGGTAGGATTTTGTTTATCTTAGGCGAGTACTTGGACTGCAGCTAAGCCTCCGAGTGGAAGGCTGGCTTACCACTCGGTAGGATTTTGTTTCTCTTAAGCGAGTACTTGGACTGCAGCTAAGCCTCCGAGTGGAAGGCTGGCTTACCACTTGGTAGGGTTTTGTTTATCTTAGGCGAAACGGATTTCGCAGCTAAGCCTTCGTGTGGGAGACTGGCTCACCACTCGGTTAGGATTTTTTTTACAGACTTGGGCGAATTGGATTCGTAGCCAAGCCACCCACTGGGGGATTGTTTTGTGTGGACAAAAGAAATAACTATTACTGGGAAAATTATAAAGCTCTTGTCTTTGATAAATAAACTACAGAAGTACTTTTATTACAACTCATCCGAGTGAATACTTAAGTGTAAAAGGGGCGGAGAAGCTCCGCGTTCCAAGCTCGGGGCTCGTCGATCTGATGCTCGACATTGTAAAGACGGTATGCTCCGTTGTGGAGAACCTTGGTGACGATGAAGGGACCTTCCCAAGAAGGAGCAAGCTTATGTGGTTTCTGTTGATCCACTCGGAGAACTAAATCTCCTTCCTGGAAGGCTCGACTCTTCACGTTTTTGGCGTGGCAGCGACGCAAGTCTTGTTGGTAAATGGTCGATCTGATCAAAGCCATCTTCCTTTCTTCCTCTAAAAGGTCGACTGCATCCTGCCGCGCTTGTTCTGCTTCAGCTTCGGTGTAGAGCTTGACCCGGGGAGCATTGTGGAGAAGGTCACTCGGCAAGACTGCTTTAGCTCCGTAGACCAAGAAGAATGGAGTTCTTCCAGTCGACCAGTTGGGCGTGGTCCTTAACCCCCAAAGCACCGAGGGAAGTTCGTCGACCCATGCACCAGCCGCATGCTTAAGATCACGCATCAAACGGGGTTTCAACCCTTTGAGAATCAAACCGTTGGCTCGTTCTGCCTGTCCATTCGACTGTGGATGAGCGACTGAAGCATAGTCGACTCGTGTGCCTTGAGACGTGCAGAAAGCTCTGAACTCTTCGGAGTCAAAGTTTGACCCGGTGTCAGTGATGATGCTGTGCGGGACTCCATATCTAAATATCAATTCTCAGATGAAGCTGACAGCAGTACCGGCATCGAGGTTCTTGATGGGTTTAGCTTCGATCCACTTAGTGAACTTGTCGACTGCTACCAGCACATGGGTAAAACCGCTTCTGCCTGTTCTCAAAGGACCGACCATATCCAAACCCCACACTGCAAAGGGCCAGATGAGTGGTATAGTCTTCAAAGCTGACACGGGCTTGTGTGACATATTGGAGTAAAATTGACATCCCTCGCACTTGTCGACTATCTCCTTCGCCATTTCATTCGCTCTTGGCCAATAAAATCCGGCTCGGTATGCTTTGGCCACGATGGTCCGAGAAGACGCATGATGGCCACAGGTCCCTGAGTGGATGTCATCAAGGATTATTCGACCTTCCTCCGTTGTTATGCATTTCTGACCAACTCCAGTCGCGCTTTCTCTGTACAACTATCCTCTTATCACGGTAAAGGCTTTAGATCGGCGGACGATCTGCCGAGCCTCTTCTTCGTCCTCCAGGAGTTCTTTCCTCAAGATATACGCGATATATGGTACTGTCCAATCTGGAGTGATCACTAAAACTTCCATGATCAGGTCGACCACTGCTGGGATTCCAACCTCCGTCGGATCCGTAACACTCTTAGGTTGCGGAGCTTCATCGGTAAAAGGATCTTCTACGACTGACGGAGTGTGGATATGCTCCAAGAATACATCACTGGCGATGGCTTCTCTCTTGGATCCTATCTTCGCCAGATCGTCAGCTGCTTGATTTTTTAGTCGGGGTATGTGGTGGAGCTCTAACCCTTCAAACTTCTTTTTGAGCTTCCTCACTGCATTGCAGTATCCAGTCATGGCTTGGCTTCTAACGTCCCACTCCTTCATCACCGGATTGACCACCAAATCTGAATCACCATAGACCATCAGGTGACGGACGCCGAGTGAAATAGCCATGCACAACCCATACAAGAGTGCTTCATATTCTGCTTCATTGTTGGAGGAATCAAAGTGGATCTGGAGCACATATCTAAGCTTGCCTCCTCGGGGGGAAACCAAAACAACCCCAACACCAGAACCATTTAACATCTTAGAGCCATCAAAGAACATGGTCCAATGCTCCGAGTGAACTTGAGTCGGCTGCTGTTGCTCAATCCACTCGGCAAGGAAATCTACTATAGCCTAGGACTTAATGGCTTTCTTTGCCTTGAATTTGACATCAAGGGGAAGGAGTTCAATCGCGCATTTAGCCACTCGACCAGTTGCATCTCTGTTGTGCAGAATCTCTGACAATGGTGCGTCGCTGACGACTGTAATGTCATGATCAGAGAAATAATGAGCAACCTTCTTCATGGTCATGTAGATCCCATATACAAGCTTCTGATAATGAGGATATCTTTGCTTCGATGGGGTAAAAACTTCAGAGAGATAATACACTGGGCACTGAACTTTGAAGGCTTTCCCTTCTTCTTCCCGCTCGACCGTAAGTACTGTACTGACGACTTGTCCTGTGGCTGCAATATAAAGCAATAGAGGCTCTTTGCTGATTGGAACAGCAAGCACCAGCTAGGTGGAGAGCAGAGTTTTGAACTCGGCAAACGCTGCATCAACTTCTGGAGTCCACTCGAACTTGTCTGCCTTCTTCATCAGTCGGTAAAGGGGCAATGCCTTTTCACCGAGGCGAGAGATGAATCGACTTAACGCGGCCAAGCATCCAGTAAGCTTCTGGACGTCATGCACATGCACAGGGCGTTTCATTCGGAGTATGGTGCCAACTTTTTCTGGGTTAGCATCGATTCCTCGTTCTGAAACGAGAAAACCGAGTAACTTTCTGCCAGGTACTCCGAATGTGCACTTCGATAGATTGAGCTTGATATCATACCTTCTGAGATTGGCAAATGTTTCAACTAGGTCAGTCAATAGGTCAGAACCCTTTCGCGACTTGACCACGATATCATCCATGTACGCTTCCACATTCTGACTGATTTGAGTGAGTAAACACTTTTGAATCATTCTCATGAACGTGGCTCCGGCATTCTTGAGGCCGAATGGCATGGTGATATAGCAGAAGCACCCGAATGGAGTGATGAAAGCTGTTTTGATTTCGTCAGGTCCATACAGACGGATCTGATGATACCCGTAATAAGCGTCTAAAAAAGACAATCTCTCGCACCCTGCGGTCGAGTCGACAATTTGGTCGATGCGAGGGAGAGGAAAATGATCTTTTGGGCAGGCCCGATTGATATGTTTGAAATCAATGCACATGCGAAGTGAGTTGTCCTTCTTGTAAACCATGACAACATTGGCGAGCCACTCGGAGTGGTATATCTCTCGGATAAACTCTGCTACAAGGAGTCGAGCCACCTCCTCGCCAATGGCTTTTTTCTTCTGAACGGCGGACCGTCAAGTATGTTCTTTAACAGGTTTAGCTTTTGAGTCGACTCTAAGGCGATGCTCAGCCAGCCCCCTGGGAACACCCGGCATGTCAGCTGGCTTCCATGCAAAGATGTCCCAGTTCTCACGGAGGAACTGGATGAGCGCTTCTTCCTATTTAGAGTCGAGTGTTGTGGAAATATGGGTCAGAGCTGCATTGGGGTCAGTCGGGTGGATATGGACTGGCTTTGTCTCTCCAGACGACTGAAATGCTGACTCTGTGGCGGGCTTCTTGGCCCGCAGCAAATCACTTGGATCTGCATTCTTCTTGTATTCCTCCAGTTCTACCACTGTTATCTGGTCATCCGCAATCTTTGATCCTTTCTGGAAACACTCTTCTGCCTTCTTCCGGCTGCCAGTGATAGTGATCACGCCTTTGGGACCAGGCATCTTCAATTTGAGGTACACATAACATGGACGAGCCATGAACCGGGCATAGGCTGGTCTTCCCAAAATAGCGTGGTAGGCGCTTCGGAAATCGACGACTTCAAATGTCAGCTTCTCTTTGCGGAAATGCTTCGAGTCGCCGAACACTACATCCAGAGCTATTTGGCCGAGTGACTCAGCCTTCTTTCCAGGGATGACTCCATGAAAACTCATGTTGCTGCAACTGAGCCTGGACATCGGAATGCCCATTCCCTTGAGCGTCTCTGCATACAGTATATTCAATCCACTGCCGCCATCCATCAATAACTTCGTCAGTCGAGTGCCTTCGATGACTGGGTCGACCACCAGCGCTTGCCTCCCAGGGGTGGCAATGTGAGTAGGGTAATCAGACTGGTCAAAAGTAATGGGAGTTTGCGACCATCTCAGATAGCTTGGTGTCGCCATGGCGACCATATTGACCTCACGGTTGATCACTTTCAGTCGACTTTTGCTCTCTACATCAACAAAAATCATCAGAGTGGAGTTGACATGAGGGTGCTCTCCATCACTGTCCTCCTTGTCCTCGGCCTTGTCCGACTCCTTCTCTTTGTCCTTTGGCTGTTTTCCTTAAAACTGCTGGATTAAGAGCCGGCACTGGCGAGTGGTATGCTTTGGGTAGATGAAGTTACCCTCTTCGTCTTTCTTTGTGTGGATATGACACGGTAAATCCATCACGTCATTACCTTCCTTATCCTGTACCTTCTTGGGGTTCCAAGATCCTTTGGGCTTCCCTTTGAATTTGCCCTGAGTTACGGCCAGAGCCTCTCCAGGAGCAGCCGGCTCGGCCTTCCGCTTCTGTTTCCGACTGGAGTTTCCTTTCTCCGACTGACTCGGCTTGTACTTGCCACTCCGGAGTCGGTCCTCTTCTTCGCCATTGGTGTACTTGGTGGCTATTTCCATCATCCGACTCAGGGTCATATCTCCAGTTCGACCAAACTTCAGGCTCAACTCTCTGTTCTTGACACCATCCTTGAAGGCGCAGACTGCTCGATGGTCTGACACATTCTCTACAGTATGATGCAAAGTGATCCATCTCTGGATGTAATCTCTCAATGTTTCACTTGACTTTTGTACACAAACTTGTAGCTCTGTCAATCCGGCCGGTTGCTTGCAAGTTCCCTCGAACGTCCTGACGAACACTCGGGAAAGATCTTCCCAGGTGTAAATGCTACTAGGAGCTAACTGATTCAACCACGCCCTGGCCGAACCCTCTAGCATAAGTGGCAAATGCTTCATGGCCACCTCATCATTACGGCCACCAATTTGTACAGCCACTCGGTAGTCTTCAAGCCAAGTTTCAGGCTTAGACTCTCCGGTGAACTTACTTACTCCAGTCGCCAACCTGAAGTTGGGGGTATCATTGCGGCTCTGATGGCTCTGTTAAAGCATTCTGGACCTGAAACGTGGACTCGGCTGCTTGTGGGCACATCTCTATCATGGCCACCTCTATGAGCTCTGTTCCGGTCAACCAAACCTTGCACGATGATGGATCTCGCGTCAAAGCCTGGCTCTCTGGGGTCGACTGGGGCTCTCCGCCCAACACTGAGCTGGCGCCTGTCATCTTGCTGCCGATGGGCATTAGACCCCCTTCTCGGGGGAGGAGTGGGCACTCGACGCCTATCATCACGATCAAAACGATCATCATAGTGGTCCCGCCGGCCTTCACGTCCCACTCGCCTCGGAGGCGACCTTGGGCTGTGAGCCGACTGAACAGTATTCGCATCGACGACTCGACTGTGAATCCTGTTGCGCGACTGCGACACAGCTGGATTCTGATCTCCTGCCGCCCGGAGCAAATCTCTGATCTGCATCAAGCCTCTTCCAGCCTCCGACTGAGAGGGCTGAATTGACTCCGCTATACGGGCTGCAGCTGCCAAATTTTGAATCGGGGTTCGATATACCTGAGTCGGTTGCGGAAAGAGCTGACGTCGGCGGGAGTCGGGTACTCGCTGACGCGCACGCTCGTCGAGTGCTCGCTGGAGGTTCTCCAGTCGAGTGCGTTCAGCCAAGTTAGCCAAACGTGCCTCTTCCAGGGCTCGAGCCTCGGGAGTTTCTCCTGCAATGGGAGTATGTAGGGCATCCATGTTCCAGCGGCGAAGTTCTTCCCTCTGCTGAGAAGTGAGTGGCTCGGGCTGATACTCTTCGTGGGCCTGAGCGGGGTCGCCCCCGTCGTCCATCCCGTCGTTGCGGGGAAACCGGGAGGGCTACGAGGCCCATTGACCGTCAGGACCTCCGCCGCTGGATCACTGCTGTCGCCCTCGGATGCAATCTCTATGGAGCCAATCGACAGATCGAACAGGCCGTAGAGAGATTCGTCGGGCTCAATCGCCGCGACTTGGGTGGTGGCCGATTGGCGAGCCACTGCGTGTCTCACACATCGCTGAAGCCTCAACCGACCAGAGCGCTTGCGCTGGCGGGAGACAGGGAGGGAGGACGACACAAGAGTCGACCGGTATGGGGTCGACGGCTGCCGCAGCAGGATGCCGCGGACACACGCCCGAAACTGCGTCGCCCCGCGGACGGGGAGCGCGTCGATGTCGAGTGGTGCCTCCTGGAGCCAAGCGGAGTCGTCGGCGATGAAAGCAAGCGCGTCGAGACGGATCTCGCGGCCCTCGACCAGAGCTCCGCCGGAAACCATGATGAAGGCAATCGGACAAATTGCAACTTCTCCACAAAGTCGCGAAGACACCTGCCCCATGATGGGCACCAACTGTCGTGGTTCTAAGTCTGACAGTAGAATGGGGGGTAGGTATGGAGAGGCAAGATCCTAGCTATGGAGTAGTTGTACACACGAGTGTTTTAACGAGTTAAAGCCCTTCTCTGAGGAAGTAATAGCCCTACGTCTCGGAGCCCGGAGGAGGTCGACTGGTTTATGTGTATATGAGTTACAGGGGTGCGAACCCTTCTACCAGTGGAGGGGGGTGGCTTATATAGAGGACGCCAGGACCCCAGCCAACCCACGTAGCAGAGGTTTAAAGTACATTAAGGCCGGGCGTTACTGGTAACGCCCTACATAAAGTGTCATCATGACCATTAAGACTACTTAATTACAGACCGTTTGGATACAGATTAGATCCTGAACTCCTGGTGGTCGAGTGAGTCTTCATGGTCGAGTGTCTTTAGATTCGTCGAGTGTCTTCTAGCCGGTCGAGTGGAGTCCCTCTTGGTCGACTGAAAGGTAGCTTCGTCTAAGGATGTCCTTGGGTATGGTATCCTGGATAGGTCCATGACCCTACCCTAGGTACATAACATCATCAGCCGGGCCATACTTATTATGTCCGGCGTGACGGCTAGCGACACGTGGAGCGGGGCGCCCATGCGATCCGTAGATCGATCTTGTTTGCCTTGGCTTATTCTCCAAGATGTCTTGGAGGTCTGCTGCGTGTCCCCGTACTCTAGTATGTTTTGAGCGGTGTCGGGGGGCGGCCTGGGTTGAGAGCCTAAAGGCCTCTCTATCGCGGCCACGGGGTGGCTGATCGGGTGCATTGTACGCTGGTGATGTAGGTTTAGTTGCTTCCTCCTCAAGTGGGGGTAGCAGCCTACGCTTCGGGTAGCTCTTGGATGGGCGTTCTAGTTTATACTCTTCGGCCGCCAGGACTTCGGTCCATCTGTCGGCTAGCAAGTCTTGGTCGGCTCTAAGCTGCTGCTGTTTCTTCTTGAGGCTGCTTGCCGTGGCTACGAGTCTGCGTTTGAAATGCTCTTGTTCGACGGGATCCTCTGGCACGACGAATTCGTCATCGTGGAGGCTTGCCTCGTCTTCGGAGGGAGGCATGTAATTGTCGTCCTCATCCTCTTTGTCGGCCGCTCTCTCAGGAGGGATGGCTCCTTCGTCCTCCTGCACTGAATCCTACTGGAGGGGGTTGTCTTCGGCACTGTCCGGCGTATTGTTATCTCCGGTGCCGGAATCGCCGTTTTTGCTTTGGCGGGACTTAGAGCGGCGCCGCTGACGTCGGCGCTTGGGTTGCTTCTTGGAGGGGTCATCCTCCGTTTTCTCCTCGCCATCCCCCGCGTTAGGGGTGTCCACCATGTATATGTCATATGACGAGGTGGCTTTCCAGTTCCCTATAGGTACTGGTTCTTGATCGTCTCCTTCATCGGCGTCCATGCCATCGATGTCTTCGGAGTCAAAGTCGAGCATGTCGGTTAAATCGTCGACAGTGGCTACGAAGTGGGTGGTGGGTGGGCTGCGAATATCTTCGTCGTCCGTATCCCAACCGTGTTGGCCGTAGTCCGGCCAGGGCCCTCCTGACAAAGAGAGGGACTTTAACGAATTCAGGATATTGCCGAAAGGCGAGAGCTAAAAGACGTCCGCGGTGGTGAACTCCATGACCGGAGCTCAATCGGGCTTAATCAGAAGAGGTGCGGGATTTACGGAGTCCGGATCGGAGTCCGGCACCTTGGAGTCACGGGCCTTGCGGGGGACCAGGCTGGTATCCGGCTCCATCGCCGTAGAGGTTGCCGTGTCCGGGGCGGCGTCCAATCGTCCGTCCCCGACTAGCGTATTGGGCTCCGAGCTAATGGTCGGAGCGGACACTTGAGCGACGCTCTGGGCGTTGTCCGATGATAGAGCTAAATCATGCCCATCATGACAGTGCGGCGGGGCCGTTCGTGGCTCGAATCCGTCGAAAATCAAGTCCCCACGGATGTCGGCCGTGTAGTTTAAGCTTCCAAACCTGACCTGATGGCCAGGGGCGTAGCTTTCGATCTGCTCCAGATGGCCGAGCGAGTCGGCCCGCAGTGCGAAGCCCTCGAATACGAAGATCTGTCCGGGGAGAAAAGTCTCATCCCGGACCGCATCCCGATTGACGAGCGAAGAAGCCATCGGGCCTAAAGGCGATGACACAGAGGTACTCTCAATGAAAGCACCAATGTCGGTGTCAAAACCGGCGGATCTCGGGTAGGGGGTCCTGAACTGTGTGTCTAGGCGGATGGTAACAGGAGACAAGGGACACGATGTTTTTACCCAGGTTCGGGCCCTCTCGATGGAGGTAAAACCCTACTCCTACTTGATTAATATTGATGATATGCGTAGTACAAGAGTAGATCTACCATGCGATCGGAGTGGCTAAACCCTAGAATCTAGCCTATGGTATGATTCTTGTTCGTCCTGCGGACTAAAACTCTCCGGTTTATATAGACACCGGAGAGGGCTAGGGTTACACAGAGTCGATTACAATGGGAGGAGATCTTCATATCGTATCGCCAAGCTTGCCTTCCACGCCAAGGGAAGTCCGATCCGGACACGGAACAGAGTCTTCAATCTTGTATCTTCATAGTCCGGGAGTCCGGCCAAAGGTCTTAGTCCGTCCATCCGGACACCCCCTAATCCAGGACTCCCTCAGAGATATTTGTGGTCCAATACAACCGTTATCTGGACCATTCAGATATTTCATGGTCCTAATTGATGCATCAACGAGATGGTCAAATGTGTGTCTACTGTCAACAAGGAACCTTGCTTTTGCAAAGCTAATTGCTCAAATCATTAAATTGAGAGAAAATCATCCTAAGCATAGGATAAAAACCATCAGAATGGATAATGTCGCGGAATTTAGTTCACGTGCATTTAATGATTACTACCTAGCTTTGGGCATTTCTGTGGAGCACTCAGTACCTTATGTACATACCCAGAATGGTCTTGCAGAATCACTTATCAAGAGGATCAATTTGATAGCAAGACCGCTCCTGTAGAATAGTAATCTTCCAGCTTCATGTTGGGGTCATGCAATTTTACATGCTGCAGAATTGATACAAATTCGACCAATTGCATATCATACGGTCTCCCGTTGCAGTTAGTACGTGGAAACCAGCAAAGTATTTCCCATCTGCAGCAATTCGGTTGCGCAGTATATGTACCGATCTCACCACCGCAGCGTACATCAATGGGCCCTCATAGACGAATGGGGATCTATGTGGGGTACAATTCTCCGTCAATTATTAAGTACCTGGAACCCCTGACAGGGGATTTGTTTACAACTCGGTACGCTGATTGCATTTTTGATGAGGACAATTTCCCAACATTAGGGGGAGAGAATAACCACAAAGAATGCCGGGAAATAGATTGGGATGTGAAAGGCATCCAGTCCTTAGATCCACGTACGAATGAATCTGAACTGGAGGTTAAAAAGATTATTAATTTGCAAAATATTGCAAATAATCTGCCAGATGCATTTACTAATTATAAAGGTGTCACAAAATCAAATGTTCCCGCTATGAATGTGCCAGAGAGAGTGGATGTGACCCATAGATATACTCAGCCACCTAAGAGGGGGAGGAATCTGGACACAAAGGACAAGGCTTTGCAAAAGCGTCCAAGGGGAATGAGGAATCCTCAAATAGTAAATGCAAGTCAACAAAATGTTGATATTCAACCTAGGGTTGAAGGACACCTGAAGGATGTTGGACATCCAGATCCCAACACGAGTGTGCACACAAATTTTGGTGTTGGAACATCGGAAGACCTTGATCCAATTGTTGAGGGAAATCACGAAGGATCAAAAGGTATTGATGAGATATCCATTAATTATATTGATTCAAGAGAATCATACAATAGAAAGACTATAGTTGCCGACATTATTTCGCCTCTAGAATTGCAGAAGGCCTTGATTTGGATCGAGAACCTAAGTCCATGGCAGAGTGCATGAAGTGCTCAGACTGGTCCAAATGGAAGGCAGCAATTGAGGACGAATTGCGCTCGCTCATAAAAAGAGGGGTATTCACTGCAGTAATACCCACTCCTCAGCATGTGTTCCCTGTGGGAGCAAAATGGGTTTTCGTTCGTAAGAGGAACGAGAACAATGAGGTGGTGAGATATAAGGCGAGGCTTGTAGCACAGGGGTTCACGCAGAGACTCGGCATCGATTATGATGAAACATATTCTCTTGTTATGAGTGGAACAACGTTACAATATTTAATATCACTAGTAGTGAAAATGAATTTGTCTATCCAACTGATGGATGTTGTGACAACATATTTATATGGGTCACTGGATTCGGATATTTATATGAAAGTTCCTGAGGGAATGAAGCTTCCGAATCCAAAGGCTAATCGCAACATGTATTGCGTAAAGCTTCAGAAGTCATTGTATGGCTTGAAGCAGTCGGGAAGAATGTGGTATAACCGACTGAGTATATTCCTTCTTCAGAAGGGTTAGTCAAATAATAATGATTGCCCATGTGTGTTTATTAAGAAATCTAAGAATGGATTTTGCATTATTTCTGTCTATGTGGATGATCTGAATATCATTAGGACTACACAAGAAATACATGAGGCAAGTAATCATCTTAAGACGGAGTTTCAGATGAAAGATCTGGGTAAGACTAAATTTTGTTTGGGCTTACAACTTGAACATCTTCCTTCAGGAATACTTGTTCATCAGTCTGCTTATATCCAAAAGATTCTTGAGAAATTAAATATGGATAAAGCATATCCATCAAAAACACCAATGGTTGTTAGATTTCTTGATAGAGATAAAGACCCATTTAGACCTAAGGGTGATGATGAAGAGGTATTAGGACCTGAGTTTCCTTACCTCAGTGCTATTGGAGCACTAATGTATCTAGCAAACTCCCACTCAGATAGACATCCCTCTAGTCATCTAAGTGATTACATGATCCGAGTCAACTAGGCCGTGTCCGATCATCACGTGAGACGGACTAGTTATCATCGGTGAACATCTTCATGTTGATTGTATCCACCATTCGACTCATGCTCGACCTTTTGGTCTCTTGTGTTCCGAGGCCATGTCTGTACATGCTAGGCTCGTCAAGTCAACCTAATTGTTTCGCGTGTGTAAATCTGGCTTACACCCGTTGTATGTGAACGTAAGAATCTATCACACCCGATCATCACGTGGTGCTTCGAAACGATGAACTTTCGCAACGGTGCACAGTTAGGGGGAACACTTTCTTCAAATTTCAATGAGGGATCATCTTATTTACTACCGTCGTTCTAAGCAAATAAGATGTAGAAACATGATAAACATCACATGAAATTTCTGAAATTATTGCTTTGTTTGAAGCATCATGTGAATGTGCATGGCTTCGCAGAATGATTAACTTTATTGAAAGTTCAAGTGGGATTGGATCATTGGAATCACCCACTATTATCTATGAAGATAATGCTGCATGTATTACACAGATGCAAATAGGTTATATAAAGAGTAATATTACAAAGCATATTTCTCCTAAGTTATTTTATCCCCATGAGTTACAGCAGACCGGGGAGATAAATATTTTGCAAACGAAGTCATGTGATAATCTTGCTGATTTGTTTACAAAGTCATTACCAAGTTCTTTATTTGAGAAGTACATCAATGGAATTGGTATGAAATGACTTCGGGATTTGCAAAGTTCAGGGGGAGTGTCTCCCTGAATGATAATCTGTTTGTGATCCTCGGATCTTTGATATTGTACTCTTTTCCTTTATAAGTTTTTCCTAAATGGTTTCTTCTGAAAGGTTTTTAATGAGGCAATAGTAATGCATGCATTGTGATATGTCGATTTCTCCTTATTTTCCCACTGGGTTTTTGGAAGGAGTTTTTGATGGCATACTGTATATATCTCCTTATATTTTTCCTACAGGGTTTTTGGAGGAGACTAATCATAATAATGATGATCAAGATGTTGATGATGATGTTTACAAGAATAATTGAAGCAGAGATTAGGTGGAGTGTTAGGATTTAATTAATTAGTTTAATTAATAGAATCCCTCTCTGTGGAACGGACAGTCGGTTTCGCTCCCGAACGAACGCATCCTATTAGCAACGGACGTGTCGGTGTCAAAACCGGCGGATCTCGAGTAGGGGGTCCCGAACTGTGCGTCTAGGCGGATGGTAACAGGAGACAAGGGACACGATGTTTTACCCAGGTTCGGGCCCTCTTGATGGAGGTAAAACCCTACGTCCTGCTTGATTGATATTGATATTGTGGATGTTTACAAGAGTGGATCTACCACGAGATCAAGGAGGCTAAACCCTAGAAGTTAGCCTATGGTATGATTGTAATGGTTGTTGTTGTGTCCTACGGACTAGAGCCATCCGGTTTATATAGACACCGGAGAGGGCTAGGGTTACATAGAGTCGGTTACAATAGTAGGAGATCTACATATCCGTATCGCCAAGCTTGCCTTCCACGCCAAGGAAAGTCCCATCCGGACACGGGAGGAAGTCTTCAATCTTGTATCTTCATAGTCTTGGAGTCCGGTCGATGATGATAATAGTCCGGCCGATGATAGTTCGGCCGATGATGGTAGTCCAGCTATCCGGACACCCCCTAATCCGGGACTCCCTCAGTAGCCCCTGAACCAGGCTTCAATGACGATAAGTCCGGCGCGTATATTGCTTGGCATTGCAAGGCGGGTTCCTCCTCCGAATGACAAAAGATTGTGAACACCAGGATAGTGTCCGGCTCTGCAAAATAAATTTCACATTCCACTGTAGAGAGAATAATATATACACAAGTTCAATCTGCTGACGTTTTTTGTGGCATGACGTCACGCCACTACCAAGCCATTACTTGAATCGTTTTTTACTTTACCACCTCAGCGCATTTAGCGAAGCGGTTTCCTTGGCACGTCTTGTCGAAGCAGAGATCGTGTTCCCCCTTAATCCGGGATTCTCATCAATACGGACGTGGGTAACCCAACCGCGCCCGTCACCACGCCCCCTCTATCGAAGGCGAGTCCCAAACAGTCACGAAGACGGCTCTTGGTATTCTCCCTCTTTATAACGGGACCAAGACTCGTTTCTTTTCTTCAATCCTCCATCGAATCCTCTCCCCGCTCCAAGTTCCAGCACCTAGAGCTCGAGATTCGAGTGCTTCGGACCTTCAACGATGTCCGGTTCCGACCTCCAGGGCCGGTGGATGCCCTCCTCCGTCACGGAGGAGGACGTGCTAAAGCTGCGGGAGGCCAAGTACCTGGCTTACGAGATTTCGCACAGGTTGCCTGCCGAAGGGCAGGCCATCCCCACCCTCGAGCCCGGCGAGTATGTCGTTTTTGTATCCCACCTCCGTCGGGGTTTAGGCTTCCCGATGGATCCTTTTGTGAGAGGGCTCATGTTTTACTATGGGTTGGAATTCCACGATTTGGCTCCGGAGTCCATCCTCCATATTTCCGCATTTATTGTTGTCTGCGAAGCCTTCCTCCGCATCACCCCTCACTTCGGCATGTGGCTGAAGACCTTCAATGTGGCGCCGAAGATGATCGGGGGGCGTCAAGCGGAGTGCGGCGGGGCGGCCATAAGTAGGAGGGCCGATGCCCCGTGGCCCGCTGGCTCCTTCCAAGAGGAGCTCGGCCCGTGGCAGCAAGAGTGGTTCTATATTATCGTTCCGAGGGGCCGCAGACAAAAGTCGCCGCCCTTATTCCACCCGGGACCCCCACGATGGTTGATGTCGTGGATCGACCAAGGGCTCAAATGGGGGCCGTCAAAGGACGTACCCCTACTGCAAGGCCGGATTCGAGATCTCCAAACGAGGGAGGTCGATATGGTGGTGGTAATGCAGGTTATGCTGATTAGGCGTCTCTTGCCCTGCAAACGCCGCCCTCTCCGGCTGTGGGAGTTTAATCCGGAGGGCCCACGGATTCTTCAACACTTCATGGGTATGACACCCCTGGAGATGTACAAATTATTCTTCGGATCGCAAGAGGCGCGTCCGGAATTGACCGAGGATGCTGGCCTAAGTTGCAATCGCCCGGATACCCAAGTAAGTAGCTCCAAGTCCGGACATACCGTTTGTTTGTCTTTCAATGATTCGCCTTATGACCGACTTCTTTCTAAATAGGAGTGGATAGTGGAAGCAAAATTAATATGGTGTCCGCCCCCCCTCCCCGAGACTGCGCCGGATTCCGTGCTGGTCCGGATGCTTGAGGTTCCGCCACCAGAGGAAGGCGAAGGGGAAAGGAGGAAAGCTACTGCCTCGCCTAAGGAGGCTCTTGAAAGAGGGGGGATCGAGAATCCCTCCCTCCAAGGGGAGAAGAGGACTGCCTCCGAGGACCCAGGGGCAAAAGCCCCTAAACGGGGGAAGAAATCTTCGCCAGAGGGTCCTGCGTCTGGGGAGGCCCCGGCCGCACAATCTCCCTTAAAGAATCAGCCCTCCAACGAGCCGTAAGTAGAAAGGAAGGAGTTTTATAATAAGGGACATCCCTATTTGTGCTTCTGAGGATAACTAAAGTTTTTACCTTGTAGTTCGGATGTCCGTCCTTCGCAAATGAGCTCGTCTTCGGGGGACCTTCGTCCGGAGATGATGGAGAGCGAGACGCCTCCGTCTGGGGCACCGTCGGATAGGGCGGACGAGCCTGAAGTGTCGTCACGGAGGGAGCCGCCTGGTTTGGCAAAGCCGGATAGTTCGGCGCCAACTGGTGTACGGCTGAAGGATCTGCTTGAGACGGCGTCTATCTCAGAAGATCACCACACATTGATGAGCATGGTGATTGAAAGGGTTTCGTCCGCCGAAGGCGGGTTGCATAATGCCGTCAGGAGTTTGCTGGCGGGGTTTCAGGTACATAAAAATGACACACCTTTTAACAGTTTTGCATATAGAATGCGCCCTGTATAGATAGTAGCCCCTGAGACTCGGTAGGTTGTCGAAATCGACAGCGTGCCGAGGATCAAAATCGCAGGTTTAAATTTCCGCCGTGCCGATGCAGGTGGCGGGTCGTCCGGGGGCCAGCCAGACTGATGGAGTTGCTGAACTAAAGCGGCAACTCACTGTTGCGGATGCGGACATCACGCTGGTCAACAGGCGACTTGATGAGTCGCAAGGTAAGTATTTCTATGCGGCCACTCGGTAAGGGAGCCGAAGCCAGCTCCTTACAACATGTGTGTGAAATGCAGATAGTGCCGCTGCTATGGAGAGCCTTCGAACCGAACTTGCTCAAGCCAAGGAGCAGGACAGAAGGAGTAATGCGGCGGCCTCGAGGGCGGCCGAGGAGTTAGCGGCCGAAAGGGTCGCACACTGCCGGAGCAGGGAAGAGATGGCCGAAATGGCCGTGAAGTTAAAAGATGCTACCGACCGCAATGAGGCTCTTGGGAAGGAGCACCTAGCGGGGCAAGAGGACCTGGGGAAGGCCACCGCCGAAGCCAAGGATGCCCGCTCTGCAATGCGGGCTATAAAGGAAGAGCTGTGCCAGGCCAGAGATATTGTAGCTAGCAAGCCTTTTCTGCTGCGCCGAAGGTTTACGGATCCAAAGTATGCTCAGCTGGGCCAACTGTGGGGTCCAGAGGACCCTTATATGGACTTAGCAGCGAGTGCGGCGGATGCCGTTGTGCATTTTCGAAGCCAGAAGGATCACAAGATGGAAGAGCTGTTTTGGTCTCAATTCCATAGTCCGGAGTGTTCACTTCCGCTGACCGACCGTTTGGCCGAGTGGGCTGAGCTAAATAGGTTGTCCGGGCTTGCTATGACGGATATAGTGACCCATGTCTGGCCGGATAGGCCCGAGCCGAAGAGTTACTTTGGCTTATTGCAGCAATTTCTTGGGGCGGTGCCGCATATCAAGGCGATGAAGCGGTCGGCCTGCATAGAGGGTGCGCGGATGGCACTCGCCCATGTGAAGACACGTTGGACAGAGATGGATGCCACCGCTGTTGCGACCCCGGGTTCGGGCGATAACCGGTTACCCGCCGAGCACTATTTTGGCGAAGTGCTGCGTGGTGCTCGTGTAATAGAGTCGCAGTGCTCAAAAAATGTTACGTTCGAATGAACGTTTTTATGATGTAAAACGATATTTATGATGTAAGCGCCTTTTATACTTGTGCGTTCAAGTAATAGAATATCTCCTATGCGGTCGTTCATGTATACGTGTGTATAACCTGAAAGATGGCAGTCGTCGGCTTCAGCCCCCACGCACAAGGTGCGGGGGTGTTTGCAAAAAAAAGCGCGTTTTCACACTTAATCCAACGTCTCGGTCCTGTAAAGGAGGTGGTAGCGTAGCAAACGCGGCAACCGGACTATAATGCTTTATCACTTTCACTTAGCCATGGAGTTCGAGGGTGGGGCTACGACATAGCCCCTAGGGGCACCGCGCTCTCCGAATTTGGGGCGCGTATGTGCCTGACCGGGAAACGGCCCTTCGTCAAAGCGGAGGAATTCTAAACATTCCCATGGTCGATCGAGTGGTTGACCAGTCTCTCGCTGTATCATGACAGTCAGTTTTCGGCTTTCTCTACTGAGGTGCTCGCCCAGCCGAACTGGGGCACAATCGCAGTAGTTCTCCTGGTGCCGCGTTAGCCGGTGATACGGAATGTAAGGCAGCAAAACACAGGAGCCGGGCAAACCCAACATTTGACCAAAGACATGATTCAGAGCTGATGCATATAAGGCCTAACTCGAGACGCCGAACACTCCCGAAGGTGTTCGGTCTTTTACAATAGCGGGCAAAACAATGCCCTAAGCCCCTTGTGGCCAGGTACGGGCAAGTTCTTCTGGCGCGGCCGATGCCAAAATGCTAGTCTCCACTATGGTGCATAGGCAACTTCCGCATGTTCCTTGCATTATGCCTAAGTACTCCCACTCTCGCAGCGCCTATGCCCCTCCCCGACCTCTCATTCCCCCAAACCAGCCCTCCTGAAACCTCCAGCGGCTGAATGCCACCTCAAGTGGTGTCGCCCCTTCCCGACCTCGACTTCAATGGGAGGCGCCAGTCTCACAATCTTGATCTCGAGTAGTGCTACCCACCGAGACACATCTATTTGCTGGGTGATGAAGACACCAGGACCGGCGCCATAGGCGCGCTCCTGGCCCACGCCACCCACTTCCTCCATGCCCCTTCCACAATCGAACGTAGCTTCAAGCGTACATGGAGTCACATCACCTCTTCTCCCTTAACCGCCCACCCCTTGATCAGGTCCAGATCAGGATCATGGCTAGAGCAACCAGGAGAGGCCACAGTGTTGTCCACTATTTTTGGAATCAATGCACTATGGCATCTTTTGATGCACCTCATCCGTTTTCCGCCGTCATGTAAGCATCCTCTCCTCCACCTTCCTTCTTTGACACCTATTTTTCTTTGGTGCTCTGAGTTGAACAGTCGAGCAATAATAGGAACATAATGTCTCTAATTATGAAGGTTTTTTATGATATGCAGTACCACTGTTGCAGATGTGGGCACACTCTACCATGATCACTCTTTGTACCACACATTTGATGCCGCCATGAAAGCTCCTGGGTAGTTGGGCTACCCAGATTTTTTTAAAGAAATTGATAAGTTTTAAGAAATTTCTTAAGGTAAGGGATCTAATTCCTTTGGCCATGCTGAAAAGAAAAAAAGGAAATTAATGAGGACATGTTTGTTATAGAAAACCTGGAAGATCTTGGTGAAATCGTTCTTGATCTTTAAAGTAGGAGAACTACCTTGCGTTTTGAAATTAATGAGATTCTTACGATTGAAGAATTATTTTGGTTGCAACAATCTAACGAATGATGGCTACTCATATATAGGTGACGAAAACACTACTTACCTTCACCGGATTACTAATGGTAGGAAAAGGAAAATTACAATGTAAGGGTGAAGTAGCCCAGCGGCAGGTATTTCCCTTAGTTTGAGAAGCAAGGTTATCAATACAGTAGGAACTCTCCCAGCGAATAAGTAAACAGTACCTACACATAACACAAAGAACAACTTGTCCCCAATATGGCAAGAGGGTTGTCAATAGCTTGTCTTTCTAGTCACAAAATTAAAGGCAATAGACAGTGATAATTGGTAGCAAAAATAAAATAGGGCAGCAAGGAAAATATTTATTTTCGGTAAAGGAGAATAGACCCAAGGGGCCATAGGTTCACTACTGACGTCGCTCTCTCAAAAAAGTAAGTGGCATGGTAAACATATTATAGTTGGACAACAATTAATATTGAAATATTTGTGACTATGATCATTCATCGTATACTCTCATATAGACATTATGTCTGTGACAAGTAGACCATTAATCCAACTGCATCTATTAATAATAACCCCCCACCCCCCAAACCGCAGTCTAGCATGCATCTCGAGGTATTAAGTTCACAAGAAATAGAGCATTGCTATAAGCATGATGACATAGTATAGAAAACAAAACATCATTTAATATGACGAGACACCGCTGTTTTATCGTTAGTGGTAACAATACAAATATGAGTCTTGTACCTTTTTGTCACTAGGATATATAGCACCGTGATACGTCTCCAACGTATCTATAATTTTTTATTGTTCCATGCTATTATATTACCCGTTTTGGATGTTTATGTGCTTTACTTTACACTTTTATATCATTTTTGGGACTAACCTACTAACCGGAGGCCCAGCCTGAATTGCTGTTTTTTGCCTATTTCAGTGTTTTGAAAAAAAGGAATATCAAACGGAGTCCAAACGGGATGAAACCTTCGGGAGCGATCTTCTTGGAACAAATGCAAACCAGGAGACTTGGAGTGGACGCCAAGCAACAAATGAGGCGGCCACGACGGTGCCCGACACGCCCTAAGGGGGTGGGCGCACCCCCACCCTCATGGGCCCCTCGTGGCTCAACCGACCTACCTCCTTCGCCTATATATACTCCCATACCCTGAAAACATCGGGGAGCACCACAAAAACCTAATTCCATAGCCGCAACCTTCTGTATCAGTGAGATCCCATCTTGGAGCCTTCGCTGGTGTTCTGCCGGAGGGGGAATCCACCACGGAGGGCCTCTACATCATCTCCAAGGCCTCTCCGATGAGTTGTGAGTAGTTTACCATAGACCTTCGGGTCCATAGTTATTAGCTAGATGGCTTCTTCTCTCTCTTTGAATCTCAATATAAAGTTCTCCTCGATTTTCTTGGAGATCTATTCGATGTAACTCTTTTTGTGGTGTGTTTTTCGAGATCCGATGAATTGTGGGTTTATGATCAAGTTTATCTATGAGAAATAATTGAATCTTCTCTGAATTCTTTTATGTGTGATTGGTTATCTTTGCAAGTCTCTTCGAATTATCAGTTTGGTTTGGCCTACTAGATTGATCTTTCTTGCAATGGGAGAAGTGCTTAGCTTTGGGTTCAATCTTGCGGTGTCCTTTCCCAGTGACAGTAGGGGCAACAAGGCACGCATTGTATTGTTGCCATCGAGGATAAAAAGATGGGGTTTATATCATATTGCATGAGTTTATCCCTCTACATCATGTCATCTTTCTTAATGCGTTACTCTGTTGTTATGAACGTAATACTCTAGATGCAGACAGGAGTTGGTCGATGTCTGGAGTAATAGTAGTATATGCAAAATCGTGTCGATCTACTTGTTGCGGACGTGATGCCTATATACATGATCATACCTAGATAATCTCATAACTATGCACTTTTCTATCAATTGCTCGATAGTAATTTGTTCACCCACCGTAATACTTATGCTATCTTGAGAGAAGCCACTAGTGAAACCTATGGCCCCTGGGTCTATCTTTTATCATACAAGTTTTCATCTACTTTTATTTGCATCTTTTACTTTCTAATCTATATCATAAAAATACCAAAAATATTTATCTCATCTTATTATCTCTATCAGTTCTCACTTTTGCAAGTTTCCGTGAAGGGATTGACAACCCCTATATCGCGTTGGTTCCGAGGTTCTTGTTTGTTTGTGTAGGTGCCTGAGACTTTTGAGGAGCCTCCTACTGGATTGATACCTTGGTTCTCAAAAACTGAGGGAAATACTTACGCTACTTTGCCGCATCACCCTTTCCTCTTCAAGGGAAAACCAACGCAGTGCTCAAGAGGTAGCAAGAAGGATTTAGTGTGGGTTTAGTGCCCACTAGTAGCGCGGGTTTAATGCCCACTAGTACCATGGGTAACCGCGCTACTAATAAGGTGCTACAACTATTACTTAGCAGTAGCGCGCGCGACGCCCGCTACTGCTAAGACTCATAGCCGCATCATTTGTTCTATAACGCGCTGCTGCAAATCTGGCTAGTAGCAGCGTGTTTCCTGTCCATCGCTACTAGTATTATTTTTTGAGTGTATTTATACGTCGTTATAGAATTTTTTTTACAATACCAATTAAGAGGTTTATATCATTATGTCCATAACAGTGTGTCAAATAATTGTGGATTAGGTTTAAGTGGAGGCAATATGTGGTGCATGTCAAAAGTATACTACTAATCCAAACTTGATCTAGTTAGGACTAGTAGTACTTTCGATGTGCACCACATGTTTCCTCCACTTGAATCTAATCCGCCAACACAAGCTATGTAATCATCATCATAGTCATTACCACCAACAGTAGTTATTTAATCATCATAGTCATAGTGTAGCACATCATCATCTTCAAACTCATTCTAGCTAGCTAATCACCACCAACACTAGCTGCAGTAGCTATCTAATCACCACCAAGACTAGATAATAATAATTATCATAGTCATTACCACCAACACTAGCTATGTAATCATCATAGTCATAGTGTAGCACATCATCATCTTCAAACTAATTTCTAGCTAGCTAACTAATCACTCCTGCTTCTCTCTCTCAGGTAAAATAACGTAAAACATGTGTAGCTCTCCTTCTTTATCAAGTTAAAGCATGCAGATGAACATGTCTCCTAATCATGGGCTGCGCTTCTGATTGCTGCCCCCTAGTACTTCTCTGCGATCGTTCACAATTTTGCTCCAGTCTTTTACTATTAAGCATTCCTCGCTATTAAATATCCTGTATGCACTAAAGTGCATTGTAGGATATCTTGGCTGTAAGCTAACAATTTTCATGCGATCTTTAGTCTCCATCCAATGAGGCACAACATTCATCGGGAGTCCCTGTTGAAGAACATCGTATAGTAACATATTTAGTAATGAAGTTTAGCTTAAAAAATAATGTATGCAAAAGATGCACTGCGGACAAGTAGTAAAAGTCTTACCATCTTTCCTAAATAGATGTGACCGTAGTTAAGTACGAACACTATTGGTCGCACGTTTTGAGTACTAAGATTTTCAAGTCCAAAAAAATAATTTGTCTTGACAGTATGAAGATCCTCAAGCCATGAAACATAATGACTTATCTCCTCGCAGTTTAGTTCAGCCCCGGGACAGTAGTAGGTCCTATCTACCAAGCGTCGGACATGTTTGCTTGATTGGAAATAAGCTGTTAATAGCAATTAGTTGTCAACTATTTTTGAATAAACAATATCAAAGACATAAATATGGTTGAGAAACTCACATAATGGTATAACTGGAGCCGTCTGCACATCGACCCAGATGTCGATATTACCTTCAATATCATCTTCCAGATGAATATCAAAGGTGATAACCATATCAGGCTCAAATGCATAAGTCTTGCATAGTGCTTGCCAAGTTTTCTTTTTTTTTTGCATCCAAGATAGGTGTAGGTGTCTGCATTGTATAATTTTTCGTGGAAAATACAACCATGCGCGGTCTTCAAGTAAACTCTCTTTACCACCATAGTATATTCCATAGGACTGAAATCTATCTTATCCAACACAAAAACTCTTGCATGGCAGGGGATACGCTAGTAGAATAGTAAAAAAAATTAAATTATAAGTTGAAGCAAATGAAGCATATGTCATGATTAATTACGAAAAAAGAGTTGTCGTTGTGACTTACTGTATCCACTTCGAAGTTCTCGTCCAACTTGATGCTGAAGTGCCTATCATCATCTAGGAAGATTCTGTCGCAGAGACCGCTCTCGTCATCGTCAATCATTTCCTATGTTCATAGTTGAAACATTAATTGAAAATTGATCGAAGACGACTACCAGGATACTCAACACACAAATCCAGGGCACTCGATATTTCCTTCATATTCTGGCACAAGTCATTCAAAAATTCACGGAAAAATCCGGCATGACCTTTGCTAAAATAGGACAAATCGAGAGCCTGAAATTTGCCGGAACGGAAATGAATCTACACTCCGGCAAAACATAGGCCACTCGGCGGTGTAACCTGCAAACATGACCGGCCACTTGGGCAAGCACATATCCTATTTGAGCAACACGAGGTATACATTTCGAAATATCTTATAGGACTCATATTGACATCAGCATTCAATAAGGAAAACCAAATCATAAAATAAATAAGTATTCAAATTAGCATGCATTCAATAAGCAAAAGTAAATCATCTCTTGCGTCCGTACATCGTCGAATATTATCACTAATACATCCTGAATAGTATCATACATATAACATCACTAATACAAAGAAAACCCTAGCGAACGACGGGTATCGGCGCGGGCGATGGACACCCAAAGAGAAGGAACCATCACAGGATCATAGCTCCAGTGAGATCCCTGGAGAACCTGCCAGGTATTAGAGAACCTGTGCTCCAGTGCAAACAAGTAGCGACGGACGTGCGCGTCCTCCTCGCTGACACGGTGACGTACCACCTCCGCGGAGTCCTCAAGCCTCTCAACCATCACTGGCCCACGCGACCGCCACCAAAGAAGGTTCGGATCAACGACGGGCTGACTCCTCACCAAGCTGCGCCCCCCGGTAGGTAGCGCCTCCCAGTACTAGCCCGACGGAGCCCAGTACCAGACATGGCCCATCTGGTCAAGCAGGCGTCCTCCACTGAGTGGACGACGAGGATGCGGGATAGGCATCGTCGACGTCGATGCGGGAAAAATTTCTTTAACTAAAAAAATAACAACAAATGTGACATCTTCAACTAGTTCTATTAATTCAACTAGTTCTTACTAAAAACAAACTTAATATAAACAAAATTAAACTAGTACCTAATTAGTACCTAGTTCTTACTAACTAATTTGTACCTAGGAACTAATGCCCTAATTACCATCTAATTTGATGAACCTAGGGTGTGGAAAGTGGTAGCGGATATTCCAATTATCCAACTTAAAAGTGAAATAAGTGGTCAAATTTTACTTGTTTTACGATTCATCTTAGAAATTTGGTTCGTTTCCACCCTTACATGAACCCTAACTAATTTGAGCCGCATCCACATCTGATTCGTTTCCACCCTTACATGAACCCTAACTAATTTGATGTAACTAAAATTTGAAGAAACCCTAGGCAGAGGTAGGGGAGAGGGAGGAGCAGGCGTGCTCACCTCGAGTGCCTGCAGCGAGGGAGGGGCAGGCGGCGTCGAGGTCGGGGTCGGGGGCGGTGTCCGGGGTGGTGTTGAGGTTGGGGCGGGGGCGGCGTCGAATTCGAGGTCGGGGGCGGCGTCGAGGGTGTGTGGAGAGCGCGCGGCGGCCGACGGGCGATGGTGGCGACGAGAGCGGAGGATTGGATTTGGGGGAAGTGGTCATGGGGAATGACGAAGCCCTTGGTTAAGTCAAAATTAGCAGTAGCGCCTTCCAGAAAACGCGCTACTGCTAAGTTAGCTACAGCGCTTTCTGGGGTACGCGCTACTGCTACTCCTTTCTCTTTCCCCCCCTTTTTCATTTATTTTCTTCACATTTTCTTTTTTTCCTTTCACCTTCTTCTATTTCTTTCATTTTCAATTACTTTTCTATTAGCTTTCCATTTAATTTATATCCTTTAGTAGTAGCGAGTTTAGAATAATACGCCCTGCTACAAAGCAAGTAGCGGTAGCGCGGTTCGATATAGATCGCTACTAATATGTGTAGCCTATCGGCTATACCGTGTGAATTTTAGTAGTAGCGAGTTTGGAATGAGGCGCGCTACTGCTAGAACTTTATCTGTAGCGCGGTTTGCACGGGCACGCTACTGCTACTTAGCTCCAGCGTGCTTTTTTGACCCGCGCTACTACTAAAGTTCTGTGTATAAGGTTTTCCCTAGTAGTGGCCTACCATTTGATCGACTAGGAATTCCTTTTGGATTGTCATAAGATGCGTGGTACTGGACCTGTTTGGTGTGGATGGACTAAAATAGTCACAATTTGTGTTAAATTAAAATAAACAACATGGCTATTCCTTATTTTATTTCGCAAAAAAGACTAGTGCTTACTTTCCAAGTCACAAGGGTGTGAGTCAAGGCGATCATTTATCCCCCCCTTTTTTTGTGCAATCTGGTTGTGAAATGTCTTACTAAAATGGTAACCAATGCCCAAAATAAAACCTTCTACTGGTGTGGCAACTAACCTAACCGATCATGGTGTTGCCATCCTATGGTATGCAGATGATATTATGCATTGCATAGAACAAAATCATGAGAAATCTGCTAACCTAAAGTTATTGACATACATGTTTGAGTTCATGTCAGGGTCGAAAATAAATTTTCTGAAAAGTGCAATACTATTTGGGGGAGGAAGTGGTGATATTCTTATTTTCTATGTTGATTTATTCAATTGTTGAGATTGTTCACTTTCCCATGAAATATCTTGCGATTCTTCTTAGCTATACTACTCTTTGAAATGTGGATTGAGAATATGTTGATACTAAGTATCTTAACATATGTGAATCCTAGATTAGGAATGTTGCTTCTAGGGCCGGTAGATTAACTCTCCTTAATTCCCCCTTGTCCACTATTGCTTATTGTTACATGTCTATGTTTTTGTTGTCCAAGGCCTTTTATTGAAAGGCTTGATAAATACATGCGATGTTTTTTCTGGCATGGGGGGGGGGAGAATGGTAACAAACATTAGTATCTGATCAAATGGTCTTGACTCTATAGATCAAAATGTAAAGGTGACCTTGGTGTTAAGGATTTAAATAAAACATTAGTTTGCTGGTCACGTGATGTTGGAAACTTGATAATCCAAAAGGCCACTGGTGGGCTGTCATTTTTGCTAAATATCTAAAAAGAAGAACTTTATATGGAGAATCCCTAGAATTATGACAACATATAAAAGAGAGTTGCTCTGGTGTGGTTTTGAATGAGCGAGATAAAAATTTCTTGATGCTATGTAAAAATGGGTGTATATATAGTTAAATCTTACTATAGATACCTAACTGAAAATGGGGTGAAATATGTTGGGGAACGTAGCAGAAATTCAAAATTTTCCTACGTGTCACCAAGATCTATCTATGGAGAAACCAGCAACGAGGGGAAGGAGAGTGAATCTACATACCCTTGTAGATCACTAAGCGGAAGCATTCAAGAGAACGGGGTTGAAGGAGTCGTACTTGTCGTGATCCAAATCACCGGAGATCCTAGTGCCGAACGGATGGCACCTCCGCGTTCAACACACGTACAACCCGGTGACGTCTCCCATGCCTTGATCCAGCAAGGAGAGAGGGAGAGGTTGAGGAAGACTCCGTCCAGCAGCAGCACAACGGCGTGGTGGTGATGGAGGAGCGTGGCAATCCTGCAGGGCTTCGCCAAGCACCGCGGGAGAGGAGAAGGGAGAGAGGTAGGGCTGCGCCAGGGAGAGGTCGAAACTCATGTATTGGCAGCCCAAAAACCCTCAAGTATATATAGGGGGAGAGGGAGGGCTGCGCCCCCACCTAGGGTTCCACCCCTAGGGGCGGCGGCCAGCCCAAACCCATCTAGGGTGCGCCCAAGGGGGGGAAGAGGGGAAACTTGCCCCCCAAGTTAGGTGGGTGCGCCCCCTTCCCCAAACCCTAGGCGCCTTGGGCCCTTGTGGGGGGGCGTACCAGCCCACCTGGGGCTGGTCCCCTCCCACACTTGGCCCATGCAGCCCTCCGGGGATGGTGGCCCCACTTGGTGGACCCCCGGGACCCTCCCGGTGGTCCCGGTACGTTACCTTTAAAACCCGAAACTTTTCCGGTGACCAAAACAGGACTTCCCATATATAAATCTTTACCTCCAGACCATTCCAGAACTCCTCGTGACGTCCAGGGTCTCATCTCGGACTCCGAACAACATTCAGTAACCACATACAAACTTCCTTTATAACCCTAGCGTCATCGAACATTAAGTGTGTAGACCCTACTGGTTCGGGAACCATGCAGACATGACTGAGACGTTCTCCGGTCAATAACCAACAGCGGGATCTGGATACCCATGTTGGCTCCCACATGTTCCACGATGATCTCATCGGATGAACCACAATGTCAAGGACTCAATCAATCTCGTATACAATTCCCTTTGTCTAGCGGTATTGTACTTTCCCGAGATTCGATCGTCGGTATGCCGATACCTTGTTCAATCTCGTTACCGGCAAGTCTCTTTACTCGTTCCGTAACACATCATCCCGTGATCAACCCCTTGGTCACATTGTGCACATTATGATGATGTCCTCCGGAGTGGGCCCAGAGATACCTCTCCGTTAACCGGAGTGACAAATCCCAGTCTCGATTCGTGCCAACCCAACAGACACTTTCGGAGATACCTGTAGTGCACCTTTATAGCCACCCAGTTACGTTGTGATGTTTGGTGCACCCAAAGCATTCCTATGGTATCCGGGAGTTGCACAATCTCATGGTCTAAGGAAATGATACTTGACATTAGAAAAGATTTAGCATACGAACTACGATCTTTGTGCTAGGCTTAGGATTGGGTCTTGTCCATCACATCATTCTCCTAATGATGTGATCAAGTTATCAACAACATCCAATGTCCATGGTCAGGAAACTGTAACCATCTATTGATCAACGAGCTAGTCAACTAGAGGCTTACTAGGGACATGGTGTTGTCTATGTACCCACACATGTATCTGAGTTTCCTATCAATACAATTATAGCATGGATAATAAATGATTATCATGAACAAGGAAATATAATAATAATAACTAATTTATTATTGCCTCCAGGGCATATTTCCAACAGTCTCCCACTTGCACTAGAGTCAATAATCTAGTTCACATCGCCATGTGATTAACACTCACAGGTCACATCGCCCTGTGACCAACATTCAAAGAGTTTACAATTGTCGCTAAACCAGTTCACATCATCATGTGATTAAGACTCAATGTGTTCTGGGGTTTGATCATGTTTTGCTTGTGAGAGAGGTTTTAGTCAACGGTTCTGCAACATTCAGATCCGTATGTTCTTCGCAATTCTCTATGTCATATCGTAAATGTTGCTTCCATGCTCCACTTGGAGTTATTCCAAATGGTTGCTCCACTATACGTATCCGGTTTGCTACTCAGAGTCATTCGGATAGGTGTTAAAGCTTGCATTGACGTAACCCTTTACACCGAACTCTTTATCACCTCCATAATCAAGAAACATGTCCTTTATTTACTCCAAGGGCAATTTTGACCGTTGTCCAATGATCCATTCCTGGATCATTCTTGTACCCCTTGACTGACTCATGGCAAGGCACACTTCCCGTGCGGTACACAACATAGCATACTATAGAGCCTATGTCTGAAGCATAGGGGACGACCTTCGTCCTTTCTCTCTCTTCTGCCGTGGTTGAGCTTTAACTCTTAACTTCATACCTTACAACTCAGGCAAGAACTCCTTCTTTGACTGATTCATCTTGAACACCTTCAAGATCATGTCAAGGTATGTGCTCATTTGAAAGTATTATTAAGCATTTTTATCTATCTTATAGATCTTGATGCTTATTGTTCAAGTAGCCCAATCCAGGTTTTCCATTGAAAAACACTTTTCAAATAAACCTATATGCTTTCTAGAAATTCTACATCATTTCTGATCAACAATATGTCAACAACATATACTCATCAGAAATTCTATAGTGCTCCCACTCACTTCTTTGGAAATACAAGTTTCTCATAAACTTTGTATAAACCCAAAATCTTTGATCATCTCATCAAAGCGTACATTTCAACTCCGAGATGCTTACTCCAGTCCTTAGAAGGACTGCTGGAGCTTTGCATATTTGTTAGCGTTCTTTAGGATTGACAAAACCTTCTGGTTATATCACATACAACCTTTCGTCAAGGATATCGTCGAGGAAACAATGTTTTGACATCCTGTCTGCAAGATTTCATAAATCATGTAGTAATTGCTAATATAATCCCAACAGACTCTTAGCATCGCTACGAGTGAGAAAGTCTCATCGTAGTCAACTCCTTGAACTTGTCGGAAAACATCTTAACGACAAGTCGAGCTTTCTTAATGGCGATACTTACCATCATTGTCTGTCTTCCTTTTAAAATCCATCTGTACCCAACGGCCTTATGACCATCAAGTATTTCTTCCAAAGTCATGGGTCCTCTCTCGGATTTTATGGCCTCGAGCCATTTGTCAGAATCCGGACCCACCATCGCTTCTCCATAGCTCGTAGGTTCATTATTGTCTAGCAACATGACCTCTAAGACAGGATTGCGTACCACTCTGAAGTAGTATGCATCCTTGTCGACCTACGAGGTCCGGTAGTGACTTGATCCGAAGCATCATGATCACTATCATCAGCTTCCACTTCAATTGGTGTAGGTGCCACATGAACAACTTCCTGTGCCCTGCTACACACTGGTTGAAGTGATGGTTCAATAACCTCATCAAGTCTCCACCATCCTCCCACTCAATTCTTTCGAGAGAAACTCTTCCTTGAGAAAGGACCCGTTTCTAGAAACAATTACTTTTGCTTCCGGATCTGAGATAGGAGGTATACCAAACCATTTTGGGTATCCTATGAAGATGTATTTATCCGTTTTGGGTTTGAGCTTCGCAGCCCCAAACTTTTAAGAAACGACAACTTAGGTTTCTCCAAACCGTAGTTCAAATGGTGTCTTCTCAACGGAATTACGTGGTGCCTTATTAAAGTGAGTGCGTGAAAGGATCGATATGGTTGACTAGAGGGGGGGTGAATAGGCAACTAACACTTTTTAGAATTTTCTTTAACAATTTAAACCTTGCAATGAAATAGGTTGTCTAGATGTGCAACTACGTGGACAACCTATATGATGCAAAGACAATAAGCACACAAGCAAGCAATGGATATAGCACAAGTAAGCTTGCAAAAGTAAAGGGACAAGATAACCAAGAGTGGAGCCGGTGGAGACGAGGATGTGTTACCGAAGTTCCTTCCTTTTAAGGGGAAGTACGTCTCCGTTAGAGCAGTGTGGAGGCACAATGCTCCCCAAGAAGCCACTAGGGCCACCGTAATCTCCTCACGCCCTCACACAATGCGAGATGCCGTGATTCCACTATTGGAGCCCTTGAAGGCGGCAACCAGACCTTTACAAACAAGATTGGGGCAATCTCCACAACACTTGGAGGCTCCCAACAATACCGCGAAGCTTCACCACAATGGAGTATGGCTTCGAGGTGACCTCAACCGTCTAGGGCGCTCAACACCCAAGAGTAACAAGATCTGCTAGGGATAAGTGGGGGGAATCAAATATCCTGTGGTGGAAGTGTAGATCGGGCACTTGTCACCCAATCCCGAGCAAATCAACAAGTTTGATTGGCTAGGGAGAGAGATCGAGTGAAAATGGAGCTTGGAGCAACAATGGAGCTTAGAGGTGGAAGAGGTAGTCAACTAGAGGAAGAAGACACCCCTTATATAGTCGTGGAAAGAATCCAACCGTTATCCACATGTTCAGCCCGCGACACACGGTACTACCGCTCCAGGGGCGCGGTACTACCGCGAGGCTGCGCGGTACTACCGTGGCTGACCACAGTACTACCGCGACAGCAGCACATGTCGGAACTAGCCTAACAAGGGGGCAGTACTACCGCTGGCGCGGTACTACCGCACCCACTTGCGGTATTACCGCTAGGCAGGAAAGTCACGACCTGGGAAGGGCGCGGATGAAATAAATTACATCCGTGCCTACTTTCGCTGAACAGAGGTGGTACCAAAATCCGACGCGGTACTACCGCTCGCAAGGTGCGGTACTACCGTGCAGGCGCGGATGTAAAAAATTACATCCGCGCCTACTACCGCGACACAGTGGTACTAGGTAGGAGGGCCACGGTGCTACGACTCCTAGGGAGCGGTACTACCGTGGGCCCCCGCGGTACTACCATGGGCCCCCGCGGTACTACCGCGCTGGACGAGCGGTACTACCGTGGAGGGCGCGGATGTAAAAAATTACATCCGCCCCTACTACCGCACCGGAGCGGCACAAGGCCTGGGAGCCGCGGTACTACCGCTCCAGATGAGCGGTACTACCGTGACACACAGTGGTACTACCGCGTGTACTTGTGGTACTACCACAAGTACAGCAGTAGTCGTCAGATTTCCGCACAACCAAGATAACAAAGGTAAGCTCCAAAATGCAGGGAAAGGAGGAACAAGTGTACGTGTTGATTCCACCCAAACCTTTCCGACGCGGACCCCCTCTTAATAGTACGGCTCTCCTACGACTCAAATCCACCAAAGAGAAACGTAGAACAACGCCGACTTCAATAGTCTCCGAGGGGCACCGAATTGTCTCATGCCTAGAGATGAAGTATCTGAGAAACTCAAGGCACACGATTAGTCCGCAAATGCATTGTCATCAATCACCAAAACACCTGATGGATAAATATGCCCTTACAATCTCCCCCTTTTTGGTGGATTGATGACAACACGGGATTTGCATATAGATAAGATAATTTAGAGCAGGGGCAAACCCCACCGCTCTAAAATATAGACGGGCTCCCCCTAGATGTGTGCACTTTAGATGAATGCTTTGGACTGCATAGCACACATACTAGGATCAACACTCCCCCTATATTTTAAAGACCAAGGCATGATAATAAGCATAGCATTGCATAAAGATAACACAATATAACAAAAGCTCGCTAGGATAGATAGAGTGCATATGTCTTACACCATATGAAGTAAAGCTACCAGGTTCAAACGAGAAAGCAGTAAATAGTTCAAACGAGAAAGCAGCAAACACACGACACTACTAGGAAAAGGGCTATAGATGGGATTGACACTAATGGCGCACCAGAAAGATGGTGCGCCATTAGTATATACTAATGACGCACCACAATCTGATGCGCCATTAGAGTTTAAACTACTAATGGTGCACCATGCTATGGGTGCGCCATTAGTATCAAAAATTTTTTTTTAACTAGTGCGCCTGTCCAAACATACTAATGGCGCATCCGGGCAAAGTGCGCCATTAGTAGTTGTAACTACTAATGGCGCACCAGGCAGCAGGTGCGCCATTAGTATAGAATTTTTTTTGAACTAGTGCGCCTATCCAAACATACTAATGGCGCATCCTGCCCAAGTGCGCCATTAGTAGTTGTAACTACTAATGGCGCACCAGGCAGTGGGTGCGCCATTAGTATAGAATTTTTTTTTGAACTAGTGCGCCTATCCAAACATACTAATGGCGCATCCTGCTTAAGTGCGCCATTAGTAGTTGTAACTACTAATGGCGCACCATGGAAGAGGTGCGCCATTAGTAAGTGGGCAGCAACAAGATATTTGGGACAGCCTCTCCTACCCACACACTCACTTTCTCCCCACTTCATTCTCTCCACCTCCTCCTTGTCTCGGGTGCCTCCTCTTTTTCACCTCATTTCCACCATAGATTCATTCAAATTAAGTGGTTAAATTACCTTGTTTTAATAGGTAAGTAAGGGGGGAGGCTATATTTAGGTTGTTCTCCTTACAACAATGTGCACATGCACTTTTTACGGCCTAGCTAGATCTATGTATGTTCGTGGTGTTGCATATGTTTGTGGTGTTGCATATGTGTTTGTGTTTGGAGGTGTACCGGTATTTGATATGCGATAGTTGCCAATATTTTGCCAGAATGTTGATTCATTTCCGTTTCGGCGAGAATTTTGGCATTAAGCATTCTTTTTGGTCCTATTTTTAGGGAAAGTCATGCCAAATTTTTGTTTGGTTCTAAAATATCGTTTTGCTCTACCCCGCAGGCGACCATGGTCCGCACGATGACCGAAGGCATCGTGAATAGGTTTTTGAGGTCCGCGAAGGCCGAGATGCTTCAAAAGAACGAGACGGAGATAAGATGTCCGTGTCGAAGATGCAAGCTGAAGAGCCTTATTGCGGACCCGGATTCCGGGGCAGGTGCGGGACCACCTGCTGTTGCGTGGTTTCATGGATGGCTATCGGTGGCAAGGTGATGAAGATGACTACGAAGTCGTCCATGCGGGCCGGGCAAGAAATGAGGAAGGGCAGCAAGACAACCACCGCGGCTCGGGCGGGCGAGAAGACGAAGAATCCCCAGGAGATGATCACGACTGTGATGCTGTACACAGTCATCATGTAGAAGATGCAGGACATGATGATGAGGAAGATGCCGGAGCAGGCGACGGGCATGATCATGAAGATGATGATGCCGGCAGAGCAGACGACGCTGGACCATCGATGGGCTGGGTGCAGGACCCTCATATTCAAGAGCTGCTTCTCAAGCAGACGGATAACGCAAGAGCTGCCGCCCGAGAGAAAGCCAAGATGGATCAACTTGAGTTAGACGCGGTTACTCCATTGTATGAAGGATGCAGGCCCGAGGATACCCGCCTGAAAGTAACGCTCATGGCCCTGGAGATGAAGGTAAAACACAAAATGACCGACGCATGCTTCGACGAGAACATGTCATTCTGGCACGAACGTCTTCCCAAGGGGAACAAGTGCCCGACCAGTTTGGAGGAGGCGAAGAAAATCGTGTGTCCTCTGGATTTACCGCACGTGAAATACCATGTGTGCATGAACAATTGCATCATTTATCGGGACGAGCACGCAGAGTCTACCATATGTCCGGTGTGCGGCGTCACTCGATACAAGAAGAGGAAGAAAGCTCCTCGAAAGTGGTGTGGTACTTTCCGATCACTCCTCGTCTGCAGCGCTATTTCGTGGACCCTAAGGTAGCAAAGCTCCTGCGTTGGCACGCGGATAGGGAGGAGAAGAAGCGGGAAGATGACGCAAATGATCCGGAGATAGATAAAAAAGACAAGATGCTGAGTCACCCTAAGGATGCGAGCCAGTGGCAAGCGTTGAACTTCGAAGACTCGGAATTTGGGAACGATCCAAGGAACATCGTGCTGGGCGCGAGCACCGATGGAGTCAATCCGTTTGGTAGCCAGAGAAGCACACATAGCACCTGGCCTGTGTTTGTGTGGATGTACAACCTTCCCCCCTGGTTGTGCATGAAGAGGAAGTACATTCACATGAGTATGCTAATTGAAGGGCCGAAACAACCAGGGAACGACATCAATCTATATCTGGGGCTGCTGAAAGAGGAGCTTGACACGCTGTGGAAAATGCCAGCCAATACGTGGGACGCCGCAGAGAAAGAATATTTCCCTATGAGAGCCGAACTGCTCATGACGGTGCACGACTATCTCGGTTACGGATATCTTGTGGGGCAGGTAGTCCACGGATTTTCTGGATGCGTAAGGTGCATGGATGACACAACGTATCGCCAGCTAGATAGAGATCCCGGGTCTTCGAAAACCGTGTTCATGGGACATCGAAGGTGGCTTCACGACGATGACCCGTGGAGGAAACGCAAGGATCTGTTCGATGGTGAAACCGAACCCCGAAAACGCCCGTGTACGAGGAGCGGCGAGGAAATAGACAAGCTGTTGAAAAATTGGAAAGACTGCCCACTGCCGGGAAAGAAGCAAAAGGCGCCAGAGCCGGGAAAGAAGAGAAAGGCGCCAGAGCCGCTGCTGAAGGTATGGAAAACGAGGTCTGTTTTCTGGGACTTGCCGTACTGGAAGATCCACCGTGTGCCTCACAGCCTTGATGTCATGCATATCACGAAGAACGTGTGCGAGAGTCTGCTTGGTACCCTGCTCAACATGCCAGAGAGGACCAAAGATGGGCCGAAAGCAAGGGCAGACTTGAAATCAATGGGCATCAGGCAGGAGCTTCACGCTATATATGATGATGATGATGATGATGATGATGATGATGATGATGATGATGATGATGATGATGAGGCGAAGCAGGACACAGAAAGTCGTCGCAAAGGCAAAAAGGCCAAGAAGACTGGAAATGACTACCCTCCCGCGTGCTTCACTCTAAGTCAGGAGGAGATCGAGCAGTTTTTCACCTGCCTCCTAGGAGTAAAACTTCCTTACGGTTACGCGGGGAAGATAAGCAGATACCTAGACCCAGCGAAGCAGAAGTTCAGCGGGATGAAGTCTCATGACTGTCACGTGCTGATGACGCAGATACTTCCAGTTGCAATCCGTGGGATCATGGACGCGCACGTCCGTGAAACGCTATTTGGCCTATGCAACTTCTTCGACGTCATCTCTCGGAAGTCGATTGGCGTGAGGCAACTCAGAAGGCTACAGGAAGAGATCGTGGTGATACTATGCGAGCTTGAGATGTACTTCCCGCCCGCATTCTTCGATGTTATGGTGCATCTGCTGGTCCATATAGTGGAGGATATCATCCAACTCGGGCCGACGTTCCTGCACAGCATGATGCCGTTCGAAAGGATGAATGGTGTCATCAAAGGATACGTTCGCAACATGTCACGTCCAGAGGGAAGCATAGCCAGGGGCTTTCTGACCAAAGAGTGCATCTCCTACTGCACGAATTATCTAGGCATCGAGAACCCCGTTGGTCTGCCCGTCAACAGGCACCTCGGCAGGCTCGCTGGATGGGGTCACCGTGAGGGTCGCCGCGAAATGCATGTCGACTTCGAGGGTCGACTCGCCGACTTTGAAAGAGCAAACCTAGTCGCGCTACAACACATAGACGTGGTCGATCCTTGGGTGGTAGAGCACAAAACCTTTATTAAAAAGATGTACAATGACCGAGGCCAACAGAGGACGGACGGAGATACACTCAAAGAGCACAACTCATGTTTCACGCGTTGGTTCAAGCATAAGCTTCTGTCGTACCCTTTACATGAGGATTCTTCCGCGGAAGAACAACTCATATTCGCCTTGTCACAGGGCGCCGAGCACAACCTGATGACCTATGAGGCGTACGATATCAACGGCTACACATTCTACACCGAGGCCAAGGACATGAAGAGCGATGGTTATCAGAACTCCGGGGTAACGATGGAATCCTACACCGGTAACGACAAGGACAGATACTACGGAAGGATCGAGGAGATCTGGGAGCTAAGCTACGCTGGAGAGAAGGTCCCAATGTTCCGTGTCAGATGGGCCAAGAACGTCATAAAAGAAGACCGGTATTTCACCACCATGGTTATACCCGAAGCCAAATCCAAGACCGCGGGCGCAAACGTCACCGCGAAAAATGAGCCATAGGTACTGGCTTCCCAAGTGGACCAATGCTTCTTCATTACCGACCCGCCAAAGCCCAGTCGTGTTGTCGTGAGGAGAGGCAAAAGGAAGATCATCGGAATGGATGGAGTAGCCAATGAGCAAGACTTTGACAAGTACGGCGACCCAAGGATCGAACATGATGACGATGATGAAGTAGAAGCATACACCACAAGAAGAAGAAGGACCACCCTACCTAAAGGACGTCCGTTCCACAGAAGAACTCCATTTGCGAAAAAGAAGGGCAAGAAGATTGTGAACAGATAGCTAGCTAAGATCGATTGTATTTAAATCGTAGCCTTCATTTCTCGATCGTATTTCATGGGTACTTTTTGAACTATCATGAATATTTTTAAATTTCATGGACACTCGATCTCGATCCCCCTCCATCTCGATTGCTATCCCACCTCGCCAGATCCGGCCCCCCTCGCCGCCGAGCACCCCCCCAGTCCACCGGCCGCCGCCGCCGACCCCCCGCACCCTCGATTCCCCTACTCAACCGCCGCCGCCGACCCCCCGCACCCCGCGCACCGTCTTATAAAAAAAATTAGTATCAAACAGCTTTTTAAATGCTACTGTCTTATAAAAAATATATTACTGTTATTATTTAAACAAGTTTGAACATATTTAAACA
>NC_041381.1:646925364-646965391 GCF_002162155.2 Triticum dicoccoides | reverse complement strand
GACGCTGCCCCGCCGCCCCGACGCCGCCTCGACCCCGCCCCGACGCCGCTGCCCCACCTCGACCCCGCCCCGTCCACACCACCGTCGACCCGCCTCCCTCGACGCCACGGCGCCGCAGGACCTAGACTAGACGCCCAAGGTACGACCACCTCCTCCTTACTTCTCCATTCCGCAAGTCCATAGCCTCCTCTCACGTGCTTGCTTCCTTCTCCATTCCTCATTCGGCAAGAAGGGAGGAAGAACATCTGAGCCTCAGATAAGCAAGGCTGCCTCAAAGGAATCAACAGGTAAACGCTGCTTGACTCAATCGGACATGCACAGTTTGAGAGATCATTATGTGTCTTCGTTGTCCACCGCTGTTTTTTGTTTCTTTAACCATGGTTCTGCACACGATAAACTGGGGATACATATTTTCGAATGAATCTTGCCTCATAGACTAGCATAATAAGTAGGAGTAGTATGCTTTGAGGGGCTTGGCTTCAAAATCATTGCTTTGGGGGCGGCAATTTCTCAACAATCAAGTGTAGCTTTACCTAGGACAGGGGCAGCCCCTCAGATCTTTGAAGGCTAAAATCAAGGGCATGACACCAAAATAATGCACATGTGTGAGGTATAACAAATCAAGATCCCGATTCCCTTCGTCCTAGTTCGCCTTGGCCTTTTCAGTTTTCCCTTGCCCCCGTCTCAGCAAGAGGGGAGAATTGCTTCTCTGCCATACGAACGCAATTCCAAACTGGTAATTCTAGTAATATCTTGTGTTCTTGCATCATGCTGAGCACAGAGCACTCCTACTCTGTCCTACTTGTAATGATATGCATGCAAAAGCATAGGTCTCATTGATATCAACATTTTTTCAATGGACTGTGTCTGGGGTATATTTTACAGTCTTCTATTTTTATGAAATTAACCTACTTGCAGTAAATCGAAGTTCAACCAATCTTACAATGTCCTTAGTTGTGGAGCTAAAATCCCCTTTCATAAGACATACTCAAGTAAGAGCACTGATATTGGTTCACATTCTGACACAGGCAAGCCACACCTCTGCTTGTTTTACGAATTTGATCTTGGTTTGCAAATGGATTACCAAGGGAGCACTGTTAGGGATTTCCTTCATGCTAATGGACAGGTGGTGCTAGAAAGGGTAGCCTCGTCTAGATATATGAGCATTGTGTGTGGGGGCAGGGGTGAGCGTACGACGCTGTGCTGATGAATGGTGTGCTAGGGTGGCACTGACTTGGTGGCAGATTTGATTCCACTCAAAGTACACACTACTTTACCATACCCTCTCCTGTGCAAAATATTCATTCCAATCTGGTGTTATAAATTAGGGTCATGCATGATTTCACCTACCTCGCACACATTGCTCGATCTCCATGCCTCTGCCAACTTCTGCTCCACGCTGCATCTCGCCATGCCTTGGCTTCAAAACAAAGGCTCTGTGATGTACCACTCCCATGGTTCTTTGATGTACCACTCCCATGGAAAATGATTGCTTTTCTTTGAGCTTACACATGGCCGGCCAATGGAGTAGAAATCATCCAAAGCTTTTTGTTGTGGTGAAGATGGTTAGATGACCGTCCTATACTCCTATCTGCACATCCAAAAGGAATAGCCAAGCATAAACTACTGCAAAGTACACTGTTGCAAATTAAAAACTACAATATGGGCATTGTAACTAGTACGTACTACTCAAGAAATCATTTGAACTTTTGGGATTGTGTCCTACCAGAGATACTTAGCTTTATTTGTTTGTTGGAAACTAATTATGTATTGTATCAGAGATACCTGGAACAGTTGGAAGGTAGCAAGCAATGCTGCATAGGGCGCTGATGAGTCACTGACAAAGCCACACATCACAATAGGGTGGCCAAAAGCCACACAGCAAAATAGGGTGACAAAGCCACACAGCACAACAGTTTTTTCCTTCTGAAATGTGTTTTTCTTCTTCTTCCTGTTTTGAGTAGTTTGCGTAAGTTTTCTGAAATGATGATGTATTTTTCTTAATTCAGCGAACCGTGAGATGGACTTAGAAGAAGAAACTGTCTCCTGATTGCAGTTGATTAATTAGTATATATGTTGTAGACTTGTAGCATACCTACCTCTATATAGTTTTATATTTCAACTTGATTTCTGAATATTCCAAACCACACGCGAAGTCCTTTCTTACAAGAAGAAGTTTCTCTTCATAACAGTGAACAAAACTACTGTCAATCAGCTCAGTTCTAGTGCTGTTGGATTTTTCTCGATTGTATTCTTGCAGTTTTGAAAATTCAGTTTATCCGGTTACTGAAAATTCAGTTAATTCAGTTAGGCATACAAATTTCAGAACTTTTGTGTGCCCTAGTACTTGGTGTTTGTAGAAAACCAGGAGTGTCAATGGGACTAGAATTCACTTGTTCTTATATGGGTTTGTAAAACTTGTTCATGTACTGAACTACTAATGCCTTGTGATGCTCTGAATTACTTGTGATGCCTGTGAATTACTTGTGATCACATTGAGAAAGACTTGTAAAGATGATGATCATCTTTAACAGAAAACAATTTGTGATGATTTTGCTAGTTTGCTGGGTTTTGTCTCCGACCATCGTGTCGTGATGATTTTGCAGGTACCCCGAGAGGCCCTTGAGTTTGCCGGAATGTCGATTAACTTCCGTTCCGGCAAATTCGGGTACTCCATATGTCCTATTTTTAGCAAAGGTCATGCTGAAATTTTCCGTGAATTTTAGCATGACTTTGCTAAAAATAGGACATATGGGGTACTTGTGACTAATGCATAGGCCGGGGTATCTTAGTAGTTAATTAAGTAGGATCAAGTGCCCCGGCGTACTTGTGACTAATGCATGGCTTTTAGGGTGCCTCGGTGTCGATAAAAACCGAAATGATGAAAAGTTAGGCTTTTAGGGTGCCTTGGCGTCGAAAAACCCTCAATGATAAAAGCTTAGATTTTAGGATGCCTCGGTGTCGACAAACCCTAAATGATGAGACCATGATCTTGTTCCTTGACAATAACCAACTTTTTGACCAAACTTTGTTTCTATTTAGAGAGAAACATGGCCCACAACGATGAGGCCGGGGGTTCGGGCGGCAAGGCATTCTGGGAGCTGTCCCAGGAGATGGAGGAACAACCTCACTTGTATGAGGCCGCCGCCTTCCCCACCGATCCTGAGACCACGGATGGTGCCTCCGAGGATGACCACACTGATGCCACCACTGATGGTGCCGCCGAGGATGCCACCACTGATGATGGCGGCGCACGCACAGATAGCAGCCAGCCGAAGAGGCAACGGAAGGACCGGCGCCCGATCGTGCTCCGCACCCTCAAGGAGGAAGTTACTGAAGTGGACTCCAACGGGAATCCAACGGCGCCCGAACGAATAGTCAAGGGGTACTCGCTTCAGCTCGGGTGCATTGTCCGGAGCACCGTCACGATCAACACCGAGAACCTGAGGCATCCTGACCGAGGGAATTTGCGCCACCTCCTCTTCACGAAGCTGCACGAACGATACAAGTTCCCCGCTGAATTCGAAAACACAAGCCTCAAAGGGAATAAAGTGAACAATGCTGCCCTCACGAAGATGAGCAAGGCCCTGTCTACTTGGAAAAGCAATGTGAAGAGAATGATCGAGAAAGGTGAGAGTTATGAGAAGATCAAGGAGAAAAATCCTTCGATCACCGAAGATGACTACAACGACTTCAAGATCAATTGCTCGAGCACCCCAAGCTCCCAATCAAGTGAGTGGGGCAAACAAATGCGGGAGGTTAACATAGGGGAACACACACTCGGTCCCGGCGGTTACAGAGTGGCGGAGCCTATATGGGACAAGGAGGAGGCGGGCCGTGCCGAGCAAGGCCTACCGCCCCTCTTCGATAAATACGGTGACAAGCAGACCAGGAACTTTGTCAGGGCCTGGTACAAGAAGGACCCGAAAACAAAGGAGCTTACCACGGATCCGAAGACCAGGCGGCTTGAGCTTGTTCTGGTAAGGAATACACCCCCGCGTAATTAGCTCCATATGGTTGCATTCTAATTAATGAAGCCGAATTTCTAAATGGTTCACATTCCTTCCGCAGGCGACTGAAAGCAGTAGCGCGGGGTCGACTCAGAGCAACCCTTGGGACACCACTCTAAATAGGGGGTTGAATATAATGAAGAACAAGGATAAGCTCAGTAAGCCGACGTCAGCTGGTCGTGTGGCCGGCAAAGGCTTGTCGACAAAATGGGGGTCATACTATACCGCCGGTGTGCGGAAGGAGAAAAAGACCAGCTCGGAAAGCCAGGTGCGAGAGGTTCAAGAACTCAAGGCACAGGTGGCGCGGATTCCGGAGATTGTCCAAGAGCAAGTGGAACAACGACTCGGAGCGACGATCACCGCCCTTGTGCCTACCTTGATCTCGGGGTTGAGTGCGTGGATTGCGGGCGGCCAACAGGGGCCGCCCCCGATTCCTAGCTTCACGGCCAGCAACTCGCATAATGCGATGGCGGGGCCATTGGTGCCTCCAGCGGAGGCGGCATTGGTGTCTCTGACGCCGGCACGGGAGCTTAATGCACCCGGGTGTACGCCGGCCGGCACCTCTGCAGCAAGCGGCCCCTCCGTCAACTGCACGCCCGCCGTTGGCGGTGCCTCTACATTAGCCGAGCTCGACGCCATCATCACGGTAACTAATTAAGCCTCTCTCGGCCGAGGACTTCATCTCCTTGCCTTTGACTGGGCATCCCTGACGCCCTACATGTTTTCGCAGGGCGTCGCCGACGTTCCGTGCACTCTCCTCCACTTCGTGAACAACGAGTTGGTCGATGTCGCCAAGGGCAAAATCATTCAACCGGGCAACCCCTTGTTCCACGGTACCCAGATGCCACCCAACTTCTTTAGGGTTCAACTGGTTCGGGTGCTGCCAGGCTGCGACGACTTGTTACCTCCGATTCGACCCGTCGGGGCCGACGATGATGACGTGATGACCCTCAGCGCCTGCCTGAGCTGGCCCCTGCTTTGGCCGAAGAGCCAGATTCGTTTGGGGGCGGGGGACACCACCCCAAAGACAACACCGCCAGTCGTGTCGGCGCCAAGTCGGCCCCATGGAAAGACCGCCGTAACGGTGCCGGACATCCCTATGCCACTGGATCCAAACATGCATATGGCACAGGATCAGAACGACGACGACGACGACGATGATACATTTGGCAACGTCGATCAGTACTTTGCCGAGCATGGGTACGATGGCGACTTCATGGGGCCTCCTTCTCAAGAACCAAACCCAACAAAAGACGTGTGCGATCTAGCTCGTACCGCGGAGAAGCCAAGTTGCAACAGGCGCCGTCTGGCGTTCAGCTCTCAGGAGACGCCTCCAGCTGCCGACTTCACCGAGCCTCAGATAGACGAGGTGCGAAATATTATCAGCCCCAACACACTCAAGAAGGCGGTCTGTGAGCAGAACTCGGTCCCATTACAGGAGAAGAAGAAGGCACACAAAAGAAAGACTAAGAAGGGTGCGAGCCAGCCGGCACCGAGTACGATCCGTGCTCAGGACGGGCCACCTTCACCGCAGGATATCTCGAGGAGGGTGCATGTGGCGGGTAGGGCGATGCTACCACCAAATATGCTCAATGCTGCAACCGGTGCTATGCGGAGTCTGCACGACAGTGTTCTTTCTTTGGAGAAGCGGCGTCTCAGAGAGAAGGATGTGGCATACCCGGTTTTCATGGCCAAGGTGCCAGAGGGCAAGGGCTTTGTGGATGGCGACAACGGGGGTACGATCGTCCTGCGGTTTGATGACATCTTTGCTATGTTTAACCTTCATCCGCTGCACTACACCTTCGTTCGGCTATTTTCGCTGAGTATGGAGATGCGGATCATTCGCGACAAGACCCCGGACATCGTGATAGTCGACCCCTTCTACATGCGTGCCAAGATCTTGGGCAGCGCTGGGGACCGGCAAGTCGCGAGTTCTTACCTCGAAGGCGTCATTCTGGCAAACCAAGATAAGGATAACTTCCTCGTGCCTTACTTTCCCGAGTAAGTCCTCCCCTCAACCGGCCCGTAACATATGAATTCTTACTTTTCGATCGTTTTTCTTTTAACATTCCGTGTTTTCTGCAGTGACACACGCTGCACGCTCATCCTCCTAAGCCCCAAATATTCCATGGCCACGTATTTCGACCCGGACCGTCAGTCGAACGTAGACTACACAAATGTCAAGAAGGTTCTTGATGATGTTCTCCCCGGCTACGCCCAATCTGGAGGCACCTTCACCAGGCCTATTCGTAAGTACGGCAAGCACGTGTTCTCCCACAATACGACGTTCTGCTGCGTCAAGCAGCCGCCTGGCGGTCAGAAGGGTGCCTACTACGCCATCCATCACATGCGGGCGATCGTACGGGACCATCATCAACTTCTGCTACCGAGTAAACTCCAAGATTGGGCCGCGAGCGTGTCGGCAATCCAGGACGCGGACCTCCGACAAGAATTCTTTCGCATCCAGTCGGAGTTTGCGGAAATCATCCATCAAGATGTCCTTCGTACCTCGGGGCAGTTCTACCACAGAAATCAACCGTCCAACAGTGACATCGACACAATGCTACAAATGCAGGATGACAACGCCCGTTCTTTCATGACTCCCACGATAGACGGCGGCTTCATCCACGCTCCGGTCCCTTGAGTCGAGTTGTCTAGTTCTGAAACATCGATTGGCTCATGTTGTAATTAAACTTTAATGAACTTGTAGTATGTCTCTTTGGTTTCGAGAGTCGTTCAACTTAGATGTAATCGATGCTATTAATGTCTTGCTTTTCTCTTCCGATCGTTCTGTTGCATAATTATATATTGCTTATGTATTGTCTGTGAATTGGTACTAACGTTTCGTTTGGCTAGTGCATAGCGATGCCGACGTATGTCGTGTACAAGGGTAAGGTTCCCGGAGTCTACGATGACTGGGAGGAGTGTCGGAGACAGGTTCACCGATTCAGCGGTAACAGTTACAAAGGGTACACCACTAGGGCCGAGGCTGAATCTAGATACGCCCGCTATCTAGCGGGAGAGGGGAGGGAGCGTTGGAGGAACCGGATGAAGACGAGTTTCATCGTGATGATGCTCATCGTGATGACCGCAGCTCTCTTCTATGTGATGGTAGTTTAGATGATCGATATCGACTTGTAATGCGAAGACAAACTCGCTACTCGCGGTCTCGAGACTTGTAATATAATGTTCTATCTTTGTTCGGTCTTTTTAATTCGGAGACTAATATGATGAATTGTATTCGGAGACTAATATGATGAATTGTATTCAAAGACTAATCTTCTATTGTATTTGATGAATCTATTGTTGATGTGTGCTGTCTATATTTTGTCAAATTATACATTTTGTAACCTGTGCAAAAAACAGAAAATAAAAAAATAAAAAAAACCTAATATTCATACTAATGGCGCATCACACGACAGTGCGCCATTAGTATGACAGTGCATACTAATGGCGCATCACCTGGTAGTGCGCCATTAGTATGCTGCGGTTACTAATGGCGCATCCAGAGGTGGTGCGCCATTAGTATGCCAAAGCACCTGGGTATACATGCCCCCTGGGAGGCATACTAATGGCGCACCCTCGCATCTACTAATGGCGCACCAGGTGGTGCGCCATTAGTAAAAATTACTAATGGCGTGCTATCAATGGCGCACCAGTGATGCGCCATTAATGGCCATATTAGGTGCGCCATTAGTAGTGGTATTTCTAGTAGTGCGACACACTCGCAAATCCCTACACTCTCTCCCCCTTTGGCATCGAGACGCCAAAAAGGCAGAGAGGACACCTACACACAAGAGGTGGCTCAAGCAGAGAACTCGTCCCAAGCCTCTCCGTCGGTCTCCTCGGCAGCAGGGATGGTCTCCTCGACATCCTCCTCAGACTCAGTCCACCTGTAGCCCTGCTTCTCCATCCACTCGGCCTCTGGAGTGATGTGCTCCTTAGACCCGCCAGACACTGCCTCACCATAGAGCTGCAAGATCTTGTTGTCCCGGCGACGACTCTCCTTGGACGCCACGTGAGTCCTGTACTGCCCCTTGGCTTGCATGCAGAAAAGAGTCTTCATCTTGTCCTTCAGCTTCTTGGCCCATGATGGCATAGCGGCACTCTGGGAAGGCCTAGCAGCACGGCCCTCAGCAACATCCTCGGTGCCAGCATCCTCCTCATCAATAGCAGCCCTAGCAGCAGTCGCCTCGGCACGAGTAGTGGTGTTGGCCCAGTTGGATTTGATACGCAGGCAGATGGGCTCATGGCGAACCCAGTCTGGAGCAAGAAACTCCTCATGAGGGAACATCTTCTCCCAAGTCTTCGAAATCAGCAGAAACAGATAGGGCCCATAGATAGGCACCTTGCGGTTGAACACTGCAAACCGGAGCTCACACCACATGATGTGTGAGACATCAAGTGGCTGAGACTGAGACGATCGAGCCTCCTCGCAGATGAGCATCATGTCCACCATATAGGCATGAACCTTGTCTTTGTCACCGATGCGAGGGAACAGGGAGTTTCGGAAGATGCGATACATGATATCCAGGAAAGGATTGAGCACCAAAGTTGTCTTGCCATTGGCGAGCGCCTTCTCAACCATGAATGGGGCAAGCCTGTCCTTGCTAGCAGAGTCAGCATTGGCATGGGGGCGAACACCCACTGGAGAGTTGAGACCATCATTAGGAACCTGGAGAAGATCCATGAACTCCTTCTAGGTAGCAGACATCTTACGGCCATTGGTCATCCAGGTCATCCTCTGTTCCTCATCGGAGTGAAAGTAGACTGAGGCAAAGAACTAACAGATGAGCTCAGGGTCATAGTCGAGGTGGAAGGTTAACACATGCTCAATGCCAAACTGCTGCACCAAGTCCAGAGCCTCTCCAAAGTAGTCACGGAACTTGTCCTTCCTCATGTGATGCATATCAATCCACTTCACCTCCACATAGGTATTCTGCTTGTTCTTGATGACATCCAGATAGATGTTGGTCTGTTGCTTGTTCCAGAACAGCTCACAGCCTCTGAAAGTGGAACGCGGGTGCACATAAGGGTGAAGCTGCCTGAGACGGACATAATCAGCTTGGGCTATCTCATCCATGCCCTTAGCGGGCTCCTTGTGCTTGCTAGCTGAGTGCTTGACATTGCGCTTGGAGGCAGACGAGCCCTCTGGTACTTCACCTGGGTTGCGCAGACGTTTGGAGCCAGTATCATGACTGGGGTTGGACCGGCGAGAGCCATCACCTGAGACACACACGCAAAACACCAAAGACGTGAAAAGATCAATGCAAAGGCCACGAAAAAGCACAAGAAACACATAGAAGGCATACGAGAAAGTTGGCATGCGATAGATGTGAGCCATGGTAGAACTGCCACTGCTTGCGGTACTAAAATATTAGTACTGCTCCAAACGCGGTAGTACCGTGCGAGGTCACGGTAGTACCGTGGTTGGAGCGGAAGTAAAATTTTAGTACCGCACAGAGTGCGGTAGTACCGCTCCAGAAGGGCGGTAGTACCGTGCAGGTGGTAGTACCGCGCCATACGGGCGGTAGTACCGCGCCAACCGGCGGTTTGAATCTGAAAAGAACCGCGAAACAATGGCGGTGCTACGATGATCCGATCTAGTGCAAGACAATAATACAAGTATAAATCCTATGCAATACCACGCTCCTTCATCCTACTCTTGCAGAGATTAAGCCTAAGAATCTCAAGAACACACAAGCCTCCCCCAAAACCTAGAAACACAAAACACAAACAACACAGAGAGGGAGTTGGGGAAAAATCTTGGTCCATAGCAAGAGCACGTGGTGGGGAACGATCCCACCGGTCGGAATCACGGGAGGGCACCCGGTGAAGGAGATCCGACGACGAACGCCGGCTCCGTTCTTGAGCGAGGGAGAGAAGGAGGCGACGTGGAGAGAGAGGACAGCGAATGGGTATGGGGAGTTAAAACTCCCCCTGCCCGTCCTTATCCCCACGCGCTCGAACCGGCGCGGTAGTACCGCGTATCATCGCGGTAGTACCGCTTGGGCGGAAGTACGGCGCCGAGGTGGTAGTACCGCTCAACCAGGCGGCAGTAAAAAAATTACTGCCCCGTGGTCACGGTAGTACCATGCTCCCGCAAGCGGTAGTACTGTGGCTGGCTCCGGTAGTACCGTAGCTGGCCGCGGTAGTACCATGAACTCAAATCACCGCAAGTTTCAACACGAGAAGAAAAAGCCTTTGCACGGAAACTTTTCACACACAAGAAACCACAAGAACACGCACAAACCAGAGGCAAAAAGAAAAAAAGAAACCACCAAGCGACAAAGCCTCTCGAGGAGAGAGGGCGGTGGCCGAAGCCACCTATGTTTGAGTTGGATGGTATGGCACCGCGAAGAATTATCCTTGGGCCCATGGCCAAAACTCGTCTTTGAAGCACAAGTACCATTAAAAATGGCTAATGTGAAAGAGGTGATCGATTTATGCATAATGGGGGGAGGGAGAGTTCATTGAGAGAACAATACTCCCCCTATGTCCATGCCTACACCTAAACTAGACAACACGTTGAGTGTGGTGGGGGGTGTACGGGTTCAAGTCACATTGCTCAAATCAATGATATTTAGCTCATGCCTTAACTCGCAAAATCTTGCTTCATCCAAGGGCTTCGTGAAAATATCTGCAAGGTTATCATGAGTGTTGACATACTTGAGCTCGATCCCCCCTTGCCTAATGTGATCCCGGATGAAGTGATACCGAATCTCAATGTGCTTCGTCTTGAAGTGGTGTACCGGGTTGAGAGAAATCTTGATGGCACTTTCATTATCACACCAAAGAGGCACTTTGTCACAAATGACACCGTACTCCTTTAAAGTTTGCCTCATCCATAGGAGTTGAGCACAACAACTACCAGCCGCCACATACTCCTCTTCGGTGGACGAGAGGGACACACAACTTTGCTTCTTGGAAGACCAACTTACCAAAGAGCAACCAAGAAATGGGCACCCTCCGGAAGTGGACTTCCTATCCACTTTGTCCCCCGCCCAATCGGAATCCGTGAAACCTTCAAGCTTGAAATTTGCTCCTCTTGGGTACCATAGGCCAAAGTTTGGGGTATGAGCCAAATATCGAAAGATTCTCTTGACTGCCACATAGTGACTTTCCTTTGGTGCGGCTTGAAACCGTGCACACATCCCCACACTCAACATGATATCCGGTCTAGATGCACAAAGGTAAAGCAAGGAGCCAATCATGGAGCAATATACCTTTTGATCCACCGCTTTACCATTGGGATCGATGTCAAGATGGCACTTGGTAGGCATTGGTGTAGAAGCCGGCTTGACATCACTTAGCTTGAATCTTTTAAGCATGTCTTGAGTGTATTTGGCTTGGTTGATGAAGGTTCCTTCTCTTCGTTGTTTGATGTCAAAACCAAGGAAGAACTTCAACTCTCCCATCGAAGACATCTTGAACTTGGAGGTCATGAGAGCGGCAAATTCCTCATTGAAAGCTTTGTTAGGAGAACCAAAGATAATATCATCAACATATAGTTGGCATACAAACAACTCCCCTTTGACCTTTTTAGTAAAAAGAGTGGGATCGATTTGTCCTACTTCAAATCCACGATCTTGTAGCAACTCGGTAAGGTGGTCGTACCACGCACTTGGGGCTTGTTTAAGGCCATAGAGTGCCTTATCGAGTTGATACACGTGATCCGGGAAGTAGGGGTCCTCGAACCCGGGAGGTTGCTTGACATAAACCAACTCATTAATGGGACCATTAAGAAAAGCACTTTTCACATCCATTTGTTGCAACTTAAAGTTGTGATGGGAAGCATAAGCAATCAACAAACGAATGGATTCAAGACGAGCAACGGGAGCAAAGGTTTCACCGTAGTCGACGCCCTCGACTTGGGAGTAGCCTTGTGCTACCAATCTTGCCTTGTTACGAATGATGTTCCCATGAGCATCTTGCTTGTTCTTGAAGATCCACTTTGTTCCAATGACGTTGTGGTTCCCTGAAGGTCTTGGCACCAATCTCCACACCTTGTTGTACTCGAAGTTGTTTAGTTCTTCATGCATGGCATTGAGCCAATCCGAGTCTTCGAGTGCCTCATAGACCTTTTGGGGTTCAACACAAGATACAAACGCATGATGTTCACAATAGTTAGCTAATTTTCTACGAGTGCTTACACCCTTTCTTAGACTTCCAACCACGTTTTCCATGAGATGGCCTTGGGTGGTGAGTTTGGAAGCAATCTTCGCGGCACGACGCTCTAATTCTTCCTCGGGTGTGGAAGGAGGAAGGTTAACTTGATCATCTTGAGCGCCGTCTTGAGCTTGCTCATGATCTTGAACTTGCTCGAGGGGGAGAACTTGACCTTGGGCATCATTTAGAGGTTCACTTCCATCTTGAGGTTGATCTTTCCCTTGGTCTTGTTCATGAAGGTGAGGGCCTTCACTTTGTTCTTCGGAAGCGTGTGGGTCTTGGGGAGTTGATGGCTCCACTTGAGTGGAGCATTGTCCTTCTCCTTCGGCCACAAGGGGTTCCTCAATGGGTAGGATATGACCAATACCCGTTCTTCTTATGGCTTGGGGAGGAATTTCATCACCTACATCACAAGTACCACTTTGCTCCACTTGGGAGCCGTTATTTTCATCAAACTCTATGTTACACGTCTCCTCAATGAGTCCGTTGGACTTGTTGAGAACACGGTAAGCATGAGAGTTTGTAGAATAACCAACAAATATGCCCTCATGAGCTCTAGCTTCAAATTTGGACAAACGAACACCTTTCTTGAGAATGAAACACTTACACCCGAACACCCGGAAGTACTTGAGATTGGGCTTGTTCCCGGTGAGTATCTCATACGGAGTCTTGTTCAAGCCTTTGCGGAGATAGAGCCGATTGGATGCATGACAAGCTGTGTTGATGGCTTCGGCCCAGAAGTTGTATGGAGACTTGAACTCCGCCATCATGGTCCTTGCCACATCCATCAACGTCCGGTTCTTCCTCTCTGCAACACCATTTTGTTAAGGGATATATGGTGCAGAATATTGGTGCTTGATCCCTTCATCACTGAGAAACTCATCCAAGGTGTAGTTCTTGAACTCGGTGCCGTTGTCACTTCTTATTGTCAAGATCTTTGCATTGTGTTGACGTTGAGCTTCATTTGCAAAGTCGATGACGGTTTGTTGAGTCTCACTCTTCCTCTTGAAGAAGTATACCCACGTGTATCTTGAATAATCATCCACTATCACCAAGCAATACTTTCTACCCCCAAGACTATCAAAGGATGGGGGCCCAAAGAGGTCCATGTGGAGGAGCTCCAAGGGTCTCTTCGAGTAGATGATAGTCGTGGGAGGGTGAGCTGTCTCATGAAACTTTCCTTTGATACAAGCACTGCAAACACGATCTTTGGCAAAACTAACATTCGTTAGTCCATGGACATGGTCCCCCTTGAGAAGACTTTGCAAAGATCTCATATTGACATGGGCTAAACGGCGATGCCAAAGCCATCCCACATCAACTTTAGGCATTAGGCATGTCGCGGTCTTAGTGGGTTGCTCCGAGAAGTTAACCACATAGAGACCGTTCTCGACATGCCCAATAAAGGCTACTTTAAGAGTCTTGCTCCACAAGAGGGCCACGGTATCAATATCAAAGAAGGTGGCAAAACCCATGAGTGCGAGTTGACGAACGGAAAGTAAATTGAACGCAAGGGACTCAACAAGCATGACTTTCTCGATCGTTAGATCATGAGAAATGACAACCTTGCCAAGACCCAATACCTTAGAATGTGATGCATCACCCCATTCGACATTGGTGGGCATAGATGGGATATTGTGCACGTCCACCACCAAGTCCTTGCTCCCAGTCATATGATTTGTTGCTCCACTATCGAGCAACCATGATCCCCCACCGGAAGCAAACACCTACAAGAGATCAATGCTTGGGTTTAGGTACCCATTGAGCAATGGGTCCTTTGATGTTAGTAAAAGGGTCTTAGGAACCCAAATAGACCATTCAATGTACTCATAAGGAGAACCAACAAATTTAGCATAAACATGTCCATCACTAGCACGGCACAACACATAAGAGGGGTTAAAGTCGCCGGCTTTGTTGGGAGGGATGGCGTTGCGCTCTTTGGCTTCACCACTCTTCCCATTGTTCTTTTTCTCCTTAGGAGCACCTTTTCCCTACTTCACAAAGGTTTGCGTGAGCGGAGGAGGTCGATTGGTCTTGCTCTTCTTCTCCTTGTTCATCTTCTTGTTCTTGGACTTGGGTGCGAACCCAACTCCCTCCTTGCCCACAACTTCCTTTTGATTGCTCAAAAGGTCATTTAGGTTCTTCTCGCCTTGTATTCATGACACAAGACCTTTCTCGAGTTGTTCCTTCAACTTGGCATTTTCCTCCACAAGATGCACATGCTCACAACATGGGTTAGTAGCATTTGCATTATCAATTAAGACCATGTGAGGAAATGTGGCCTTTTTCTTGGTTAGCTTAACTTGGAGTTGAGCATGAGACTCCTTGAGGGTGGCATGAGCACCTTTCAAGAACTTGTGGGCCTTGTCAAGTACATCAAACTCCTCCGTGAGTCTAACATGATCAACCCCAAGTTTAGCCTTCTCAGAAGCTAGAACACGAGACACAACAAGAGCATGATCAAGATCTTTCTTTAGTTTAGCATGACCATCGTTGTGTGACTCCTCAAGAGCCAAACGATGCCCACGCTCTTCCTCAAGAGCATTAGAGAGATCCGATATCTCATCGGCATAGTCACGACTATGACTTTCCATCTTAGTGATGGTTTCTTCATGAGCCTCGATCATGTCATTGGCTTCACCAAGTTGTTCCAAGAGAGCAAGGAAATGCTTCTTGGATTTGCCCTTGAGCTTACTCATGAAGGACTCAAATTCATTGATCTCCTCATTAGACCCCTTACCATTATCAAAGTCATCCGTTGAAGGAGGGTTAGGAATAATGGTGGTTTTGATGTTGGGGGTTACCTTGTTGGTGGCCTTAGCCATGAGGCACTTGGCGGTGATGTTCTCGTCAGGTGCATCGAAGAGAGACACCCGAGGAGTTGAGACAATGGCAACGGATGCCATGGCCATTGTTTCACCATCTTCATCATCATCGTCATCCTCACGGTATTGTTCTTGAACCACCAACCCGCGAGAAGGAGTCTTCTTGGTGAAGTTGTTCTTGTTGGGGAAGGACTTGGCTTTGTCTTTTCGAATGAACTTGCCACCATTGTCTTCCCGCTTCTCGTATGGACAATCCGCAACGAAATGGCTGACATTGCCACAGTTGAAACAAGTTCTAACTCATTGCTTCCCCTTGAGGCCACTTGAGTTGTTCTTGTTGAAGTTGGGTCTTGTAGTCTTCTTACTCCAAAACTGTCTTGAGGCAAGAGCCATGTGCTCATGATAATCATACTTTGTGTCCTCGGGGTTGCTCTCCTCATCTTCCTCTTCTTCTTCTTCTTCCACACTAACCTTGGCCTTCAAGGCAAGATTGGGCTTCTTTGTCCTTTGGGAACGGAGCACCACATTGTCGGCGGTCTTATCCAAGATGTTCATTGCAACAAACTCATCCAACACTTCACCAGAGGTCATGGAGTGGAAGTCCGGTCTTTGGCGGATGAAGGAGGACAAGGCCTTGTTGTAGGGAATCATGGCCTTGAGGAACTTGCGCTTGATCCAGTTGTCATCCGTGTCCTTGCTCCCATGATCTCGGAGTGCGACCACAAGTTTGGTCACTCTTCGAAAGAGCTCACGAGGTTCTTCATCCTCTTTCATTGCAAACTCATCGGCTTCATCTTGCACCACTTCATAGTTGGAGCGTTGAATGCTAGCACTTCCTCGATACATACGCTCGACACACTTCCATGCTTCTTTAGCCATGACATGAGGTCGAAGATGAGGGAGATCTTCGGGAAGGATAGCATCTTGGATGATGAAGAGAGCACTCTCATTGAATTTATTGTCCACTTCTTCTCGAGGGGTGAAGTTGCTTGGATCATGAGGATAGAAACCTTCTTCAATAATTCTCCAAAGGTTAGTATTCACATGTTTTAAATGACGCTTGAAGCGATAAACCCAAGAATCATAATCTTCATTTTTCACATATTTAGGAGGAGGACCGGCATGATTCAAATGAGTAGAGGGGATCGGTCCTCTATACACCGGGGGTTCCACATGGGCAAATATGCCGGGGCCATTTCTACCACTAGTAGATGGACTCTTTTCATTGTTAGATTCCCCCTTATCGGAGTTAGCATCCGTCACCTTGTTAGTGGGATCACCCAGTTTCATTGGTGAGGTAGATAGTTTAAGTCCCTCTAAAAATTCAGTAAACATGCTTTTAACCTCGGCCGTCATGGAGGTTTTCAATGTGTCTAAAGCCACATTGAATTCCTCACGTCAGACCAAGGTTCCCCCTTCGGCCGAAGACGAGATGGGATTCACACCAGAGTGTTCCTCCGCACCGTCGTTGACGTCAACCATACTCTTCGGACGGCAAAGTCCTTAATAAAGAGACGAGGCTCTGATACCAATTGAAAGGATCGATATGGTTGACTAGAGGGGGGGTGAATTGGCAACTAACACTTTTTAGACTTTTCTTTAACAATTTAAACCTTGCAATGAAATAGGTTGTCTAGATGTGCAACTACGTGGACAACCTATATGATGCAAAGACAATAAGCACACAAGCAAGCAATGGATATAGCACAAGTAAGTTTGCAAAAGTAAAGGGACAAGATAACCAAGAGTGGAGCCGGTGGAGACAAGGATGTGTTACCGAAGTTCCTTCCTTTTAAGGGGAAGTACGTCTCCATTAGAGCGGTGTGGAGGCACAATGCTCCCCAAGAAGCCACTAGGGCCACCGTAATCTCCTCACGCCCTCACACAATGCGAGATGCCATGATTCCACTATTGGAGCCCTTGAAGGCGGCAACCAGACCTTTAGAAACAAGATTGGGGCAATCTCCACAACACTTGGAGGCTCCCAAAAATACCGCGAAGCTTCACCACAATGGAGTATGGCTTCGAGGTGACCTCAACCGTCTAGGGCGCTCAACACCCAAGAGTAACAAGATCCGCTAGGGATAAGTGGGGGGAATCAAATATCCTGTGGTGGAAGTGTAGATCGGGCACTTGTCACCCAATCCCGAGCAAATCAATAAGTTTGATTGGCTAGGGTTAGAGATCGAGTGAAAATGGAGCTTGGAGCAACAATGGAGCTTAGAGGTGGAAGAGGTAGTCAACTAGAGGAAGAAGACACCCCTTATATAGTCGTGGAAAGAATCCAACCGTTATCCACATGTTCAGCCCGCAACACACGGTACTACCGCTCCAGGGGCGCGGTACTACCGCGAGGCTGCGCGGTACTACCGTGGCTGACCACAATACTACCGCGACAGCAGCACAGGCCGGAAGTAGCCTGACAAGGGGGCAGTACTACCGCCGGCACGGTACTGCCGCACCCACTTGTGGTACTACCGCTAGGCAGGAAAGTCACGGCCTGGGAAGGGCGCGGATGAAATAAATTACATCCGTGCCTACTTCCGCTGAAACAGAGGTGGTACCAAAATCCGACGCGGTACTACCGCTCACGAGGTGCGGTACTATCGTGCAGGCATGGATGTAAAAAATTACATCCGCGCCTACTACCACGACACAGCGGTACTAGGTAGGAGGGCCACGGTACTATGACTCCTAGGGAGCGGTACTACCATGGGCCCCCGCGGTACTACCGCGCTGGATGAGCGGTACTACCATGGAGGGCACGGATGTAAAAAATTACATCCGCCCCTACTACCGCACCGGAGCGGCACAAGGCCTGGGAGCCGCGGTACTACCGCTCCAGATGAGCGGTACTACCGTGACACACAGCGGTACTACCGCGTGTACTTGCGGTACTACCACAAGTACAGCAGTAGTCGTCAGATTTCCGCACAACCAAGATAACAAAGGTAAGCTCCAAAATGCAGGGAAAGGAGGAACAAGTGTACGTGTTGATTCCACCCAAACCATTCCGACGCGGACCCTGTCTTAATAGTACGGATCTCCTACGACTCAAATCCACCAAAGAGAAACGTAGAACAACGCCGACTTCAATAGTCTCCAAGGGGCACCGAATCGTCTCATGCCTAGAGATGAAGTATCTGAGAAACTCAAGGCACACGATTAGTCCGCAAATGCATTGTCATCAATCACCAAAACACCTGAGGGATAAATATGCCCTTACAGTGCGGTTGTCTCTAATGCCTAACCCATGAACGATAGTGGTAATTCGATAAGAGATATCATGGTACACACCATATCTAATAGGGGTGCAACTATGATGTTCGGACACACCATCACACTATGGTGTTCCAGGCGGTATTAATTGTGAAACAATTTCCGCAATGTCTTAATTGCGCACCAAAGCTCGTAACTCGGATACTCATCTCTATGATCATATCATAGACATTTTATCCTCTTGTCACGATGATCTTCAACTTCACTCTGAAATTACTTGAACCATTCAATAATTCAGACTTGTGTTTCATCAAGTAAATATACTCAGTATCTACTTAAATCATCTGTGAAGTAAGAACATAACGATATTCACTGCATGCCTCAGCACTCATTGGGCTGCACACATCAAAATGTGTTACTTCCAACAAGTTGCTATCTTCTTCCATCTTACTGAAAACGAGGCTTTTTAGTCATCTTGCCCATGTGGTATGATTTGCATATCTCAAGTGATTCAAAATCAAGTGAGTCCAAACGATCCATCTGCATGGAGTTTCTTCATGCGTATACACCAATAGACATGGTTCGCATGTCTCAAACTTTTGAAAAATGAGTGAGTCCAAAGATCCATCATCATGGAGCTTCTCCATGCGTTTTATACCAATATGACTTACATCGCAGTGCCACAAGTAAGTGGTACTATCATTACTATCTTATATCTTTTGGCATGAAAATGTGTATCACTACGATCGAGATTCAATAAACCATTCCTTTAGGTGCAAGACCATTGAAGGTATTATTCAAATAAATAGAGTAACCATTATTCTCCTTAAATGAATAACCATATTGCGATAGACATAATCCAATCATGTCTATGCTCAACGCAAACACCAAATGACAATTATTCAAGTTTAATACTAATCTTGATGGTAGAGGGAGCATGCGATGTTTGATCACATCAAACTTGGAAACACTTCCAACACATATCGTCAGCTCACCTTTAGCTAGTCTCCGTTTATTCCGTAGCCTTTTATTTCGAGTTACTAACACTTAGCAACCGAACCGGTATCTAATACCCTGGTGCTACTAGGAGTACTAGTAAAGTACACATTAACATAATGTATATCCAATATACTTCTATCGACCTTCCCAGCCTTCTCATCTACCAAGTATCTAGGGTAATTCTGCTTCAGTGTCCGTTCTTCTCATTACAGAAGCACTTAGTCTCGGGTTTGGGTTCAACCTTAGGTTTCTAAACTAGAGCAGCAACTGTTTTGCCGTTTCATGAAGTATCCCTTGTTGCCCTTGCCCTTCTTGAAACTAGTGGTTTTACCAACCATCAACAATTGATGCTCCTACTTGACTTCTACTTTCGCGGTGTCAAACATCGTGAACACTTCAAGGATCATCATATCTATCCCTGATATGTTATAGTTCATCACAAAGCTCTAGCAGCTTGGTGGCAATGACTTTGGAGAAACATCACTATCTCATCTGGAAGATCATCTCCCTCTGGATTCAAGTGATTGTTGTACCCAGACAATCTGAGCACAAGCTCAACGATTGAGATTTTCTCCCTTAGTTTGCAGGCTAAGAAAATCATCGGAGGTCTTATACCTCTTGACGTGGGCACGAGCCTGAAATCCCAATTTCAGCCCTCGAAACATCTCATATGTTCCGCGACGTTCCGAAAACGTCTTTGGTGTCTCAACTCTAAACCATTTAACTGAACTATCACGTAGTTATCAAAACGTGTATGTCCGATGTTCGCAACATCCATAGACGACGTTTGGGGTTTAACACACTGAGCGGTGCAATAAGGACATAAGCTTTCTACTGTCTGCATAATCGCTACTGTCAACTTTCAACTATATTTTCTCTAGGAATATATTTAAAACAGTAAAACTAAAGCGCGAGCTATGACATAACTTGCAAAGGGTTTTTGACTATGTTCAGGATAATTAAGTTCAACTTATGAACTCCCACTCAGATAGACATCCCTCTAGTCATCTAAGTGATTACATGATCCGAGTCAACTAGGTCGTGTCCGATCATCACGTGAGACGGACTAGTCATCATCGGTGAACATCTTCATGTTGATCGTATCCACCATATGACTCATGCTCGACCTTTCGGTCTTTTGTGTTCCGAGGCCATGTCTGTACATGCTAGGCTCGTCAAGTCAACCTAAGTGTTTCGCGTGTGTAAATCTGGCTTACACCCGTTGTATGTGAACGTAAGAATCTATCACACCCGATCATCACGTGGTGCTTCGAAACAACAAACTTTCGCAACGGTGCACAGTTAGGGGAACACTTTCTTGAAATATCAATGAGGGATCATCTTATTTACTACCGTCGTTCTAAGCAAATAAGATGTAGAAACATGATAAACATCACATGCAATCAAAATATTGACATGATATGGCCAATATCATTTTGCTCCTTTTGATCTCCATCTTCGGGGATCCATGATCATCATCGTCACCGGCATGACACCATGATCTCCATCATCATGATCTCCATCATCGTGTCTCCATGAAGTTGTCTCTCCAACTTATTACTTCTACTACTATGGCTACCGGTTAGCAATAAAGTAAAGTAATTACATGGCGTTGTTCAATGACACGCGGGTCATACAATAAATAAAGACAACTCCTATGGCTCCTGCCGGTTGTCATACTCATCGACATTTCAGTCGTGATTCCTATTACAAGAACATGATCAATCTCATACATCACATATCATTCATCACATTCTTCTTGGCCATATCACATCACATAGCATACCCTGCAAAAACAAGTTAGACGTCCTCTAGTTGTTGTTTGCATGTTTTACGTGGCTGCTATGGGTTTCTAGCAAGAACGTTTCTTACCTACGCAAAACCACAACGTGATATGCCAATTGCTATTTACCCTTCATAAGGACCCTTTTCATCGAATCCGTTCCGACTAAAGTGGGAGAGACTGGCACCCGCTAGCCACCTTATGCACCAAGTGCATGTCAGTCGATGGAACCTGTCTCACGTAAGAGTACGTGTAAGGTCGGTCCGGGCCGCTTCATCCCACAATACCGTCGAAACAAGATTGGACTAGTAACGTTAAGCGCATTGAACAAAATCAACGCCCAAAACTACTTTGTGTTCTACTCGTGCATAGAATCTACGCAATAGACCTAGCTCATGATGCCACTATTGTGGAACGTAGCAGAAATTCAAAATTTTCCTACGTGTCACCAAGATCTATCTATGGAGAAACCAGCAATGAGGGGAAGGAGAGTGCATCTACATACCCTTGTAGATCGCTAAGCGGAAGCGTTCAAGAGAACGGGGTTGAAAGAGTCGTACTCGTCGTGATCCAAATCACCGGAGATCCTAGTGCCGAACGGACGGCACCTCCGCGTTCAACACACGTACAGCCCGGTGACGTCTCCCATGCCTTGATCCAGCAAGGAGAGAGGAAGAGGTTGAGGAAGACTCTGCCCAGCAGCAGCACAACGGCGTGGTGGTGATGGAGGAGCGTGGCAATCCTATAGGGCTTCGCCAAGCACCGCGGGAGAGGAGAAGGGAGAGAGGTAGGGCTGCGCCAGGGAGAGGTCGAAACTCATGTATTAGCAGCCCAAAAACCCTCAAGTATATATAGGGGGAGAGGGAGGGCTGCGCCCCCACCTAGGGTTCCACCCCTAGGGGCGGCGGCCAGCCCAAACCCATCTAGGGTGCGCCCAAGGGGGGGAAGAGGGGAAACTTGCCCCCCAAGTAAGGTGGGTGCGCCCCCTCCCCCAAACCCTAGGTGCCTTGGGCCCTTGTGGGGGGGCGCACCAGCCCACCTGGGGCTGGTCCCCTCCCACACTTGGCCCATGTAGCCCTCCGGGGATGGTGGCCCCACTTGGTGGACCCCGGGGACCCTCCCGGTGGTCCCGGTACGTTACCGATAAAACCCGAAACTTTTCCGGTGACCAAAACAGGACTTCCCATATAGAAATCTTTACCTCTGGACCATTCCGGAACTCCTCGTGACGTCTGGGATCTCATCCGGGACTCCAAACAACATTCGGTAACCACATACAAACTTCCTTTATAACCCTAGCGTCATCGAACCTTAAGTGTGTAGACCCTACGGGTTCGGGAACCATGCAGACATGACGGAGACGTTCTCCGGTCAATAACCAACAGCAGGATCTGGATACCCATGTTGGCTCCCACATGTTCCACGATGATCTCATCGGATGAACCACGATGTCAAGGACTCAATCTATCCCGTATACAATTCCCTTTGTCTAGCGGTATTGTACTTGCTCGAGATTCGATCGTCGGTATGCCGATACCTTGTTCAATCTCGTTACCCGCAAGTCTCTTTACTCATTCCGTAACACATCATCCCGTGATCAACCCCTTGGTCACATTGTGTACATTATGATGATGTCCTACCGAGTGGGCCCAGAGATACCTCTCCATTAACCGGAGTGACAAATCCTAGTCTCGATTTGTGCCCACCCAACAGACACTTTCGGAGATACCTGTAGTGCACCTTTATAGCCACCCAGTTACGTTGTGACGTTTGGTGCACCCAAAGCATTCCTACGGTATCCGGGAGTTGCACAATCTCATGGTCTAAGGAAATGATACTTGACATTAGAACAGCTTTAGCATATGAACTACGATCTTTGTGCTAGGCTTAGGATTGGGTCTTGTCCATCACATCATTCTCCTAATGATGTCATCCCATTATCAACGACATCCAATGTCCATGGTCAAGAAACCGTAACCATCTATTGATCAACGAGCTAGTCAACTAGAGGCTTACTAGGGACATGGTGTTGTCTATGTACCCACACATGTATCTGAGTTTCCTATCAATACAATTATAGCATGGATAATAAACGATTATCATGAACAAGGAAATATTCTAATAATAACTAATTTATTATTGCCTCTAGGGCATATTTCCAACAGTCTCCCACTTGCACTAGAGTCAATAATCTAGTTCACATCGCCATGTGATTAACACTCACAGGTCATATCGCCATGTGACCAACATCCAAAGAGTTTACTAGTGTCGCTAAACCACTTCACATCATCATGTGATTAAGACTCAATGAGTTCTGGGGTTTGATCATGTTTTGCTTGTGAGAGAGGTTTTAGTCAACGGGTTTGCAACATTCAGATCCGTATGTACTACGTGAGCATGGAAGCAACATTCACGTAGTTATCAAAACGTGTATGTACGATGTTCGCAACATCCACAGACGACGTTTGGGGTTCAGCACACTGAGCGGTGCATTAAGGACATAAGCTTTCTACTGTCTGCATAATCGCTACTGTCAACTTTAAACTATATTTTCTTTAGGAACATATTTAAAACAGTAAAACTAAAGCGCGAGCTATGACATAATTTGCAAAGGGTTTTTGACTATGTTCAGGATAATTAAGTTCATCTTATGAACTCCCACTCAGATAGACATCCCTCTAGTCATCTAACTGATTACATGATCCGAGTTAACTAGGCCGTGTCCGATCATCACGTGAGACGGACTAGTCATCATCGGTGAACATCTTCATGTTGATCGTATCCACCATACGACTCATTCTCGACCTTTCGGTCTCTTGTGTTCCGAGGCCATGTCTGTACATGCTAGGCTCGTCAAGTCAACCTAAGTGTTTCAGATGTGTAAATCTGGCTTACACCCGTTGTATGTGAACGTAAGAATCAATCACACCCGATCATCACGTGGTGCTTCGAAACGACGAACTTTCCCAACGGTGCATAGTTAGGGGGAACACTTTCTTGAAATATCAATGAGGGATCATCTTATTTACTACCGTCGTTCTAAGCAAATAAGATGAAGAAACATGATAAACATCACATCAAATTTCTGAAATTATTGCTTTGTTTGAAGCATCATGTGAATGTGCATGGCTTCGCAGAATGATTAACTTTATTGAAAGTTCAAGTGGGATTAGATCATTGGAATCACCCACTATTATATATGAAGATAATGATGCATGTATTACAGAGATGCAAATAGGTTATATAAAGAGTAATATTACAAATCATATTTCTCCTAAGTTATTTTTATCCCCATGAGTTACAGCAGACCGGGTAGATAAATATTTTGCAAACGAAGTCATGTGTTAATCTTGCTGATTTGTTTACAAAGTCATTACCAAGTTCTTTTTTTGATAAGTACATCAATGGAATTGGTATGAAACGACTTCGGGATTTGCAAAGTTCACGGGGAGTGTCTCCCTGAATGATAATCTGTTTGTGATCCTCGGATCTTTGATATTGTACTCTTTTCCTTTATAAGTTTTTCCTAAATGGTTTCTTATGAAAGGTTTTTAATGAGGCAATTGTAATGCATGCATTGTGATATGTCGGTTTCTCCTTATTTTCCCACTGGGTTTTTGGAAGGAGTTTTTGATGGCATATTGTATATATCTCCTCATATTTTTCCTATAGGGTTTTTGGAGGAGACTAATCATAATGATGATGATCAAGATGTTGATGATGATGTTTACAAGAATAATTGAAGCAGAGATTAGGGGGAGTGTTAGGATTTAATTAATTAGTTTAATTAATAGAATCTCTGTATGTGGAACGGACAGTCGGTTTCGCTCCCGAACGATCGCATCCTATTAGCAACGGACGCGTCGTTCCAATCGTGCCTATTGTAACCATCGCGTCTGTCGGATGTGCCTCTTCAGGAGGTATATATTTGTACATCATCACAATCAATGAAAATCAGTGATTACTATTCATTGCACTATTCTTTTACAGAATCGAACTACTTTCCAGACCTCTCACGCATTCAACATTTTTGGCCATCCAATCACATTTTGGGGGCATTTATCCTTACTTTTGGTCAATAAAACATACGTAACGAGAACTAGGGGTGTACTATTTTTGTCCACCTAGAACAATGTTTTGTCTAATTCAATATGGGCCAAAACTGAAAGGCTGTTAGATGAACTACTACTCCTGTAGAAATTTTGGAGCTCTATGGTTTAATGGCCCGAAAGAGCCCATGTAGCTCCAAGGCGATCAAAGACCCGGTCTATGGTGCATAGGCAACTTCCGCATGTTCCTTGCATTATGCCTAACTACTCCCACTCTCGCAGCGCCTATGCCCCTCCCCGACCTCTCATTCCCGCAAACCAGCCCTCCTGAAACCTCCAGCGGCTGAATGCAACCTCAAGCGGTGTCGCCCCTTCCCGACCTCGACTTCAATGGGAGGCGCCTGTCTCACAATCTTGATCTCGAGTAGCGCTACCCATCAAGACACATCTATTTGCTGGGTGATGAAGACACCAGGACCGGCACCATAGGCGCGCTCCTGGCCCACGCCACCCACTTCCTCCATGCCCCTTCCACAACTGAAGGTAGCTTCAAGCGGACATGGAGTCACATCACCTCTTCTCCCTTAACCGCCCACCCCTTGATCAGGTCCAGATCAGGATCATGGCTAGAGCCAACAGGAGAGGCCACAGTGTTGTCCACTATTTTTGGAATCAATGCACTATGTCATCTTTTGATGCACCTCATCCGTTTTTCGCCGTCACGTAAGCATCCTATCCTCCACCTTCCTTCTTTGACACCTATTTTCCTTTGGTGCTCTGAGTTGAACAGTCGAGCAATAATAGGAACATAATGTCTCTAATTATGAAGGTTTTTTATGATATGCAGTACCACTATTGCAGATGTGGGCACACTCTACCATGATCACTCTTTGTACCACACATTTGATGCCGCCATGAAAGCTCCTGGGTAGTTGGGCTACCCAGATTTTTTTAAAGAAATTGATAAGTTTTAAGAAATTTCTTAAGGTAAGGGATCTAATTCCTTTGGCCATGCTAAAAAGAAAAAAAGGAAATTAAAGAGGACATGTTTGTTATAGAAAACCTGGAAGAGCTTGGTGAAATCAGTCTTGATCTTTAAAGTAGGAGAACTTCCTTGCGTTTTGAAATTAATGAGATTCTTACAATTGAAGAATTATTTTGGTTGCAACAATCTAACGAATGATGGCTACTCATATATAGGTGACCAAAACACTACTTACCTTCACCGGATTACTAATGGTAGGAAAAGGAAAATTACAATTCACTCTTTTAGTGTTGTTGATATTGCTTGCTCCTGCAGGAGTTGTTGGGATTCCCCCAATGTAAGGGTGAAGTAGCACAGCGGCAGGTATTTCCCTTAGTTTGAGAAGCAAGGTTATCAATATAGTAGGAGCTCTCCCAGCGAATAAGTAAACAGTACCTACACATAATACAAAGAACAACTTGTCCCCAACATGGCAAGAGGGTTGTCAATAGCTTGTCTTGCTAGTCACAAAATTAAAGGCAATAGACAGTGATAATTGGTAGCAAAAATAAAATAGGGCAGCAAGGAAAATATTTATTTTCGGTAAAGGAGAATAGACCCAAGGGGCCATAGGTTCACTACTGACGTCGCTCTCTCAAACAAGTAAGTGGCATGGTAAACATATTATAGTTGGACAACAATTAATATTGAAATATTTATGACTATGATCATTCATGGTATACTCTCATATAGACATTATGTCTGTGACAAATAGACCATTAATCCAACTGCATCTATTAACAATAACCCCCCACCCCCCAAACCGCAGTCTAGCATGCATCTCGAGGTATTAAGTTCACAAGAAATAGAGCATTGCTATAAGCATGATGACATAGTATAGAAAACAAAACATCAATTAATATGACGAGACACCGCTGTTTTATCGTTAGTGGTAACAATACAAATATGAGTCTTGTACCTTTTTGTCACTAGGATATATAGCACCGTGATACGTCTCCAACGTATCTATAATTTTTTATTGTTCCATGCTATTATATTACCCGTTTTGGATGTTTATGGGCTTTACTTTACACTTTTATATCATTTTTGGGACTTACCTACTAACCGGAAGCCCAGCCCGAATTCCTATTTTTTTGCCTATTTTAGTGTTTTGAAAAAAAGGAATATCAAACGGAGTCCAAACGGGATGAAGCCTTCGGGAGCGATCTTTTTGGAACAAATGCAAACCAGGAGACTTGGAGTGGACACCAAGCAACGAACGAGGCGGCCACGACGGTGCCCGGCGCGCCCTAAGGGGGTGGACGCACCCCCACCCTCATGGGCCCCTCGTGGCTCAACCGACCTACCTCCTTCGCCTATATATACTCCCATACCCTGAAAACATCGGGGAGCACCACGAAAACCTAATTCCATAGCCGCAACCTTCTGTATCCGCGAGATCCCATCTTGGAGCCTTCGCCGGTGCTCTGCCGGAGGGGGAATCGACCACGGAGGGCCTCTATCATCTCCAAGGCCTCTCCGATGAGTTGTGAGTAGTTTACCACAGACCTTCGGCTCCATAGTTATTAGCTAGATGGCTTCTTCTCTCTCTCTTTGAATCTCAATACAAAGTTCTCCCATCTTCTTGGAGATCTATTTGATGTAACTCTTTTTACGGTGTGTTTGTCGAGATCCGATGAATTGTGGGTTTATGATCAAGTTTATCTATGAGAAATAGTTGAATCTTCTCTGAATTCTTTTATGTGTGATTGGTTATCTTTGCAAGTCTCTTCGAATTATCAGTTTGATTTGGCCTACTAGATTGATCTTTCTTGCAATGGGAGAAGTGCTTAGCTTTGGGTTCAATCTTGTGGTATCCTTTCCCACTGACAGCAGGGGCAGCAAGGCACGTATTGTATTGTTGTCATCGAGGATAAAAATATGGGGTTTATATCATATTGCGTGAGTTTATCCCTCTACATCATGTTATCTTTCTTAATGTGTTACTCTATTCTTATGAACTTAATACTCTAGATGCAGGCAGGAGTCGGTCGATGTGTGGAGTAATAGTAGTAGATGCAGAATTGTTTCGATCTAATTGTTGCAGACGTGATGCCTATATACATGATCATGCCTAGATAATCTCATAACTATGCACTTATCTATCGATTGCTCGACAGTAATTTGTTCACCCACCGTAATACTTATGCTATCTTGAGAGAAGCCACTATTGAAACCTATGGCCCCCGGGTCTATCTTTTATCATACAAGTTTTCATCTACTTTTATTTGCATCTTTTACTTTCCAATCTATATCATAAAAATACCAAAAAATATTTATCTTATCTTATTATCTCTATCAGATCTGACTTTCACATGTTTCTGTGAAGGGATTGACAACCCCTTTATCACATTGGTTGCAAGGTTCTTGTTTGTTTGTGTAGGTGCGTGGGACATTTGAGGAGCCTCCTACTGGATTGATACCTTGGTTCTCAAAAACTAAGGGAAATACTTATGCTACTTTGTTGCATCACCCTTTCCTCTTCAAGGGAAAACCAATGCAGTGCTCAAGAGGTAGCAAGAAGGATTTCTGGCGCCGTTGCCGGGGAGGTCTTCGCTCAAGTCAAGACATACCAAGTACCCATCACAAACTCATCTCCCTCGCATTACATTATTTGCCATTTGCCTCTCGTTTTCCTCTCCCCCACTACACCCTTGCCGTTTTATTCGCCCTCTCTTTCCCAATCTCCTCTCTCTTTCGCTTGCCTCTTGTGTGCTTGTGTGTTGGATTGCCTGTCACGATGGCTCAAGATAATATAAAATTGTGTGACTTTTCCAATACCAATAATAATGATTTCCTTAGCACTCCGATTGCTCCTCTTAATGATGCTAAATCTTGTGAAATCAATGCTGCTTTGTTGAATCTTGCTATGAATGATCAATTCTCCGGCCTTCCTAGTGAAGATGCCGCTACTCATCTAAACAGCTTTGTTGATTTGTGTGATATGCAAAAGAAGAAAGATACGGGTAATGATATTGTTAAATTGAAGTTATGTCCGTTTTCACTTAGAGATCGTGCTAAAACTTGGTTTTTGTCTTTGCCCAAAAATAGTACTGATTCATGGAATAAGTGCAAAGATGCTTTCATCTCTAAGCATTTTCCTCCTGCTAAGATCATCTCTCTTAGAAATGATATTATGAATTTTAAACAACTTGATCATGAGCATGTTGCCCAATCTTGGGAAAGAATGAAATTAATGATTCGCAATTGCCCTACTCATGGTTTGAACTTATGGATGATAATACAAAATTTTTATGCCGGATTGAATTTTGCTTCTAGAAATCTTTTAGATTCCGCCGCGGGAGGTACTTTTATGGAAATCACTTTAGGAGAAGCTACTAAACTCCTTGATAACATTATGGTTAATTATTCTCAATGGCTCACCGAAAGATCTACTAGTAAAAAAGTTCATGCGATAGAAGAGATTAATGTTTTGAGTGGAAAGATGGATGAACTTATGAAATTGTTTGCTACTAAGGGTGCTCCTATTGATCCTAATGATATGCCTTTGTCTACTTTGGTTGAGAATAATAATGAATCTATGGATGTGAATTTCGTTGGTAGGAATAATTTTGGTAATAATGCATATAGAGGAAACTTTAATCCTAGGCCGTTTCCTAGTAATTCCTCTAATAATTATGGTAATTCCTACAACAACTCTTATGGAAATTTTAATAAGATGCCATCTGATTTTGAGAATAGTGTTAAAGAATTTATGATCTCTCAAAAGAATTTCAATGCTTTGCTTGAAGAAAAATTGCTTAAAGTTGATGAATTGGCTAGGAACGTTGATAGACTTTCGCTTGATGTTGATTCTTTGAACTTAGATCTATTCCATCTAAGCATGAATCAATGAGTCTCTCAAAGCCATGAGAATTTCCATTGATGAGTGCAAAGAAAGAACCGCTAGGATGCGTGCTAGGAAAGATTTCTTTGTAAAAGTGTGTTCTTCTAGTTTCCATGAAAATAATGATGACGATATAAAAGTTATTGATGTGTCCCCTATTAAATCTTTGTTTTGCAATATGAATCTTGATAACGATGGGACTGGAGATGAATCAACTTTAGTTAAAAGGCGTCCCAATGATTCGGAGTTTTTAGATCTTGATGCTAAATTTAGTAAAAGTGGGATTGGAGAGGTCAAAACTTTACATAGCAATGAACCCACTATTATGGATTTCAAGGAATTTAATTATGATAATTGTTCTTTAATAGATTGTATTTCCTTGTTGCAATCCGTGTTGAATTCTCCTCATGCTTATAGTCAAAATAAAGCTTTTACCAAACATATTGTTGATGCCTTGATGCAATCTTATGAGGAAAAACTTGAATTGGAAGTTTCTATACCTAGAGAACTTTATGATGAGTGGGAACCTATTATAAAAATTAAAATTAAAGATCATGAATGCTATGCTTTGTGTGATTTGGGTGCTAGTGTTTCCAAGATTCCGAAAACTTTATGTGATATGCTAGGTTTCCATGATTTTGATGATTGCTCTTTAAATTTGCACCTTGTGAATTCCACCATTAAGAAATCTATGGGAAGGATAAATGATATTCTTATTGTGGCAAATAGGAATTATGTGCCCGTATATTTTATCATTCTTGATATAGATTGCAATCTTTCATGTCCTATTATTCTTGGTAGACCTTTCCTTAGAACAGTTGGTGCAATTATTGATATAAAGGAAGGGAATATTAGATTCCAATTTCCATTAAGTAAAGGCATGGAACACTTCCCCAGAAAGAAAGTCAAATTACCTTATGAATCTATCATGCGATCCACTTATGAACTGAATGCCAAAGATGGCAATACTTAGATTTATTCTCGCTTTTATGCCTAGCTAGGGGCGTTAAACGATAGCGCTTTTTGGGAGGCAACCCAATTTTATTTTTGTTTCTTGCTTTTTTGCTTCTGTTTAGGAATAAATATTTCATCTAGCTTCTGTTTAGATGTGGTTTTATGTTTTAATTAGTGTTTGTGCCAAGTAGAACCTATAGGATAACCTACGGTGATAGTTAATTTGATTCTGCTGAAAAACAGAAACTTTTGCACGCACGAGAATAATTTTAATAAATCTTAGAAAATGTGCTTTTGCGTTGATTCTTTTTGGAGTAGATCAATAGACAAATTTCCCAGGACTTCTATTTTCGTAGGAGTTTTAGAGTTCCAGAAGTATTCGAAAGTTACAGATTTCTACAAAGTGTTCTGTTTTTGACAAATTCTATTTTTCGTGTGTTGCTTGCTTATTTTGATGCATCTATGGATAGTATCGGGGGGTATGAACCATAGAGAAGTCGGAATACAGTAGGTTTAACACCAATATAAATAAATAATGAGTTCATTATAGTACCTTATGTGGTGGTTTTTCTTTCTTGCACTAACGGAGCTTATTAGATTTCCTGTTGAGTTTTGTGTTGTGAAGTTTTCAAATTTTGGGTAAATATTTGATGGACTATGGAAAAAGGAGTGGCAAGAGCCTAAGCTTGGGGATGCCTATGGCACCCCAAGATATTCAAGGACAACCAAAAGCCTAAGCTTGGGGATGCCCCGGAAGGCATCCTATCTTTCGTCTACGTTTATCGGTAACTTTACTTGGAGCTATATTTTTATTCACCACATGATATGTGTTTTGCTTGGAGCGTCTTGTATGATATGAGTATTTGCTTTTTAGTTTACTACAGTCATCTTTGTTGTACACACCTTTTGGGAAATACAGACTTGATTTGGAATTTATTAGAATACTCTATGTGCTTCACTTATATCTTTTGAGCTAGATAATTTTTGCTCTAGTGCTTCACTTATATCTTTTAGAGCACGGTGGCGGCTTTATTTTGTAGAAATTTTTGATATCTCATGCTTCACTTATATTATTTTGAGAGTCTTATAGAACAGCATGGTATTTGCTATGGTTATAAAATTGGTCCTAGAATGATGGGCATTCAAGTTGGGTATAATAAAAACTATCATAGAAAGTGAATTGAATGCTATGATCAATTTGATGCTTGATAATTGTTTTTAGATATGAGGATGGTGATATTAGAGTCATGCTCGTGGAGTAATTTTGAATTTGAGGAATACTTGTGTTGAAGTTTGTGATTCACGTAGCATGCACGTATGGTGAACCGCTTTGTGATGAAGTTGGAGCATAATTTATTTATTGATTGTCTTCCTTATGAGTGGCAGTCGAGGACGAGCGATGGTCTTTTCCTACCAATCTATCCCCCTAGGAGCATGCACGTAGTACTTTGTTTCAATGACTTGTAGATTTTTGCAATAAGTATATGAGTTCTTCATGACTAATGTTGAGTCCATGGATTATACGCACTCTCACCCTTCCACCATTGCTAGCCTTTCTTGTGTCGCGCAACTTTCGCTGGTACCATACACCCACCATATACCTTCCTCCAAACAGCCACCATACCTACCTATTGTGGCATTTCCATAGCCATTCCGAGATATATTGCCATGCAACTTTCCACCGTTCCGTTTATTATGACACGCATCATCATTGTCATACTGCTTTTGCATGATCATGTAGTTGACATCATATTTGTGGCAAAGCCACCTTCATAATTCTTTCATACATGTCACTCTTGATTCATTGCATATCCCGGTACACCGCTGGAGGCATTCATATAGAGTCATATTTTGTTCTAAGTATTGAGTTGTAATTCTTGAGTTGTAAGTAAATAAAAGTGTGATGATCTTCATTATTAGAGCATTGTCCCAAGTGAGGAAAGGATGATGGAGACTATGATTCCCCCACAAGTCGGGATGAGACTTCAGACTTAATTAAAAAAAAGAGAATGGCCAAATAAAAAAAAGAGAAAGGCCAAAGAAAAAAAGAAAAAAAGAAAAAAATGAGAGAAAAAGAGAGAAGGGACAATGCTACTATCTTTTTTCCACACTTGTGCTTCAAAGTAGCACCATGATCTTCATGATAGAGAGTCTCCTATGTTATCACTTTCATATACTAGTGGGAATTTTTCATTATAGAACTTGGCTTGTATATTCCAATGATGGGCTACCTCAAAACGCCCTAGGTCTTCGTGAGCAAGAAAGTTGGATGCACACTCACTTAGTTTCTTTTGTTGAGCTTTCATACATTTATAGCTCTAGTGCATCCGTTTCATGGCAATCCCTACTCACTCACATTGATATCTATTAATGGGCATCTCCATAGCCCGTCGATACGCCTAGTTGATGTGAGACTATCTTCTCCCTTTTTGTCTTCTCCACAACCACCATTATATTCCATATATAGTGCTATATACATGGCTCATGCTCATGTATTGCATGAAAGTTGAAAAAGTTTGAGAATAATAAAGTATGAAACAATTGCTTGGCTTGTCATCGGGGTTGTGCATGATTAAATTCTTTGTGTGATGAAGATAGAGCATAGCCAGACTATATGATTTTGTAGGGATAGCTTTCTTTAGCCATGTTATTTTGAGAAGACATGATTGCTCTGTTAGTATGCTTAAAGTATTATTGTTTTTATGTCAATATGAACTTTTATTTTGAATCATTTGGATCTGAACATTCATGCCACAATAACGAAAATTACGATGAGAATTATGTTAGGTAGCATTCCACATCAAAAATTCTGTTTTTATCATTTACCTACTCGAGGACGAGCAGGAATTAAGCTTGGGGATGGTTGATACGTCTCCAACGTATCTATAATTTTTTATTGTTCCATGCTATTATATTACCTGTTTTGGATGTTTATGGGCTTTACTTTACACTTTTATATCATTTTTGGGACAAACCTACTAACCGGAGGCCCAGCACGAATTGCTATTTTTTTGTCCTATTTCAGTGATTCGAAAAAAAGGAATATCAAACGGAGTCCAAACGAGATGAAACCTTCGGGAGCAATCTTTTTGGAACAAATGCAAACTAGGAGACTTGGACTGGGCGGCAAGCAACCAATGAGGTGGCCACGAGGGTGCCCGACGCGCCCTAAGGGGGTGGGCGTGCCCCCCACCCTCGTGGGCCCCTCTTGGCTCAACCGACCTACCTCCTTCGCGTATATATATTGTCGTACCCTGTAAACATCGGGGAGCACCACAAAAACCTAATTCCACCGCCACAACCTTCTGTATCCGCGAGAACCCATCTTGGAGCCTTCGCCAGCGCTCTGCCGGAGGGGGAATCGGCTAAGGAGGGCCTCTACATCATCTCCAAGGCCTCTCCGATGAGTTGTGAGTAGTTTACCACAGACCTTCGGGTCCATAGTTATTAGCTAGATGGCTTCTTCTCTCTCTTTGAATCTCAATACAAAGTTCTCCTCGATCTTCTTGGAGATCTATTCGATGTAACTCTTTTTGCGGTGTGTTTGTCGAGATCCGATGAATTGTGGGTTTATGATCAAGTTTATCTATGAGAAATAATTGAATCTTGTCTGAATTCTTTTATGTGTAATTGGTTATCTTTGCAAGTCTCTTCGAATTATCAGTTTGGTTTGGCCTACTAGATTGATCTTTCTTGCAATGGGAGAAGTGCTTAGCTTTTGGTTCAATCTTGCGGTGTCCTTTCCCAGTGATAGTAGGGGCAACAAGGCACGCATTGTATTGTTGCCATCGAGGATAAAAAGATGGGGTTTATATCATAATGCATGAGTTTATCCCTCTACATCATGTCATCTTTCTTAATGCGTTACTCTGTTCTTATGAACTTAATACTCTAGATGCAGGCAGGAGTCGGTCGATGTCTGGAGTAATAGTAGTATATGCAAAATCGTGTCGATCTACTTGTTGCGGACGTGATGCCTATATACATGATCATACCTACATAATCTCATAACTATGCACTTTTCTATCAATTGCTCGACAGTAATTTGTCCACCCACCATAATACTTATGCTATCTTGAGAGAAGCCACTAGTGAAACCTATGGCCCCCGGGTCTATCTTTTATCATACAAGTTTTCATCTACTTTTATTTGCATCTTTTACTTTCTAATCTATATCATAAAAATACCAAAAATATTTATCTTATCTTATTATCTCTATCAGTTCTCACTTTTGCAAGTTTCCGTGAAGGGATTGACAACCCCTATATCGCGTTGGTTCCGAGGTTCTTGTTTGTTTGTGTAGGTGCGTGAGACTTTTGAGGAGCCTCCTACTGGATTGATACCCTGGTTCTCAAAAACTGAGGAAAATACTTATGCTACTTTGCTACATCACCCTTTCCTCTTCAAGGGAAAACCAACGCAGTGCTCAAGAGGTAGCAAGAAGGATTTTTAGTGTGGGTTTAGTGCCCACTAGTAGCGCGGGTTTAATGCCCACTAGTAGCGCGGGTAACCGCACTACTAATAAGGTGCTACAGCTATTACTTAGTAGTAGCGCGCGCGACGCGCGCTACTGCTAAGACTCATAGCCGCATCGTTTGTTCTATAACGCGCTGCTGCAAATCTAGCTAGTAGCAGCGTGTTTCATGTCCATCGCTACTAGTATTCTTTTTTGAGTGTATTTATACGCCGTTATAGAAATTTTGGTACAATACCAATTATGAGGTTTATATCATTATGTCCATAACAGTGTGTCAAATAATTGTGGATTAGGTTTAAGTGGAGGCAATATGTGGTGCATGTCAAAAGTATACTACTAATCAAAACTTGATCCAGTTTGGATTAGTAGTACTTTTGATGTGCACCACATGTTGCCTCCACTTGAATCTAATCCGCCAACACAAGCTATGTAATCATCATCATAGTCATTACCACCAACAGTAGTTATTTAATCATCATAGTCATAGTGTGGCACATCATCATCTTCAAACTCATTCTAGCTAGCTAATCACCACCAACACTAGCTACGGTAGCTATCTAATCACCACCAAGACTAGCTAATAATAATTATCATAGTCATTACCACCAACACTAGCTATGTAATCATCATAGTCATAGTGTAGCACATCATCATCTTCAAATTAATTTCTAGCTAGCTAATTAATCACTCCTGCTTCTCTCTCTCAGGTAAAATAACATAAAACATGTGTAGCTCTACTTCTTCATCAAGTTAAAGCATGCAGATGAACATGCCTCCTAATCATGGTTTGTTCTTGTTATTGCTACCCCCTAGTACTTCTCTGCGATCGTTCACAATTTTGCTCCAGTCTTTTACTATTAAGCATTCCTCGCTATTAAAAATCCTGTATGCACTAAAGTGCATTGTAGGATATCTTGGCTGTAAGCTAACAATTCTCATGCGACCTTTAGTCTCCATCCAATGAGGCACAACATTCATCGGGAGTCCCTGTTGAAGAACATCGTATAGTAACAATTTAGCAATGAAGTTTAGCTTAAAAAATAATGTATGCAAAAGATGCACTGCGGACAAGTAGTAAAAAACTAACCATCTTTCCTAAATATATGTGACCGTAGTTAAGTACGAACACTATTGGTCGCATGTTTTGAGTACTAAGATTTTCAAGTCCAAAAAAATAATTTGTCTTGACAGTATGAAGATCCTCAAGCCATGAAACATAATGACTTATCTCCTTGCAGTTTAGTTCAGCCCCGGGACAGTAGTAGGTCCTATCTACCAAACACTGGACATGTTTGCTTGATTGGAAATAAGTTGTTAATAGAAATTAGTTGTCAACTATTTTTGAATAAACAATATCAAAGACATAAATATGGTTGAGAAACACACATAATGGTATAACTGGAAGCGTCTGCACATCGACCCAGATGTCGATATTACCTTCAATATCATCTTCCGGATGAATATCAAAGATGATAACCATATCAGGCTCAAATGAATAAGTCTTGCATAGTGCTTGCCAAGTTCTCTTTTTTTTTCATCCAAAATAGGTGTAGGTGTCCGCGTTGTATAATTTTCCGTGGAAAATACAACCATGCTCGGTCTTCAAGTAAACTCTCTTTACCACCATAGTAGTTTCCATAGGACTGAAATCTATCTTATCCAAGACAAAAACTCTTGCATGGTAGGGGATACGCTAGTAGAATAGTAAAAAAATTAAATTATAAGTTGAAGCAAATGAAGCATATGTCATGCTTAATTACGAAAAAAGACTTGTCGTTGTGACTTACTGTATCCACTTCGAAGTTCTCGTCCAGCTTGATGTTGAAGCGTCTATCATCATCTAGGAAGATTCTGTCGCACAGGCCGCTCTCGTCTTCGCAGTATTTGCAAATACCGAAAACCTTTTCGTCGTCAATCATTTCCTATGTTCATAGTTGAAACATTAATTGAAAATCGATCGAAGACGACTACCAGGATACTCAACACACAAATCCGGGGCACTCGATATTTCCTTCATATTCTGGCACAAGTCATTCAAAAATTCACGGAAAAATCCGGCATGACCTTTGCTAAAATAGGACAAATCGAGCGCCTGAAATTTGCCGGAACGGAAATGAATCTACACTCCGGCAAAACATAGGCCACTCGGAGTCGTAACCTGCAAACATGACCGGCCACTTGGGCAAGCACATATCCTATTTGAGCAACAGGAGATATACATTTCAAAATATCTTATAGGAGTCATATTGACATCAGCACTCAATAAGCAAAACCAAATCATAAAATAAATAAGTATTCAAGTTAGCATGCATTCAATAAGCAAAAGTAAATCATCTCTTGCGTCCGTACATCGTCGAATACTATCACTAATACATCCCGAATAGTATCATACATATAACATCACTAATAGAACTAAAACCCTAGCGAACGACGGGTATCGGCGCGGGCGATGGACACCCAAAGAGAAGGAACCATCACAGGATCATAGCTCCAGTGAGATCCCTGGAGAACTTGCCAGGTATTAGAGAACCTGTGCTCCAGAGCAAACAAGTAGCGACGGACGTGCGCGTCCTCCTCGCTGACACGATGATGTACCACCTCCGCGGGGTCCTCAAGCCTCTCGACCGTCACAGGCCCACACGACCGCCACCAAAGAAGGTTCGGGTCAACGACGGGCTGACTCCTCACCAAGCTGTGCCCCCCGGTAGGTAGCGCCTCCCAGTACCAGCCCGGCGGAGCCCAGTCCCGGACTTGGCCCATCTGGTCAAGCAGGCGTCCTCCACCGAGTGGACGACGAGGATGCGGGATAGGCATCGTCGACGTCGATGCGGGAAAATTTTCTTTAGCTAAAAAAATAACAACAAATGTGACATCTTCAATTAGTTCTATTAATTCAACTAGTTCTTACTAAAAATAAACTTAATATAAACAAAATTAAACTAGTACCTAATTAGTACCTAGTTCTTACTAACTAATTTGTACCTAGGAACTAATGCCCTAATTACCATCTAATTTGATGAACCTAGGGTGTGGAAAGTGGTAGCGGATATTCCAATTATCCAACTTAAAAGTGAAATAAGTGGTCAAATTTTACTCGTTTTACGATTCATCTTAGAAATTTGATTCGTTTCCACCCTTACATGAACCCTAGCTAATTTGAGCCGCATCCACATCTGATTCGTTTCCACCCTTACATGAACCCTAACTAATTTGATGTAACTAAAATTTGAAGAAACCCTAGGCAGAGGTAGGGGAGAGGGAGGAGCAGGCGTGCTCACCTCGAGTGCCTGCAGCGAGGGAGGGGCAGGCAGCGTCGAGGTCGGGGTCAGGGGCGGCGTCCGGGGTAGTATTGAGGTCGGGGCGGGGGCGGCGTCGAATCCGGGGTCGGGGGCGGCGTCGAGGGTGTGCGGAGTGCGCGCGGTGGCCGACGGGGGACGGTGGCGACGAGAGCGGAGGATTGGATTTGGGGGAAGTGGTCGTGGGGAAGGACGAACCCCGTGGTTAAGTCAAAAGTAGCAGTAGCGCATTCCAGAAAATGCGCTACTGCGAAGTTAGCTACAGCGCTTTCTGGGGTACGCGCTACTGCTACTCCGTTCTCTTTCCCCCCTTTTCATTTATTTTCTTCACATTTTATTTTTTTCCTTTCACCTTCTTCTATTTCTTTCATTTTCAATTACTTTTCTATTTGCTTTCCATTTAATTTTATATCCTTTAGTAGTAGCGAGCTTAGAATAATACGCGCTGCTAATATGTGTAGCCTATCGGCTAAGCCGTGGGAATTTTAGTAGTAGCGAGTTTGGAATGAGGCGCGCTACTGCTAGAACTTTATTTGTAGCGCGGTTTGCACGGGCACGCTACTGCTACTTAGCTCCAGCGTGCTTTTTTGACCCGCGCTACTACTAAAGTTCTGTGTATAAGGTTTTCCCTAGTAGCAGCGGCCTACCATTTGATCGACTAGGAATTCCTTTTGGATTGTCATAAGAAGCGTGGTACTGGACCTGTTTGGTGTGGATGGACTAAAAATAGTCACAATTTGTGTTAAATTAAAATAAACAACACGGCTATTCCTTATTTTATTTCGCAAAAAAGACTAGTGCTTACTTTCCAAGTCACAAGGGTGTGAGTCAAGGCGATCATTTATCCCCCCCCCCCTTTTTTGTGCAATCTGGTTGTGAAATGTCTTACTAAAATGGTAGCCAATGCCCAAAAGAAAACCTTCTACTGGTGTGGCAACTAACCTAACCGATCATGGTGTTGCCATCCTATGGTATGCGGATGATATTATGCATTGCATAGAACAAAATCATGAGAAATCTGCTAACCTAAAGTTATTGACATACATGTTTGAGTTCATGTCAGGGTCGAAATAAAATTTTCTGAAAAGTGCAATACTATTTGGGGGAGGAAGTGGTGATATTCTTATTTTCTATGTTGATTTATTCAGTTGTTCAGATTGTCCACTTTCCCATGAAATATCTTGTGATTCTTCTTAGCTATACTACTCTTTGAAATGTGGATTGAGAATATGTTGATACTAAGTATCTTAACATATGTGAATCCTAGATTAGGAATGTTGCTTCTAGGGCCGGTAGATTAACTCTCCTTAATTCCCCCTTGTCCAGTATTGCTTATTGTTACATGTCTATGTTTTTGTTGTCCAAGGCCTTTTAT
>NC_041381.1:646914774-646925119 GCF_002162155.2 Triticum dicoccoides | reverse complement strand
ACAAACATTACTATCTGATCAAATGGTCTTGACTCTATAGATCAAAATGTAAAGGTGACCTTGGTGTTAAGGATTTAAAAAAAACATTAGTTTGCTGGTCACGTGATGTTGGAAACTTGATAATCAAAAAGGCCATTGGTGGGCTGTCATTTTTGCTAAATATCTAAAAAGAAGAACTTTATATGGAGAATCCCTAGAATTATGACAACATATAAAAGAGAGTTACTCTGGTGTGGTTTTGAATGAGCGAGATAAAAATTTCTTGATGCTATGTAAAAATGGGTGTATATATAGTTAAATCTTACTATAGATACCTGACTGAAAATGGGGTGAAATACCACCATAAATTTCTTTGGAAGACTAATATGCCACCTAGAGTTAAAGATTTTATGGTTAGTATTGCGCAATAGCGTTCTAACCAGAGATAACTTGCAGAGAAGAGGTTGGAAAGAGGAAAAGAATGTCCTTTTTGTATGCAGGATGAGAGTGTTGACCATGTACTCCCGAAGTGTTCTATAGCAAAAATGTTATGGAACATTATAGAACGTGCCTTTGGTTACAGCAGGTGCCTGATACTGTTCATGCCCAGTTCAATGGGTGGTTGAGACAGTTCAACAAAGATGAAAAATCTCTAGCTAGTGTTGGGATTGCTGCCATATTCTGGAATATCTGGAAACTTAGAAATGGAGTGGTTTTCGATAATAAAAAGGTTTCTGATCCTTGTATGCCTGTTAATCTGATCATTTAAATGTTGTATGATTGGCTTGTTGTGCAGATAAACCCAAAAAGACGATGAACAATGATGGAGGGTGTAAAAAAGGTTGAGATGATAGCGGGGGAGATCTTCATAGAAACTTGTGGGGTGGAAGATGACCCACATGATTACTGCTGGGTGAATACCTGCCCCCCTGAAGATTTTGCTCTTCTGGCACCTCGCATGCTGTTCTAGTTGCTCCACCTTTGTTTTTCTAATTTCCTAGGTGTATTTGCACTTCGTGAACCCTTGGTTGTGTTGTGCTTGATTCTAAATAACATCCTCTTGCCCGGAGAGCCAGACATGTGGGACTTAGCAGGAGGAGTGTGTAGTTTCAGACTATGTGTTAGAACTTTCGTTGCTAGGGCGTCAGTTGCATGTCGCCTCCCCCGGGTTTGAGATCCTAGTGGGGGTGGAGATGCCCAGCTTTGCATCATCAGAGAGCACATCATTTCGACCTGATCTTGCTTATGTGTTGGCAGTGTAGCTTGTAGCGGTAGTTAGTAGTATGTAAGACATTGTGGTTTCTATTAATGGAAATCCGATAGGGAGCTCTCCTTTTCAAAAAAAATCTAAAAAGAATTATGTAGCAATTGCGAAAGAAAATTTGGTGGCCCCCCTATTTGGAAATCGAAAGGAGTAACCAGGCTGGAAATCCTAAATGTTCTTTTTATGGCAAGAGGGAAACTTCTGAACATGTCTTTTTTGTTTGTCCGGTAGCTAGAGTAGTTTGGCATTCGGTGGGAGTGGTATTTGGTACTGTGCTCTGCCCTAACAATCTATGACAATTTTTCATCACTCGGTGTCATATTTACTCATCTAAATGTTCTTATATTTCTTTACAGAGGGAGTAATTTCCCGCTGGGGAAGGATTTTACACATTGACATTATCAGCTGTTTGTTGGGCTATTTGGAACTATGACGGTCTTGTGCAAACTTTGAGTTCAAGTATCCTAAACCCCTTTTGAAATCATGTTCGCTCGTGTATGTCTCTTCTATCATGAGGAGGAATGTAGATATTTGAGGACTAGAGCGTGCTTGAGCATGGGGCTCTAATGCTTTGGAAGAACACTTCTAGTATGATGAGGATCTGTGCGGCGGCAAGTGAAGATGCATGTACAAAGCGAGAGGCTTCGATGGGCTTAGCTAATGCAAGATTGTTGCCACTTATAGCGTCTGTTCTCCCTAGATCTTAAAAGTTGCTTTTGTGTTTCGTTCGTCTCTGCTTCTTCATGAGCGGAAAAACTTCTATGATAGGATAGTGATTTATGTGGTATCACATGGTCTTCGTCCCATAGCGGGTGTTTCGAATGCGAGGACCTGTAGTGGGTTTCTCATGCGATGTGTTGGGCTCACTTTTTTCCTTTCCCGTCTTCCGTTTCCCGTCTCGTGAACATCTTTCGGGTCGGCTATATTTCGGTTATGCATGTAATAGAAAGGGGTTCAGCCAAGCTAAAAGAAACAAAACGAAAAAAACCTTATTGGCAGCAGGATCTGAATTTTGTACAATAGCCTAACGGCTGTCCATGTGTTCGCTGCTGAATGTATGAACATAATTTGGAATTAAAATCTGGCGTGAAGATTGATAAATCGTTTGCCATTAGGCTTAATCTTTGGTAAAAGAAAACATGACATGACCTTTCTGGACACAGCCACGTGCTGAAAGCACCACCGCCAGAATATGGTAGTAGCATGCTGATAATTTGCTGTAGCTCCCAAGATTTACTCTGCGATGATTAGCATGGTTGATGAGGACAATTCCCGTTGTATTCTGCTTCTGCCCGGGCACGACGCTGGACCGTACTACTAACAAACGCACACGAGCCGTAATGTAAGAACCAAACCTATGTCTCCCAGATCCGTTGCGAGGCAGGCCCTATGAGGCGGCAACAGGTGCCACATGCCAATGATTGATTGTGCACGTCAGGGCCGGCCAGCAGCACGCAGCAAAACCATCTGAGTTGCACCGGTATGGCGTGCCTGAGCGCGACGTGTGTGTGCCAATGGTGGGTGGAGGAAAGCAAGCTGGGTGGGAGGGAGCAGGCCCGCGAGGGAGTCGCGTGGTGTTCACATGAAGCGCGGGGGCCACGTACGGGCACTGCCGCGCCAGTGACGCCAACCAGCTACTCCTCTGGTCGATCAGGTGCATTCCCCCTGAAACAAATGATGGTGACGCTCACCCAGCAGCGCCTGCAGCCGCCATACGTACATAGTGCCACACTGCTTTCTCCGTAGCAAGAGCCCGCGGCGTCCATCGTCTTCACGCACTGTTGCCGCTAGCCAGCGCTGCATGCGCCATGCTACTCTTGCTCTCTTTTTTCCAAACATTTCTAAAAGATGATAAAGGTTATTTTAACGTCGGCACGCGTACTGCTCGGACCACAGTGGAACAGTGATATCAAAGACCAGAGCGGCAGAGATTTTCAGATGCATGTGCACCGGATTTCCACGTCGGTCGAGATTAGCCTCTAGCTAGATTAACATTCCAGTTTTCGTATTCCTCACATTTTAGTTTTTTGAAGGTTGATAAGATATGTCGCGCTTTTGCATCTACTTTGCTAATAATGCAACTGGCCCACATATCGGGGACTCATGAGTGTTGCATTTTTTTTTTCAGGCAATGCATGTTGCACTCACACTTATGAACGCATGCACGGACATCATACGCTTATGTGCACTTCCGAGATACTGAGGCGGCACAACGTCTTGAAGTTAACGAAGTCATGACAGGTGTCTCTTAGTCGACGGGAGCATGTCCTCCCACTGAAAGGGCAACGAATGTTGCATTTTGAGGAAGACAAACTAAAATATGACATCTTGCAAAAAAAAAAACTTTGTTTCTATTGTAAAGTTTACCTTTTTCCGCCTAATCTGTGAGACTCGACAACTTTAACCACCTATTTTTAAAACGTCTTCCATGAGGTGTGACAGGTTTTAGCTCATTTTATTTTATCCCCGGAAACTAAAAAATGGATGTCCTAGTTAGGAGGACATGTCACACAACCACGTACACAACTTGGACATATATTCATTTGGGGCAGTACAAAATTATGTCAAAACTTTCCCTCATTTCAAAAAATAATGTGTCAAATTTCCGTAGAATTTATCAAATTACGCGAAATGTTGTCAATTTTATCAGAAAAAGTTTCGCTAGCTACATCACACTACTCATGTATCGTATTGTATCATTCTTTTTCCGGCGATTTCGATTGGTTGGTCTCATGAGATGTCTGGGTAATTTTTGAAATCTGGAAAGGGCGATTTCTTTGCCCGATCGACCAGCGTGCACATATACGCTTTGCTATTGCTTTCCACAATGCGAAGTGGCCTGCGTGGGTTGGTCGTCGACGGACAGATAGATACGATGATGGGCTAGATAGATTATAGTATTTGGCGCGCGTGGGTGACGACCGCAGCTTCTTGATTTGCATGCGCGTCTAAAGGTGCGAAGCCATGGATCGATATGGTTGCGGCAGCCACCTCCTTTCTATCCATCTGCGTTGCGCTTCAATGTGTCGTCACCTCATAAGCCCCGGCTGTTCAGGCGCATGCCTTTCATCATATCCCATCATATACAAAAGACACACGGAGATAGAGAGAGAGGGGCCGCCGAGTGTTGGTCATGCTCATGCATGTGGCGGCGGTAACATAAAATACTTGCCCAGAGAGCCATCCTTATCTAGCGTGCGTGATGCATGCATGTCCGTGTCCAGGTCAGGCCTTTACACGTGATTCTCCCGCGGCTTCTCAATAGTTAATGCCAACATGCACCGATCGTCGATCTCCGATCAATATATGCGTGGACGATATATTCCTCCAGCTCAATCGAACATGCTTACCTCATACTACACTTCTATAGCGAACTATTATATGACCGTTCCATGTATGCTCACTTCACATATAGTTTATCATGGATGATCGAATATATCACCTGCTGATTGTACCATCATCAGAAAGGGCATGCTTTTATGTGGAGATTACGCACTTGAGTGCCTGCTTACACATCCACGGGCTGTTACATGTCATCAGATAAATAGATATGGCATATGTATATATATTTATGAATATATCCATTGGGTACGTTTATTTCACATGTGCACGAGGCTGCTTACGCAAGCATCCACTACCCCTGTACAGCTGTACTTAATTTGAGATTCGGCGATCCGACGTGTGAGGGGGTTTATCCAACTGATGTGGCACTTTGCATCATACGCACTACCTTTTTTTTTCTTTTTTTCTTTTTACGAAAAGGAGGAGGACCCCCGGCCTCTGCATTTGGACGATGCATGCAGCCACTTTATTAATTATCCACACAAGACTTTACAAAGTCATACAACAGTCAGGCTAAAGCCACCGTCTAGGCGACATCTGTCGCTACTCCTATCCAATTGATGAAGGGATGCTGATAGTCTGAGCCTAATATACAATACACCTCTCAGCCAAACCAAACATCTAAATCATACGCACTACCTAGCTTGATTGTGGAAAGGCCGCCCTTGTTCGATAGATATATATATATATGATCGATATGATTAATACGGTAACATGTTCATCTAAAGATCTTTATCCAAAAAAAATGTTCGTCTAAAGATCAAAGGACAAGGGTGGGGCTTTTCTTTTCTACGTCGGCAGATCGATAACGATCGATCATTAGGCACATAATTAACTTGACTGTATGGGAAATCTAGCTTTTTCTATGCCATCTTTGACAATTCGAATGCTCATGCAGCTCTGCTGTCCACGTATTATTCGTCTGCCCCTCTCTCAGTGCATGCTATCAACAGGTGAACTTGTTCTTTACCGTATGTTGCTTTTTACCTTACGTATGTTGTGCATCCACTGAGGTGGTAACGACCCATTTATAGGGAATTTTTGTTGCTGAAAATGTTATCAACAAGTTTATCTTTTGTGTTCAAAAAAAAGTTTATCTTTTATCCCATAGTTCAGATAAGCTCCACACATGCATGAACGGGCTGTTGGAATTTTGTTAGCTCCATTGTCTGTCTTATCTTTACGAAAATAGCAAAATAAATGGGCACAATAAGCCACTCCCAATATATGCGCATATGCAAGGAGGTTCCAGATAAGCTTGATAGTTTTAGCTTTTTGAGATGGATAAGGTTGGTTAATTAGTACTGTGTATATATAATTCCAAAACCGATGGTCAAACTAGCTTGATGACGCGGCACTGATCATACATGTATATGTTCTGTATAAACGGCAACTAATTTTCTTCATCGGTCCTAGTAGTTGTGTTATCTTGACAAATCTTTATCTCTATCTCTATCTACACTACTTTAAAAATAAGTATTGTTTCTTTTTCTGACAGCAGAGACCTTCGTCCAATCTTTGATATTTGTCCTGAACATCATTCCTTTGATAACCACTGTAATTATATATATTTTATCGACTTACCAAATAAACTTATGATCTATTTTATGTAAGAAAAATGGGATTACAAAAGAAAATCACAAAAATATTTAGGTAGTCAAGTCACGGGCAAGATATGGTAACATTTATTTACGCAAATCACATTAATATGAGCAGTTAAATCACAGGCTGATATACTAGAATATTTTGTAACCCATGGCAACACACGGGCAATTATCTAATCAGCAAAAAAAAAAATGGGCGCATATGCAAGGAGGTAATTAAGCTCGGCTAATTTACTATAGATAATCCCAACTCTTTTTTTGTGAGGATTAATTGATGGTCTAAGTAGCTTTTTATTTTTGTGGGAACAAGGTCTAACTAGCTTGATGATACCGCTCTCATCATGCATGCATGCAAAGTTTAAAATTGAAAATTTCAGATATATTCGTTGGGAATATATGTATCGAAATTCATTTATTTTCATTTTTTGTTATTTAAAAATTGGTTTCGAAACAGTTTAAATATAGTCCAAAGTTTGACACTACAACTTTTTCTATCGTTGGTTTTAACATAGCTAACCGTACACGTACACCAAGTGGTCGAGATCACAGGATATTTTGTATCCACCGGACTAGTCAAAAATTTGTTAATTTTTGGAACCTGATGTACAGGTAACTAATAATCCCAACTGGCCAATAACCAGTGAGCGATATGCACACAGTAGCATGACTGCCAACACAATTAATTTGTTGTCGTCAAATGCATGTGGACGTGATAAACTCTATGTCTTGGTCGACGTTTGCTAGTTTGACTTTGGCATGTGATAAACTCCCGGCGCCGCAACGCACCCACTCAACACCACGGCATGCGCTCTGGCTCTGTCTGGCTGTGGCCTGACACTCCATTGACAAACTAGAAGAAAACGTCGGTGAAAGTTTAATTAGTACTCCGTAGTTTGGAGTACCTAACTTTGATGCCGACATGAACTGTATACGCAAGGGTTAGGGTTAGTTTGCGTATGCATGCCTGCAACCGGGCTGCTGGTGCTGGTCACATCATTGACCTGCAATTATAGTTGGAGTAAACACCATACAACTCCCAGCTAGATATACATGAACTACGAGTACCGTTCAGTTGGAGTAGTTTTGTCGGGGGTTGGGTGCGACATATGCCAAAGAATGGCTTATCATGGTGGGAGCGAGTAGAACGTCGCCGGTGCCAGGAAACGGGATTAGGCGAAGGCATGCACGCCGGCGAATCTTACCCAGCTTCGGGGCTCTTCGAGGAGATAACACCCCTACTGCTGCTCTGCGGGGTCTCCGCATGATCACTAAGGCGTAGTGATTACAAGGTTGCTCCTAGAGTTGTATTCTGGAGGTGGAAGGAGGCAAGGCTAGCCTTCTTCTTCCTATATGGTCTGGTCTAAGGCTAATGGATCGAACCCTTTGCATGGGTGTCCCGGGGGGTTTATATAGGCCTACCCCCCGGGGGTACAATGGTAATCCGGCTGGGCGCGGGTCCCAGCCGTCTGTCTCACAGGCCGCCGTCTTCTCTGCCGACTGATGGGGCCGCCGACTTGCGGGCCCTGCCGGCGAGTCCGGCACTGTAGCCGTGCTTCTGGTGACGCAGACTTGGTCATTGGGTCGTGGCAACAGTGCCGCCGTCTATCGGGCGATCACTGTCGTTACTCCCCATCTTGTCTGGTTAATGGCGCGTGGGACCCGTGGGAGAGGCTGGCCGACTCCGGGGAGCCGACTCCCACGGGGCCGCCTTCGGGGCGTATCCGCCGTCTTCTATGCTCTCACTGACTGGCGGGTCCGCCGTCTCCGAGCCGTATAGGCAGGCCATCGTGGCCAAAGTGCGCCACGCATTGTGGCTGAGGTCAGGTCTGGCATGGCTACAGTGCCGGGCCACGCCGGAGATCTTCGGTGGTACGGCACACTGTAGCCATGCCGGCTCCTCGCAAGCAGGAGGTGACGGCCACGCCGTGGTCGTACCCGCCCCGTCTATTGTAATGAGTGTAGAGTCGTGGGCCGACTTTCCATAGACGGCTCCTCCGGAAGTCGCCGGCCATGAGTCGGCCCATCGGGGAGTCGTCATCCGAGACTCGACCATCTGGGAGTCCTCATCCGAGACTCGGCCCATCTGGGAGTCGTCATCTGAGACTCGGCCCATCTGGGAGTCGTCATCTGAGACCCGGCCCATCTGGGAGTCGTCATCTGAGACTCGGCTTTGAGGGGCGCGTCCTGCCCCGATGTCTTGAAAGGTTCTGGGGCTCGGGTAAGCCTACCCGTGGCCCATTACTCCGACAGTAGTCCCCGAAGCTGGTGAGGCTCCGAGGGTGACTCCTGGGGGGCCTTAACAGTTTCATTCTTCCGATGGTGGAATCTGGGCTTCGTTTACCGTCTTCCTCTGGGCCGACTATCCGGAGTCGGATTCGTAGAGCGTCGTCCTGCTCTGTGGAGAGCTCGAAAGTCGTGGCGGGAGACCAGGCGGCGTGCCTGATACGCTTCCCTGCTGCCACCCACCACGGCCCTATCGCGTGGCGCCACGCGGCAGGGACAGTCTGCCGGCCCACGCGCGCGACGGGACGGGCTGTCAGGCGGGGCCCGCCACTACCGCGCCTCGGCACGCGAACGGATCCGCTGCGGCCGCGCGAACGGTTAGGCTTCTCACGCCGTTACTGCGCGCAGTAACTTCATGGGGTAAATCGTGGGGCGGCATGGGGCTCTGGGCGCAGTTAATCCCACGCCCGCCCCCTCGGCTTCTCAGCCTCCAAGGCTATAAGTAGGGGGGAGTGGAGCGGCATAGCACGCGCGCCCATCTCCCCCGACCCCCGCTCCTCTTGCTTCCTCTCTGCTTCTTGCCGCCGGCGAGCAGAACCACACCGCACTAGCCAGCGATGAGCTCCTCCTCCGTTGCCGCGGCTCCGGCCGTGCGTTCCGGCGCGTGGGACGGCTCGAAGGTAGATGTCGACCTCATTGAATTCCTCCGCAAGACGCGTCGGCTCCCCGGCGCACACCTCGTGCGAGCCCGCACCGCACCGGCGGGGGAGATATCGCCGGCGCCGGAGGAGGGCGAGCGGGTCATCTTCCGCTCGCACCTCATGCGTGGCCTGGGGCTGCCGGCGAGCGGCTTCTTCCGCTCCTGCTTGGACCGGGTTCTTCCGCTCCAAGGCTGGCCTCACCTGATCTGTCAGATGAGCGGCCTCCGAGACCCAAGTTGGATGAGCACCAAGAAGATGCCCCGTGCGGAGGTGGCAAACATGGTGAACCATATCGCGAACTGCGAGTTCGGGGAGGACTAGCAGTTCAGCAAGGAGCCGTACTCGCGCGACAACCCCCCACCAGTGGTAAGTCGCATCTCCTTATTGTTTTGTCTTCTTTGCGGCCGAATCCGGCTTCTGATTCTCGTTGGTTTCTTCTGAGATAGAACCCCCTCATGCAGCCTTCAGCCGGCGCCACGAGACAGCCCCGCGAGTTTGTCCCCGACCGAGCGGAGAGTGACGTTGACGACCCCGACTTGGGGGCGGCGGCAATGGAAGCCAATGCCGAAGGCGGGGGAGGAGGAGCGGTAGGCGGCTTCAGGCCCTCAGCCACCTTCGCCGACTGGCCTGATGACGACGCCGAAGGGGAAGTCGCCCCGCGCCACCAGCCGAGGGTCGGCTCATCGGGCGCCGGTTCCTCCGCCGGCCAAGGCGGCTTAAAGAGGCGCCAGCCTGGGCCGAGTTCATTTGGCGGCAAGCCGAAGAAACTCAAGGGGGCAGTCGCCGCGACCAAGCGGGAGGAGGCGGCCGCGAGGGCCAACCGCTTCCGTGGGGAAGTGAGAAGGCCGCCGCTAGTCTCTGCGTAAGTTTTTACGCTTTTTTGTTTTTGTTCGGTGAATCTTGTCCGAGTCTTCTTTTTTTATTTCCTTCTTTGCTTCAGGGCTCCCCTTTCCCTTGAGAGGGTCGTCGCCCCCTCCGTCATGGGGTCGGCAGAGACGTCCGCCAACACTCGGCGGATCGACCCCGCCGCCGACCTCCAGGAGGCGACGGAGCGAAACGCGCGGGAGAAGCGCTACAAGGAGGAAGCCTCCCGTTTGGAGAAAGCGGAGGCTAAGAAGGCGGCGGCCTCCACCCAGAAAAAGCTGGAGGAGGCCGAGGCTGCTGCCGCAGCAAGGCAGCGAGCCGAGGAGGCCGCGCGTCGCCAGTCGCCGCAGTTTTTCACCCCTCTGTCT
>NC_041381.1:646899620-646914435 GCF_002162155.2 Triticum dicoccoides | reverse complement strand
TGGAGAAGGAGAGCGGCGAGGCCTCCATGTCGGACACTCTCGTGCCGCCACCGCTGCCTCCACCGCCGTCTGGGAGATTGCACGGCAAACAGCCGGCGGGTCCGCCGGAGCCGCCGACCGCGAACGAGTCCGAGGCGAGGCTGCTTCTCCAAGTCGCCTCGCCGGTGCGTCGCCGTCTTGAGAGGGCAACCTCGGCGCCGCGACCTCGGGAGACCGGCGCCGCCAGCTCGGCAACCCCAGACACCGAGGCGACAAGCGTCGCGCCCATCGGGTGGTTGCGCGGAGGCGGCACTGGGCCGCTGAATCAAGCGCTTCTGGACGTTCAGGCGAAGCTGCGCGCTGAAGGCGACGCCCTTCAAACTTGCACCAGGGCGCATCTAGCAGCGCGGACGGCCGTCCGAGTACCTTTCCTTCTTCTTTTTGATTCTTGTTTTTCTCTGTGGGGGCGCGCCAGCGCACCCACTGGATGTAGTCCCCGAGTTTCGGGCCGGCTGCTGAGCAGGCGGTTTGGAACTCCCTCTGGCGAGTTCCAAATGTTAACTTTGTCTTAAATGACTATTGCAGGAGTATCACAACCTCCGCGCTACCGGCTTCAACTGTAATATTGAGGAGTTAGCAGGCGGACTGCCGACTTGTCGGAGAGTCGAAGTGAGCCCTTCTTCTTTCTCGCGGGGGCGCGCTGGCGCACCCGTGGGCTGTAGTCTCCGAGATTCGGGCCGACTGCTGAGCAGTCGGGCCGGATCTTCTCAGCGACTTTCTTTGTTGATGACTTATCTTCTTTCGTCTTGTTTTTTCTTCAGAGGCCAACGCCGCTCTTCAGCAGCAGCTGGGAGAGGCCAGTACCGCCTTGCGCGCCAAGGAGGAGGAGTGCGGTAAGTTTGTCGCAGAACGCGACCTGCTGGCTGCACAGCTGGCCGAGCAGAAGGAGCTGCTCAAGAAGGCGCAGGATGAGGCCGAGAAGAAGGAGGCTGCTCTCTTGGCCGCGTTCAAGAGAGAGCGCTCCTCCTGGACCGACCGGGAGGCAATGCTGACTTCCGGCTTCCACGAGATTGAGGACATCGTCGATGGTGAACTTCTTTCCTTTCTTCGAGTTTCCGACTATAGGTTGGGCCAATTTCTGCTTTTCTCGACTCACTTCTTTTTTGTCTTGGCAGACTTCTTCCCTGGCCATTCGCAGGCAGTCACTCTGGCCATCGAGGCTGATCGTGAGCTGCGGAGGGCAAACGGTGAGGTGATTGCCGCCAACGCCCCCTTGACCGTCGATGAGCAGCTTCTGAGCATCGAGGCCCGTCTTCGTCCGGCCCACCGGCGGATGCGCCGGCTTCAGCATGCCGGCGCCCAGGCGGTTGCCGCCCTGTGGCCAGACATGCCGGCTCTGCGCACCGCCAGCCGGACTGCCGACTGGTTGGAGGTCGCAACCGGCCATCTTGAGGCCTGGAAGGGTTCCTCGGCCCGGGCCGGAGCGCGCCGGGCTTTGGAGTTCGTCAAGGCGTGGTATCCGGGACCGGACCTGGACCGTCTGGTCGCGTTCCGGTCAGAGGCCCAGGCCGAGCTGGAGGCTGTGGAGGGCGCCCTTGTCGAGCGTGCGGCGGCCATCGCCGAGTACACGGACACCAGTGTCTTCGTCCCTGAGCGGGCTGAAGGCGGCGAGGAAGTGCCGCCAGAGTGGTTCAGGATGAACCCGGAATATGGCGAGGACTCGGCGGAGGTGATTGACTCCAACACCGAGGAAGAAGGCGAGGCGGAGGACGAAGGCAAGACGGAGGTGCCAGAGGACGTAGCGGGCGACCAGCCTCAGCTCGACCGCGCCTCTAGCAACGAGTTGCGTCCGACCGGGCCGACTGCCGCTGGCGGCGATCAAGCCGAGACTGCCCAGCCGACTCCCCCGGCGCCTGACACCGCCGTCTCCTCCGACCCTCCGAATCCGTCTGCTGCTCCTTAGGCTGCCTTCCGGCTTTATTTATCTGTTCTAGAAAGTCTTGATGAACTTGTTAATTTGCACAATTCCACCCTCGGGGTGTATTTTAAACTTATGTCTGAAGATTCGGCCAATGGGCCTATGCTTATGTAAATATTAATCCGAGTTCTATCTTTCCTTGCTCATTGCTCCTTTGGCTTTTTCCTTTGCCGCCTTCCCCTAGTTGCCGCTTTGTCAGCCGGCAAACCGCTCTACGGACTGCCGCTGGGCCAAATGCCTGGCTACTTTGGGGAAAGCAAGTACTTGCCTTTCTTTGGAGTTTATTTAACAAGTTGGATAGAAAGCAGTAAGCCGGATATTCGCGAGTTGGCTTAAAAAGGGGGGCTGGAAACCGGCTTAGGCTATGTTGATGTTTTGGGTCCTTAGCCATTTTTCGTGTGGACGCCCATTCATCCTTACTCCTGCCTACCAAACAGTCGCTCTGCAAGCTGCGGCTTCTGGCAGGAGACGGCTTAGGCGCCGCACACTACTTGTCCGACTTCAGGAAACATGTCATAGCGCCAGACGGCGAGTCCCCGGGCCGACTAGTCGGACCCGGCGCCAAGCGGCATAGCAAGAAGTAGCATTCTTGAAGGCATAATTCTTATCATACAGATAATCAAAAGGGGCAGTCCCCGAGCTCGTCTCGGGGGGCCCGAAGTCTCGGTACTTTAATACAAAGGGGTAGCGTGATACGTACTGAATCAACTATAAAACCTTCGGAGGACGTTTGCATTCCATGGTCGTTCTGACTCTTTGCTGGAGTCGTCTCTCTTGCGACCTCGGGGCTTCTGAGCATCAATCAGGTAGTAGGAGTCATTGCCCAACACCTTGCTGACAATAAAGGAGCCTTCCCAAGGTGCCGACAGCTTGTGCTGGCCGGCTGTCTGCTGGATCAGTCGGAGCACAAGGTCGCCCTCTTGGAAAGATCTTGGCTTGACCTTCCTGTTGTAGTATCGGCGCAGGCTCTGCTGGTAGATGCCGGACCGACTGAGTGCCAACATCCGGCCCTCTTCCAGCAGATCGACGTCGTCTTGACGTGCTTCTTCTGCTTCCTCCTCGGTGTACATGGTGACTCGCGGGGAGTCAAATTCTATGTCCGTCGGGATGACGGCTTCAGCACCGTGGACGAGGAAGAAACGCGTGAAGCCGGTTGACTTGTTTGGAGTCGTGCGCAGGCTCCAGAGGACGGCTGGTAGCTCCTCAAGCCAACAACCGGCCGAGCGCTCCAGTGGTTCAACCAGGCGGGGCTTGATGCCGGATAGGATGAAGCTGTTTGCTCGCTCTACCTGGCCGTTTGACTGCGGATGGGCGATGGACGCTAAGTCCAGTCGGATGCCCTGTGTTGCGCAGAAACGGGCCAAGGCTCCTTTGGCAAAATTTGTGCCATTGTCGGTGATGATGCTATGTGGTATGCCATACCGAGTCGTAATGTCGGCGATGAAGGTTACTGCAGTCGGACCATTCAATTTCTTGATGGGTTTTGCTTCTATCCACTTGGTGAACTTGTCCACTGCGACAAGTAGGTGAGTTAGGCCGCCTCGTGCCGTCTTGAATGGTCCCACCATGTCCAGGCCCCAAACCGCAAAGGGCCAGGCAATGGGAATGGTCTTGAGCGCCGAAGCCGGCTGGAGCGGCTTGAAACGGAACATCTGGCACCCTTTGCAGTTTTGGACTAATTCCTTGGCCTCTTTCAGGGCAGTCGGCTAGAAGAAGCCGTGTCGGAAGGCTTTGGCGACGAGTGCCCTTGAAGTCGCATGGTGGCCACACTCGCCTTCATGGATGTCTCTGAGAATTGCTTGGCCTTGTTCTGCCTCGACGCAGCATTGGTAGACACCAGTGACACTGCGCCTGACCAGCTCTCTGTTGACTATGGTATAAGCTGCTGCTCGGCGTTGCACTTGCCGAGCCAGGATTTCATCAGCAGGCAGCTCTCTGTTTACTAGGAACTTGAGGATGGGCTGGGCCCATGAGGGTGCTGCTACTTCTTCGATTGCCACTATTGCGACTTGGACAAGGGTGGCTGGGCTGGGAGGCGGCGGGCTAGGATCCGCGGCCGCTTGCTGGGTCGATGAAGTCCCCGGGCCGACTGGAGCAGTCCCCGGGCCGAGTTCTGGAGTCTTCAGGCTGACTGTCGCAGTCCCCGGGCCGTGTTCTGAAGTCCCTGGGCCGGCTTTGACTGCGGTATTTTTGGAGCCGTCTGTGAGGATTCTTGTGCCGTCTGCCGGTGCTCTTGAGTCGGATCCGACTTCTTCGGGGGGAGCTGGCATAAAAATGGAGTCTGATTCTGGCGAAGGCTTGATAGACGGCTTGAGGAGGCGCTGAAGGGAGACGGGGGATGGTATTGCTTGACGAGTGGAGCCGACTCGTGCCAGGGCGTCCCATTGGTCATTGTCATTTCTTGGAATTTGAAGGAATTCACACCCCTCGAAATATCCGCTGAGTTGCTGCACCAGGAAGCGGTAGCTCGCCATGTTTGCGTCCTTGGCGTCCCAGTCGCCAGATGACTGCTGGACCACCAAATCGGAGTCGCCGTAGCACAGGATCCGGCGGATGCCGAGTTCTTTGGCAAGCCGGAGCCCGTGAACGAGCGCCTCGTATTCGGCAACGTTGTTGGAGGCGGCGAAGTGGATCTGCAGTGCGTACTTGAGCTTGTCTCCTTTGGGGAGGTGAGGACGACGCCGGCTCCCAGGCCGGTGCACAACTTGGAGCCATCGAAATGCATTCGCCAATGGGTGGAGTCATGTGCTGGCGGCAGGTACTGGGTCTCGGCCCAGTCGACAAGGAAGTCGGCCAGTGCTTGTGACTTGATGGCGGTGCGGGGCTGGTAGTAGATGGTGTAGGGAGCCAGGTCTATGGCCCACTTGGCTACTCGGCCTGAAGCATCACGGCTTCCGATGATCTCGGCTAGTGGAGCGGTGCAAACCACAGTGATTGGATGTTCTTGAAAGTAAGGCTTCAGCTTCTTGGCGGCGAAATGCACGCCGTAGCACATCTTCTGGTAGTGGGGGTAGTTCTGCTTGGAGGTCGACAGTACCTCGCTCAGGTAATATACCGGTCTCTGGACAGGGAGCGCCTTGCCTTCCTCCTTGCGTTCGACTATGACAACTGTGCTGACTACCCGGCTGGTGGCGGCAATGTATAGGAGCATAGGCTCTTTGGGAGTCGGAGCTGCCAGTACAGGAGGAGTAGTCAACATTTTCTTCAGCTCGAGAAACGCTTCATCCGCCTTGTGGTTCCACTCAAAAAAGTTGGTCTTCTTCATCAGTTGGTACAAAGGGAGAGCCTTCTCGCCCAGCCGACTGATGAATCGGCTGATGGACGCCAAGCAGCCGGTGAACTTCTGCACATCTAACAGTCGGCGGGGGACTGCCATCCTCTCGATGGCTTTGATCTTTACAGGGTTGCACTCTATGCCGCGTTCGGAGACCAGGAAGCCAAGGACCTGGCCGGCTGGTACTCCGAAGACGCACTTCTCTGGATTGAGCTTGATCTGGAACCGGCGCAGATTCTCAAAGGTTTCTTGGAGATCTTCCAACAATGTTCCCCGCTTTTCCGTCTTCACTACCACATCATCCATGTAGACATGGGCATTTCTGCCGAGTTGCTTGAGGAGACATTTTTGCATGCAACACTGAAAGGTGGCGTCGGCATTCCTTAAGCCGAACGTCATAGTCAGGTAGCAGAAGGCTCCAAACGGCGTGATGAAAGCAGTCTTCAGTCTGTCTGTCGGGTTCAGCTTGATCTGGTGATATCCTGAATATGCATCTAAGAAGCTCAACAGCTCGCATCCGGCTGTGGAGTCTATCACCTGGTCAATTCTTGGCAGAGCAAATGGATCTTTGGGGCAAGCTTTGTTAAGGCTTGTGTAGTCGATACACATCCGTCACTGCTTGTTCTTCTTCAACACTAGGACCGGGTTCGCCAGCCATTCTGGAAAGAACACCTCCATAATGAAGCCGGACGCTAGGAGTCGGGCTATCTCTTCTCCAACGACTCTTCTTTTCTCTTCTGACAGGCGGCGCAAGGGCTGCCTGACGGGCTTCACATCATATCGGACATGTAACTTGTGCTCGGCGAATTCCGTCGGTACACCAGGCATGTCTTTAGGGGACCATGCAAAGATATCTCGATTCTCACGGAGGAAATCGACGAGCTCGCCTTCCTTTTTGCTGTCTAGGTTTGCACCTATGACAGCGTGCTTCTCCGGGTGCTCCGGGTCCAAAGGTATCCTCTTTGTTTCTTTAGCCGGCTTGAACGAACCCTCAGCCTCCGACTCCTTGGGGTCGGGCGACATCTCTGGCTGCTTGCCGGCCATCGCCACAACCCGGTCAAGGAGCCGCCTTTCAGCTGCGATCACCAGGGACTCGGCAAGCCGACTGCTCTCGGCCGCGCAGGCGGACGACTTCCGGTAGTCGCCAGCCACGGTCAGAATCCCCTTTGAACTCGGCATCTTCATCTTGAGGTAGGCGTAGTGGGGGACCGCCATGAACTTGGCTAAAGCAGGTCGACCAAGCAACGCTTGGTATGGGCTTTCAAGGTCCACCACTTCAAACCGGACTGGCTCTCGGCAAAAATGATCTTTGTCTCCGAAGAGGACGTCTATCTGGATCTTGCCGATTGGGGAGCAGGAAAAGCCAGGCACAATGCCATGGAAAACAGTTCGGCTGCTTTGAAGCTGTTTCTGCTTGATTCCTAATTTCTCCATGGTATCCTTGTACAGGATGTTGATGCTGCTGCCTCCTCTATCAACACTCGCGAGAAGCGAGCGGCCCGCCTATCAGTGGCCAAGGTAGCTCTCAGAACTAAGGCGTAGGAGCCCGGATTCGGCATCACCTCTGGGTGATCTGCTCTGCTCCAGCTGATAGGCTTCTCGGACCAATGCATAAACTCCGGAGTATCTGATGCTACTGCGTTTATTTCTTGCCGCTGCAACCGTCTGCTGCGTCGATCATCAGCCATACTGGTGAACACTACATAAGCTCCATGTTCTTCGGGGTATTCATCTTGTACGGTGCCGACTGGCCTGGCCGGCGGCTGCTGGGGCGGCTGTGGAGGCGGCGGCCCAGCAGGCGGTGGAGGAAGGAGGCCGTCTCCATTGGCGATTCTGGTGAGCCAGTGGCATTTCCGGGTGGTATGGTTTGATGGCTTCGCGCCACTATGAAACTTGCAGGGACCATCCAGAGTCTGCTCGTAAGAGAAGGCCGGCAACCAGTTGGACTTGCCGCCTTTCTGCCGCTTCGCCGGAGGCTGCCCCTCAGGCTGTTGGTCTTCGACTGTCGCGACCTGCCGACTGCTGGAAGTCGGCTGCGAGGCCTTGCGCTTGTGATCATTCTGCTGCTGTCGCAGACTCGTATCTCCAGCCGGAGTTCTGGGAGCTTGAGGGGCCACTTTGCCAGTCGCACTAATTTGAATCTCTGTCTTCATGGAGGAGTCGGCTGTGGCATATTTGTCTGCAATGACCAGCAACTCGTCGAGGGTCTCGGGCTCGTCGCAGAGGAGCATGTGCTTGAGGAGGGTGCCTTCTCTGCACCCGGCGGTGAAGTACTCGATAGCCTGCACCTCGTGCACGCCCTCGCAGGAGTTCCGAAGCTCGCCCCATCGCGTGAGGTAGTCGCGTGTCGACTCGTCTTGGCCTTGCATGCACAAGGAGAGTTGTCATGGCTTGGGAGGCCGCTTGTACGTGCTGGTGAAGTTGCGGATGAAAGCTTCGGTGAAGTCGACCCAGCTGTTGATGCTGCGGGGCTTCAAACTGTTCAACCATGTCCGGGCCGTTCCCTGGAGCATTAGCGGAACATACTTCACGGCAACACGCTTGTTGTCGTTTGCTATGTTGACGGCTGTGGAGTAGTCAACTAGCCAATCTTCCGGCTTCACGGAGCCGGTGTATTTTGGCGTGTCTCGGGGGAGCGTGAACCCTTTGGGGAAGGGCTCATCTCGGATGCGGGGCCCAAAGCAGGATGGACCCAGCTCGTCTTCTTCTTCCAGCGCCAGAGATCGGTGGAGTCGGTCGATCCGGTGGCGAGTGTCGTTCTCTCCGACTCCCTCTCGATGGCCGAGGCGGTCGCCGAGAGTCGGATGCTCGATAGGCGATGGGGAGACTCATCTTTCCCTTCGTGGTGGGGGAGGCAGTTAGTCGCCCTGCCGCTCCACTGCTCTTGGGCGGCCGTCTTGGTCGCGCTCGATGGTGATGCGAGTCCGACTGTGGCTGACAGTCGGATCCTTCTCTTTTCTTCCGCGGACTCCGCCAGTCGGCGTCCGAGACATCGTGCCTTGATCTCGGCGGGGAGGTAAGTCGTAATTCTATCGCTGCGGCGCCTCCGTGCGGCAGCCGGCTTCGTTCTGTGCGGCAACCGCTTTGAGAAGTTGCTGGACTCGCTCGGTCATTAGGCGGCGCTCTTCTCCTTCGAAGTTGTCTAGCTCGTCTGCTGCCGCCTGGGCGGCACGGATGTTCTCCGCAGGCGTGGCATATACGGGGCGATCGGCCCCGAACAGGTTGGCGACGGCCGCGCCGCGTTGTCGGACCGTGCCTAGGCGGCTAGGCCCAGTCGGTGCTGGCGAGCCGCGCACACCACGATCCATCTCACATTGGTAGGCCTCCGACAAGCATCTCATGCTTGCCAGCTTCTTCGCGCCTTCGACAAGCTGAAGGCGGCGTGCCTCCAGCGTCTCGGCGTCGGCGTCCTCCAGGATGGGCGCCGTCAGGTCTCGCAGAGCCGCGTCGAGCGGGTCATGAGCTCAATCACCGGAGTGCTCGCCATGACTGATGACGAGCACTTCCGTGATGGCGCTTCCGCCACTCGCCTCGCGAGGGAGTGGCTCGTCGTAGATCACCATGTTGGAAGGGAACGTGTCGAGCGACACGCCGTCGGAGTCGACCAGCATCGGGTCAGTGGAGCCTACAGACTCCAAGTCCACGGTAGGCTCGCCGGCGACGTGGAGATGGTCGAGGAGGCCCGTGAGAAGGCTTTCGGGGCCGCCCGTGCCCGCATCGGATGCAGGCTCGTCGGAGATGCTAACCTCGCCGAGAAGGTCAGCGAGGCAGCTCGCCGCGCAGGCGTCGTCGATGCTTTGCAGCGCGTCAGGGCAAGCGCCATCGGGCGTGCCGGGCTGGCTACGCTCGCGGGGGAGGAAAAGGGTTCCCGTCCAAAGCAGGTCTTCGGACGACGGTGCACCTCGCCTCATGGTGGGTGCTAAATGTCGGGGGTTGGGTGCGACATATGCCAAAGGATGGCTTATCATGGTGGGAGCGAGTAGAACGTCGCCGGTGCCAGGAAACGGGATTAGGCGAAGGCATGCACGCCGGCGAATCTTACCCAGCTTCGGGGCTCTCCGAGGAGATAACACCCCTACTGCTGCTCTGCGGGGTCTCCGCATGATCACTAAGGCGTAGTGATTACAAGGTTGCTCCTAGAGTTGTATTCTGGAGGTGGAAGGAGGCAAGGCTAGCCTTCTTCTTCCTATATGGTCTAGTCTAAGGCTAATGGATCGAACCCTTTGCATGGGTGTCCCGGGGGGTTTATATAGGCCTACCCCCCGGGGGTACAATGGTAATCCGGCTGGGCGCGGGTCCCAGCCGTCTGTCTCACAGGCCGCCGTCTTCTCTGCCGACTGATGGGGCCCGCCGACTTGCGGGCCCTGCCGGCGAGTCCGGCACTGTAGCTGTGCTTCTGGTGACGCGGGCTTGGTCATTAGGTCGTGGCAACAGTGACGCTGTCTATCGGGCGATCACTGTCGTTACTCCCCATCTTGTATGGTTAATGGCGCGTGGGACCCGTGGGAGAGGCTGGCCGACTCCGGGGAGCCGACTCCCACGGGGCCGCCTTCGGGGCGTATCCGCCGTCTTCTATGCTCTCACTGACTGGCGGGTCCGCCGTCTCCGAGCCGTATAGGCAGGCCATCATGGCCACAGTGCGCCGCGCACTGTGGCTGAGGTCAGGTCTGGCATGGCTACAGTGCCGGGCCACGCCGGAGATCTCCGGCGGTACGGCACACTGTAGCCATGCCGGCTCCTCGCAAGCAGGAGGTGACGGCCACGCCGTGGTCGTACCCGCCCCGTCTATTGTAATGAGTGTAGAGTCATGGGCCGACTTTCCATAGCCGGCTCCTCCGGAAGTCGCCAGCCATGAGTCGGCCCATCGGGGAGTCGTCATCTGAGACTCGGCCATCTAGGAGTCGTCATCCGAGACTCGGCTCATCTGGGAGTCGTCATCTGAGACTCGGCCCATCTGGGAGTCGTCATCTGAGACTCGGCCCATCTGGGAGTCGTCATCTGAGATCCGGCCCATCTGGAAGTCGCCATCTTAGACTCGGCTTTGAGGGGCGCGGCCTGCCCTGATGTCTTGAAAGGTTCTGGGGCTTGGGTAAGCCTACCCGTGGCCCATTACTCCGACAAGTTTCGACTTGAGTGTTAGTCGGTCCAGAGTTGTTGGCTCTTGGCTCTTAGCAAGTTCAACTTGGCCACTCGCGCTCCTATTTTGTGCTGCTGATTCGAGCTGATCTTGACCCCGGGCACTGTGTGGTGAGCTGTGACAAGACATAGAGCAAATGTAGGAGTACTCACTGCTGCTTGTAGTTGATCTCTTGACCTCGGGCACTGTGGGGTGGTGACAAAGTCTACATGTAGATTACATCAGAACTATCAGTGCGGCACGACCGTTTCAACTCGATCTCCGTCCGGCAAGGTGCCGCTGATTCTTCGCGCGATCGCCGCAACGTGCAAGCAGTGTATGAATATAGGACACAAGTTGTAGTGTCAGAGGTTTGGTGTAATATCCGTCCGAATCAAGAGAAAACATACTACATACACACGCATGCGCTGCAAGCACGACTGGGTCGCCCGCTCCATCACATGCATGGATGCTCTCGTGGCAGGTCGTGGGCAAGCTCATTCTTCTGGCATGGCATTGGCAGTCAGAGTCAGGTCGTGTTGTATAGCAGAGGCGGAGGCGCGGGGCCAAACACCGACACATTGTCCGGCGAACTGCGTGGTAACTTCACTGTTGGTTTGTCCGAGATCGCCATGGTCATACTCCACGGATACATGGTAATTTGAAGTTGCCAAGTTGCTGTCGCCATGGCGCGTTCCCTCATGGACCACCCATGAACTACACGATTCATTTCCTTGACTTTTACACGCGGTAACTACTCCCTCTCTAAACAAATGTAAAACGTAAGACGTTTAGGTCACTACTAAGTTTTTTTCCCTCTCTAAACAAATGTAAAACGTAAGACGTTTAGGTCTACTAAGTTTAGGTAACTTCTCTGGTTGCCCATTGAATTTTTTCTCAAATACATATTTGAACGTTGAACATTTGTTGAATACATTTTAAAAATAAATAAATAAATGTGAACATTTTTTTAATACAGGTTGACCATTTTTCAATACATGCGAAACATTTTTCAGATACACCTTGAACATTTAAAAAAATATGTGATAAATATTTTTTCCAAATATATGTTGACCATTTTCATATGCACATGGAATATTTGTTTGATACATTATGAGCCTTTTTTGAAATACATGTTTGAAGTTTTTTTCAAATATATGTTTAATTTGTATGAATATATATTAATTTCTTCAAAATATGTGTTGAAGATTTGGTTGGACGATAAGAAACAAAAAAATTAAATCCCTCGATTTTTTTTGCAATTGTGTACACATCTTTTTCGAATCACAAACCTATTTTGTAATGCGTTAACATTTTTTTTTAAATATCACAAAGATCCTTATTATGTACCCTTTTTCTAAATTATATGGACATTTCTTACATTTTATAAAGATTTAAAAAAACACAACCACTTTATTGGAATGCATGAACATTTATATGTCACGTACATTGTTCTGAAGAGTATGAACATTTTTTAAATTTAGCGCACACTTTTTTCTATGTGTTAAGATGTTTTTCTAATGCGTGGCCAACTTGTTATTTTCTTTTGGAATATATGTGTTTTAAAAAAACAAAAAAATGATGAATAAAGAAGCAAAGAAGAAACAAATGAATGCGCCCGGAGCTACTACCGGACCAGCCCAATAGTAGTGATGTGTGATGCTCGCTGAGGCGAGACCTGCTTTTGTTTCGCTACTGCTGGCGAGACAAAGTGCTGCCCGACACGAGTCGACCAAACGCGTATACCCTCAATGCTACATGGCTGGTTTGATACGAGAAATTATCATATGGAAACTAACATTCGGTAAAACCGGTGAAAACCACACGAAGAAAATGTTTTCAAGTTTCATAAAACTCTGAGAAAAATACGGGATGTTAAGAGAGTGATGTTCTATAATTCTACTACCTAGCAAAATTTCAATTTCAAACACAGTACGAGATATGAGCTATGAGAAAAACCAAATAAGTCTTGAATAGTGCGAAACAGTAATGTGGCTATTCATTGCTGAATTTGTCTTTTTTATAGCTCACATTCCGTAATGTGTTTAACATGAAATTTCACACGAGAGTAGAACGTCATCCTCTTAACATCCCACATTTTTTTCTCCGATTTTTTTTGGAATTTTCAAACATGTTTTCCTAGGATGTTGATTTCTATAATGTTGGTTTCCGTATGATATTCTCCCAGTTTGACACTTTCTTGACAATCTACTATGAAAATGTTGGTTAATGTTTGGTTTGCAGCATATTAACTTTAAATACTGACATGAACGATATTCGCAAGTTGGTATGCATGCAGGGCTGCTGGTGGTCAGATCACTGTCATGTAACTAATAGTTGGAGTAAACACCATGCAACGGTTTTGACCTGCCCGGAAGGACTAGGAGGCGCCCGGCTCCCTCAAGATGGAATAAGGTTCTCACCGCTTAGCCCCCATCCTAGCGATGCTAGTCTCGTCGGAGAGCTGTGCAGGTCTGTCTCTGGTGGATTTCTCAAGACTTTTTCAGTGTTTGTCTGCGGTCGTTCAACTTGGATTCGACATTCTTCGTGTGTCTACAGAATTGATCCTTTTAATTTATGCTTTTCTTCGCCAGCGACTGTTGTTGTACTGCTGCGTTGGTCAGTTCGGGCCTTAGGACGACAATCTCCTGACTGTCTACTACCATAAGGTTTGATTAGCTTCGATGAGAAAGGAGAGACGACGGCGATGCATCTTCGGCTTACTTCAATGTTTGTAGTCATTGCTAGGTGATCTATCAGGCTGTATGCAATTTCTGTTACTTGTGATGTTCTTTATACATAAAGTCTGACAAACGCATCGGAATATTTTCAAAAATAAAATTCCACGACATATACTACACTACTACTAGGTGAATGTGAGTCGGTCAAAAGTATTTGCGCTGCTGATTCCAGCGGATCTATTGACCCCGGGCACTGTGTGGCGAATGGTGACAAGTCTATAGAGCAAATGTACTACCTGCTCCTTGTAGTTGATCTCTTGACCTCGGGTACTGTGGGGTGGTGGTAAGTCTATAGGTCAAAGGGAAGTTTACAGACCGCTTCTTCCAGACCGCGAGCGCCGGAGTGGCCGCGCTACGCTGGCGTCCACGAATATCTTGTTTGTCTTGGCCATGCCGTAGTCCTCGTGCTCTGCCGCGTGCCTCGACGCCGGCGCCGTGAGAAGGTCGACGCCGAAGAGACGCACGGTCCTCATCACGGGTGCGGGCGACGGAGTGGCCGCTGTCGCGTCGACGAAGGTTTATTCAAAAATTTGTACTGATGAAGAAAGACGGGCAATATATTTCAACATCCCACTCACGTCTAGGCTTATTTAGTCCTTAGACGTAGGATTTATGTCAGCCGCAGTTTTTTTTAATATTACATTGAAAGGGTCTTGAACTCAAGACCTCATGATTCGGATACTATATTGAATTTATATTTCAACCAACTGATTTAAAAGTCTAAGCTGATGAAGAAAACGAGGCAATATATTTCAACGGGCCATCTAGTAGATATTTTAATGCATTCGTGGAAAGAAATATAAAAAGATCCAAGATGTGACGATGTGGATGATGATGAGATGAACACACCCGTTGGCCAAGCTACGCACACAGTATGGTATGGAGTGGTTGCGTGAGATATTCAGAGTGCCATTCTTGCATTTCCTTTTGTTGCCTTCTACTCCCTCTGTTTCGATTTACTCGTTGTGGTTTTAGTTTAAATTTGAACTAAAACCACGACAAGGAACGGAGGGAGTAAGTTTTAACTTTGTTTGGGAGGAAGAAAAGTAGTAGCACGCAAGTAACGCATCTCCTCCTACTAGCAACGCTTACAAGTGGAAGAACAAAATGTGTGAGCTGAGCTCGCTGCTGACCCATTTCGGTTTTGGCACTTAAGCAACAGGTAATACGTTGTTGTGTGCCCCGTCACTCATAGAAAACGAGGAGGCCGATGGTGCCGTAGAATTTTCTGGGAGTTCTAGATCGATGGGTATGCATGTCCGAATCGGTCGATCGATTGTCGATGGACAACGCTAATGCTCACACGTGTGATGGGAACCAAACTCATCCACACGCCCTATAGCATACAGACTGCGTCACGTCACCGCATGTGTCAAGGACCTCGGTGCCCAAGACAGCAGGACCTCGACTACGTAGTTCATAGTCTCGGTGGATAGGAGCGCTAGGGTTTTTGCCTAACTACTCAATGGTGCAGGAGATGAGACTAGGAGTAGAGGAAGAGATAGGAGATAATGATTTATTGCTTGCCGTCAAAGAGTGCCGATTACATGATATATAAAGGCCCCATGGGCTGCTAACAAACTGGAAACTATGCCTAACAAACTATTCCTTTATTCTAGGAACCAATGCACACGGATCAGGACTCCTGCCCCGATCACGCCTCGCCAGTTGTGGCCGTCGGCTGTTGCCCCTGGTCGCATGGCCCGCGCCTATACGCAACGCCCCGC
>NC_041381.1:646863311-646899416 GCF_002162155.2 Triticum dicoccoides | reverse complement strand
CTGAAAAGCGGGGTAGCGCTCGACGAAACTGTCAAGATCCTCCCACGTAGCCGATGACGCAGCTTCGCCCTTGCAGTGGACGAGGATCTGGCGAACGCCGCGCGCTAGGCGTGAACGAGTCACACGTTCCGGTTGCGGAACAGCCGCACCATTGTGGATCGGAGGCAAACCCGGCGGTGCAGTTGGAGGCGTGCCAAAGAACTTCTTGAGGAGGCCCACGTGGAACACGTCATGGAGGCGCGAGCGCGTCGGAAGCTCAAGGCGGTAGGCGACGGCGTTGATGGCTTCTGAGATGCGGTACGGCCCGTAGAAGCGTGGATTGAGCTTGCCCCTAGTTGGCAAGTTGAGAGAAGACGCGGCGCGCTGGCGAAGACGGAGCCACACCCAATCGCCGACGACATGCGGACGTCTCGATGGCGCCTGTCGTAGTAAGATTTGTAGACCGCCTGCGCCTGCTGTAGACGATAGCGGACGTCTGCGAGTAGCTCGTCTCGCTCCGCCATGCTCTTCGCCACGGCCGCCACCCTTGTGTCGCCCGACTCGTAAGAGCGAATAGTGGGAGGGTCGCGGCCATACACGAGCTTGAACGGAGTTTCTTGGGTCGCTGTCTGGTAGGCGGTGTTGTAGATGTACTCGGCCCAGGGAAGCCACCGGAGCCACTGCCGCGGACGATCCCCTGTGAGGCAACGGAGGTACATAACAATGATCTTGTTAGCAGCCTCCGTTTGGCCATCCGATTGTGGATGAAATGCCGACGTCATGTGTAGCTTCGTCCCGATGAGGCGCATGAGCTCCCGCCAAAAAGCTGAGGTGAAGATGGGGTCGCGGTCAGAGACCATGGACTGCGGAACGCCATGGAGACGCACAATTTCGGCGAAGAACACCTGTGCCACCGACTCCGCCGTGTACAGGTGGGCCAACGCCACGAAGTGGAAGTACTTGCTGAAGCGATCCACCACGATGAGGATGATGGACTTCCCGCCCACGCAAGGGAGCGCTTCCACGAAGTCGATGCCGACATCAGTCCACACGGCCGTGGGCACCGGCAGCGGAAGCAGCAGACCGGCGGGGTGCAAGTGCTCGGACTTGTACCTCTGGCAAGTGCCGCAGGCGCGGACGTACTCTTGCACCGTCTTGCGAAGGTTAGGTGCGTGGAAGTCGCGGCGGAGATGATGCAGCGTGCGCTGGACGCATTCGTGCCCGTCGTCGTGCACTGCGGTGAGGAGCTCCTGGGGTAGTGGGGACGTCGGCGGAATGTAGAGGCAGCCGTTGAAAGTGACGAGGCCGTCGGAGAGCGACCACGGCAGCTGCCGAGCGCCCGCCGTGATATCCTCGCGCAGCGCGACGAGCACCGGGTCAGTTGATGTAGCTTGCCAAAGGCGATCGATGAAGTCGAAGCGAGGACCATATATAGCCATGACCGCCATCTCCTCCGTGTCGCGTCGGGAAAGGGCGTCCGCCACCGTGTTCGTACTACCGGCCTTGTACTTCACGATGAAGTCGGACCCCAGTAGTTTGCCGACCCAGTAGTGCTGCGGAATGGTTGCCAAGCGCTGGTCAAGGAGGAATTTGAGACTGTAGTGACCAGTTTTTACCACAAATTGGCGCCCCCAGAGGTACGGTCTCCAATGGCGAATAGCGAGCACCAGGCCGATGAGTTCCTGTTCATATGCGGCCAGGGAACGGTGACGAGGCGCGGCCGACCGGCTAAAGAAAGCCACCGGGTGCTGGTCCTAGAGAAGGACGGCCCTAAAGCCGTACGTAGAGGCGTCACACTCTACGATGAACAGCCGTGTGAAGTCCGGCAACGTGAGTACGGGAGCCGTGGTGACCGCCGTCTTGAGGGCGGTAAAAGCTGCTGCCGCCTCGGGCGACCAGGAGAAGCCGTCCTTGCGAAGGAGGGCCGTCAGGGGCGAGGCGACCACGCCAAACTGCTTGACAAACTTGCGGTAGTACCCCGCAAGACCGACGAATACCTAGACCGCGCGCGCCGAGCGTGGCTACGGCCACACGGCCACCGCCTACACCTTTTCCGATTCCATGGCCACTCCTGCAGCGAAGATGGTGTGACCAAGGTAGGATATCGACTCGACGGCGAACGCGCATTTGGATCGCTTGACGAAGAGTTGGTGCTGGTGCAGGACGGTGAAGACGATGCGCACATGTCGGAGATGATCGGCCCACGTCTCGCTGAAGATGAGGATGTCGTCGAGGAAGACGAGAATGAAACGGCGCAGGTACGGCCGCAGAAGATCGTTCATGAGCGCCTGGAAGTCGCCGGCGCGTTGTAGAGGCCGAACGGCATCACCAGGAACTCGTAGAGGCCGTCGTGGGTGCGGAAGGCGGTCTTGGCGATGTCCTCCGCGCGCATCCGCACCTGGTGGTAGCCGCAGCGCAAGTCGAGCTTGGTGAAGAAACGAGTGCGCCGGAGCTCGTCGAGGAGTTTGTCCACCACCAGAATCGGAAACACATCCTTGACGGTGATGGCGTTCAAGGCACGGTAGTCGATGCAGAAGCGCCAGGACCCGTCGGGCTTGTGGACCAGGAGGACCGGCGAGGAGAATGCGGAACAGCTCCCTCGGATGATGCCCTGGGCGAGCATGGCGTCGCACTGACGCTCTAGCTCGTCCTTGTAAGCGCCCGGGTAGCGATACGGACGGACGGCCACCGGGGCGGAACCGGGCAGCAGGGTGGTGCCGTGGTCACGGCTGCGGGGTGGTGTCATGCCGGAGGGTTCGGCGAAGATGCCGTCGAACACGGGGATGATGGCATCGAGGAAGTCGCGGTCGCTGCATGATTTCAGGGCTGGTCCGTTCGGTCCTGCAATGCCGCGCCAGCACACCTGATGGTCCCCCCGCCAGAACGTCATGGAGAGGGTGCGGAAATCCCACAGGATCGGTCCAAGCGTTGCAAGCCACTGCGTGCCCAGGTCGATGTCGTAGCCCGCGAGCGGCAAGGCAAGGAAATCCTCTGAGAATGCCTCTCGGTCGATGTGGAAGGGCACGGCGCGGTATGCGCCCTGGCACGGAACGCGCTCGCCGTTGGCCACCATCACGCGCATCTTCTCGGGGTGGGGGATGGCGGTGTGGCGCGGGCGGCCGCCTCCTCGGTGATGAAGTTGTGGGTGGAGCCGGAGTCTATCAGGGCGAGGAGGAAGACACCCCCAAGTGTGATATGCATCTGCATTGTCTCGCTCGTGCGCACGTTGGCGATTGCGTGGAGCGAGATCTGAGGGTCGGCCGGCGAGGCATCAGCGGTGGCGGAGGCCGTTTCGTCGTCGTCGTCGTCTGGCGCCAGGTCAAGGAGAAAAATGCGCTGACACACGCGGTTGTGGCCCCTGCCAAACTTCTCATTACAATTGAAGCAGAGGCCCAGGAAACGGCATTCCTCCATCTCCGCCTGTGACAGGCGCTTGATTTGGCGCCCTTCCATCAGAACGGGTGCATGCTGGGGTGCGGCTGGTGGTGCTGGTGCGGGGAGCGCGAGGCGTGGTACGGGCGCCGGCAGGATGCCCTTCTGCTGAAAACGAACCGGTGGCGCGGAGGCGAGCGCGCACTGGTCGCACAGCTCCAACTCGCGGGCGAGACTCATGGCGACGGCAAGGGACTGCGGGTTGTGTATCTCCACGTCGAGGCTGAGGGGTGGCTGGAGGCCCGCGGCGAAGATCTGAACCTTCTGTGTCTCTGATAAGTAGCCTGCCCGGGGAAGGAGCGCCTCAAACCGCTCCTGGAAGTCGACGACAGACGTCGTGCACTTGCACGCCATCAGTTCGCCCAGCGGGTTAGAGCGCAGGGGTGGCCCGAAGCAGAGGTTGAGCAGCTCGGTGAAGCGGTGCCACGGCGGTGTGCCCTCGTCATGCTGGACCTGCATATACCACAGCTGGGCAGTACCCTCGAGATTGTATGACGCCATCCACACTTTCTCCTCCTCGGCGATCTGTTGTTGATGGAAGAAGGACTCGCATCGTATGATGAATGCGAGAGGATCGGACTTGCCGACGAACTTGGGGAAATCCATCTTCTGAAACCACGGGGGTCGATCGTTGTGGTGCTGCCCGTCGTGGCCCCCGTCAGCGCCTGACGAGGAGGCGGACTTCTCCTTCTGCAGTGCTGCCACGGACGTCTGCAGGGACGACACGGTTGCAGTCAAGGCCTCGATCAGCTTGGCCAAATCAGTGGTGGTTGGTTCCGTCATGGCTGAGGTAACCGAGGCGGCGGCGGATGGTGGCGATGGAGGTGGGCTGGGCGCGGACGCAGGGGTGGAGGTGGGCTGCGGAGGTAGCGCGGAAGAGGAAGAGGAACGCCTGGAACCTGATACCAAGTTGTCAAGGAGTTCGGTGCCCAAGACAGCAGGACCTCGACTACGTAGTTCGTAGTCTCGGTGGATAGGAGCGCTAGGGTTTTTACCTAACTGCTCAATGGTGCAGGAGATGAGACTAGGAGTAGAGGAAGAGATAGGAGATAATGATTTATTGGTTGCCGTCAAAGAGTGCCGATTACATGATATATAAAGGCCCCATGGGCTGCTAACAAACTGGAAACAATGCCTAACAAACTACTCCTTTATTCTAGGAACCAATGCATACGGATCAGGACCCCTTCCCCGATCACGCCTCGCCAGTTGTGGTCGTCGGCTGTTGCCCCTGGTCGCGTGGCCCACGCCTGTACGCAACGCCCCACATGACAGCATGCATGCATGTGGGAATCCTTTTGAATTTTTAGTTTTTAAATTGTTTTTTCTTTTAAATGAAAAATCCGATTGAAGATCCACTTTCACCATTAAATCCCACGCGATGAGATCTTCGAAACTAGATCTCGTATCAATATATTTCAATGATTTTTTTGGTTAAAAGTTGCCATATCTATTGCACATGAATTGCCATGATGTTTACACTGAAGTTGCCATGATATGTTTCAGTTTTTTTTCTATATTTAAAAGTAAAATTTGACATATTATTAAATAGGGAATTAAGAAACTAGACTTGCCATGAACCATAAACTAAAATTGCCATGATACATGCACTTAAAATTGCCATGGTTCATACAAAAAATAGTTTTCATGGTCAAAGTATTAGAATTTCCATTAGAAAAAACTAAAATTGTCATACTCTACAAACTAAAATTACCACATGGCAACTTTAGTTTAATCACTATGACGATTACGGTGTAAATATCATGGCAACTTTTAGGCAAAAAAAATTCATCGAAACATATCAACATGGAGTCTAGCTTTGAAGATCTCGCCGAGACGGATTTAATGGTGAAAATGGATTATTAATTAATTTTTTTAATTAGGATATAAAACATTTTTAAGTCGAAAACCAAAAAGATTCTTGCTGATGTCATCTGTTCATACTTGGCAAAATGAATGATGATGGAGGCATGTGGGCGATGTGCAAGATGCAACACGTGTGGGCGTTAGTTTTTTTGTTGTCGATTCCTATTCGGTATTTTTGATCTTTTATTGACTATTCACTGTACGTGCGTGGAATTTCTTCATCACCAAAAACATGAAACAACACTTACAAGGTAACCATATGTTTGATGCTTTACTTGAACATTCACTGTATACACATGGAATCTCTTTATCAATAAAAATTAAAAACACAAAACAATACGATCTGCTAGGTGACGATAATGATTAGTGACCAAACATAAAGATGCAGGTCAATGGCCAATCCTATTGCACGTATCTAGATCCTTATATAGTGTGCGAATAACTTTGAAAGATGGTCGTTAGATGAAGCCAATGTGACAGTGCAGAGATGGCAAATCCGAGCACTACTGGCCATTGGATATCATCTATATTCCACCAGATTCTGCCACATGTACAATCTAAAAGACTCCATGGTTGAACTTAAGCATAATGCACAAACCTTAAAATACAAGTACTTCTCATTTGTTCTAGAATCTTCCGTATCATAATGGCCCTAACTTTTTTTCTAGTTGAATTGTCATTATTTGCTTCTACTTTATAAAAACTAATTAATTTTGAATGAGCGTGAAATCCGTAGACGCTTGGTTCGTGGATCGTAGAAGCGATATGCCTTGGTGCCAGAACTCCTCTCGTATCCGATGAACACCATCTTGGTGCTACGATCGACAAGCTTTCAGAGATGCGGCTCCGCCGTCTTCACATGTGCCACGCACCCGAATGTACGTAGATGAGACACATTCGACTTAAGTCCATAAATTGCTTCATACGGAGTCTTTACCATCACCGCGTTCGTTGGAGCCAGACCGCTGTCGAGACAGCTTCTCCCCAAAATGTCCCCCCACAAGTTTTTGCTCTTGAGTAAACTTCTCGCCATGTCAACGACGGTTTGATTGCGCCTTTCAACAACCTCGTTCTGCTGTGGCGTATAAGGTACCGTAAGGAACCTCTTTATGCCAATCCTCTCGCATTACTCATTGAACTCGTTCGACGTAAACTCTCCGCCGCGATCTGTCCGTAGAGCGCGAACCTTCAGCTTGTGTTCCATCTCAGTTGCAGCCTTCAGCTTCTTGAACGCTTCAAATGCCTCATGTTTAGATCGTAGGAGAACGACCCACATGTATCTCGAGTAGTCATCTACCACTAGGAAGAAATTGGAATTAAACCCAACGTCCCAGTACACGTGTACGTATCGGACTAGTAGTCCAAGTAGGAACTGACTAGGTTAGCACTTGGGCTGTTTAGCTCCTTTATATACCCATGTAAACCCCACGATGTACCACAACGAAAAGAGAAAGATCAAAGCAATAAAGAAAAGCAAGGCTTGATACGAGCCTTTGGCTATCCATCGATTCGTTCAAGTTCGTGAGTTCCGCTGTGAGAGTTGATCGATCTAAGTCGCCGGTCGCAAAGTTGAAGCTAGCCCAGGTCGTGCGTGTACTGTGGATCAATCAACCAACCAGCCTGCTTGCTTGCTAGTTTACACGTACGTGTGCTGCTACTCGTGTGATTTAATCTACAAGATCAAAAGCCAACAATTGGTATCTAGAGCCTCGACGATTTACGATGACGGATAGCGACGCTGAGTCTGTCAAGTACGGTAACGGCAGTTCCAAGGCGAACAAGAACGGCGACAAGGTGAAGAAGGGCGGCAAGTCAGCAACCAGTGGTGGCGGAACGGGCGGCGCCAATGTACTGGCACATCGCAATATCCCCATCCAGTACCCGATGCTCACCGACGCCAACTATGGCGTGTGGGCGGTGAAGATGAAGATTATTCTCTGAACCCTTCGAGTGTGGCAGGCCATCACGGATGACGACGTCGACGAGGAGTGCGACGAAGGTGCCATGACCGCCATAGCCCAGTCTGTGCCAGATTCCGTGCTGATGACATTGGCGGAGTTCGAGACAGCAAGAGAGGCGTGGAACGCACTCAAAGAGATGAGGATTGGAGAAGATCACGTCACCAAGGCTCGGGCACAAGTACTGAAGCGCCAATTTCACAAGTTGCAGATGGAGGAAACTGAATCGGTGAACGACTATGCCATGCGTCTGACTACATTGGTGGGAGAGATCCGCGCGCTTGGTGCAAAGCTCAAGGAGGCCGAGAGTGTGGAGAAGTTTTTCAGTTCGGTGAATGATAAATTCACGTACATCATAGGCACGCTTGAGCAGCTTTATGACATCGACGACGTGACCATAACGGAGGCGATCGGACGCTTGCGGACATGGAAAGAGAATGCTCGTGGTTGTCGAAAAAGCAGCGGAGGAGGTAGTGACCAACTCATGTACTCGCGCGCAAATTGGGAGTCCCCAAGTAGCAAAGGAAGGCGCAACATTGGCGAAGGCTCAAGCAACGCAAAGCGCGGTAGACAAACCGAAGAAGGCAAAGGAAAAGGCCAGCCACAAGTTCGTGGTAAAGCGGACCGATCTAAAAAGCGGAAGCCACGAAACTTGGATATGTCCGAGGTCAAGTGCTATAACTGCAACGAGATGGGTCACTTTGCAAAAGATTCACTACTAGGAAAAAGGCTACTAGTAGCGCGGGTAAAATGGCTACTAGTAGCGCAGGCACCCGTGCTACTAGTATCGCGCTACAGCTAAAAGTTAGTAGTAGCATGTGTGCCACCCGCGTTACTGCTATTGCAGACCCACGCTACTACTGACGAAATAGTAGTAGCGTGTCTATAGTGCCAACGCTACTAGTATCCCAAATACTAGTAGCGTGCCTTTTTTCCCACGCTACTACTAGATTATTATGAATTAAAAAAAATAAAATCAGCCAATTCCATTCTATCACACATTTGCCGTATGTACTCACAGTTTCTCATTGTAGCAGCAACTCATGTATAATTCCTATCACACAGTGTTGTGCGTAGCAACTTGGTAAGCAGCTACCTACTTAAGCTGTTATGGTCCGATCCGAAAATTGGATCACTCGTCAATATGCGGCACCCGCCCGGCCTAATCTCGTGGCCTGCAGCTGCGGCGAAACACACCAGGTGGCCTCGACGAGCCACACCTGAACGATGGCAACCGCCGCCACGTCTCCAGCAGGCCCCGGTCGATGTCGTCCTCATGCCTCGCCACCAGCGGATGGAGGAAGCCATTGTACAAGTGTCCCGCACCCTGAAACCCGAACATCATTGAGATTTAGATTGAGATTCAGATTTGGCCACACACACCAAATCAAGTGTATCTGAATGTTGATCATCTCTTGGGCTCGGAGTGTCTGGTCGACTACTTACCCGTGTGCTTGGGTGCTAGAGGTAGAGGACGTGCAGCAGCTTTGCTTCTCCGTGCACCGGCTACCACGACACCGTGGACGGTGCCACGACACCGTTGAGTCCACAAACTTTTCGACGGCCGTCAGCGTCGCCAATAGAACCCTGCAGCATTACCAATAGAGGTTCAGAAACTTCAAATTTTTTAGAAGAATGACACGAAAAAACAATGCGGTACATGTCGATGCCGTAATGCACAAGTGAAGCTATAAGCTATTTCCTAGTAGGATAAACGTGCTGAGAATAGTTATATAAGAATGCATATAGATTTGACAAGTGCATAGAAAAACATAAGGTCCAAAAGAAACACATAATCAGGCAACCACATAATCGGCTAACTTCTATTTACTCACCAATCAAATAACATCAAAATCAACACATTAGCGGTGGACCTCGACACAACACACAAGGGGTGCAAAAGAGGCTGACTGAGATCATAAAGAAATATATAAGAAGGACCAAGACACTCATATTTCAGTCCAGACATATACGAGGACATATCATAACACACATACAAAGTAGCAACAAACTGTTAATATAGTTTCTAGAATCATCTGCAAAGAGAAAGACATTGGTACGATGATGAATTTACAATCATTAGTGCTTAGGCATACACAAGGAGGTAACCGTAGCCCCACGAACACAGGAGCATGGGAACCCTGATTGCGAGGCTGTCGGGACGACAGACAATCAGTTGGTACTAAAGTCCGACTGTCTGACAACCAACATCGATTTTAAGTTTATATCACTCATAGTGCATATAAAATAGATAAGACATGCTGGACCGGTTTTCCTCAATTAAGTATAGTAACTCTTACGGAAGCAGTCATAGTGTACATTGTACACTAAAGCAATCGTTTCTTTCAGCTTGAAACAGAGACACCAAAAAAAGGTAGGAGGAAGTATCAAGCAAACATTTACCTTGTAAAAAATCAGATATTTGGCATTGAAACGAGTGCAAGCAATATGAACAATTTCCTTATAAATGCAAAGATATCAAAACCTGTAGGCAGATAAAATTGTTAGCATAACATATCATAACTCAAAATCAAGGGCTAATCATATGCAGATAGATCATACCCTAGTCCTTGTACTTCTCGCAAGTTCCGTGTAGTTGGAATTGGTCAAGCCACTATAGTAGTTACATGCAACGATTATCTTTGTTATTATAACAAAATGTCCATCCTTTCAGTACTTGACTTACATCTCTCAAAATGTGCAAAATTAGATGAAACTGGAACACTAATCAATGTCACAAAACTTATATGCACAACAATTCTGGTTGTCCAACTTGCCGAAGACCACTACTAGGGAAAACGCTAGCAGTAGCGCTGATTTTGTGCTCACTAGTAGCGCGGGTAGGCGCGCTACTAATAAGGCGCTACTAATAAGGCGCTACAGCTATTGCTTAGCAGTAGCGCGTGCCTGCCCGCACTACTACTAGGACAAATAGCTGCAGCGTTTGTTGAGTACCACGCTACTGCTAAGGTAACTACTTGCAGCGTGTTTTCTGTCCATCGCTACTAGTACTCTTTTTATTTTTTTATTTTTAGTGTATTTATGCGCCATCGTATAAATATTGGTACAATATCAGTTATGAGGTTTACATCATTATGTCCATATTAGTGTGTCAAATGAAGGTGGATTAGGTTCAAGTGGAGGCAATATGTGGTGCATGTCAAAAGCATACTACTAATCCAAACTTGATCTAGTTTGGACTAGTAGTACTTTCGATATGCACCACATGTTGCCTCCACTTGAATCTAATCCGCCAGCACAAGCTATTTAATCATTATCATAGTCATTACCACCAACGGTATTTATTTAATCACCACTAACACTAGCTAATAATAATCATCATAGTCATTATCACCAACACTAGCTATTTTATCATCATAGTAATATACTGTAGCACATCATCATCCTCAAACTCATTTCTAGCTAGCTAATCACTCCTGCTGCTCTCTCTTAGGTAAAACAACATAAAACATGTATAGCTCTCCTCCTTGATCAAGCTGGAGCATGCAGATGAACATGTCTCCTAATCGTGGGTAGCACATTTGTTTGCTGCCCCCTAGTACTTCTCTGCGCTCCCCCATCACATATTTGGTCCAGTCTTGCACTATTAAGCATCCATCAGTAATCTTGAATGCACTAAAGTAATCTGCAGGATACCTTGGCCGTAAGCTGATAATACTCATGGTACCTTTAGTCTCGATCTCATAAGGCACAACATTCATCGGGAGTCCCTGTTGAAGAACATCGTATGTTAACATACTTAGCAATGAAGTTTAGTTTCAAATATAATGTATGGAAAAGATGCACTGATGACAAATAGTAAAAATCTTACCATCCTTTCTAAATAAATGTGACCGTAGTTCATTACGAACACTATTGGTCGCACATTTTCAGTACTAACATTTCTAAATGCAGGAAGAAAATTTGTCTTGACAGTATCAAGATCCTCAAGCCATGAAACATAATGACTGAGCTCCTCGTAGTTGAGTTCAGCCCCAGGAAAGTATACGGTCCTGTCTACCAAGCGCTGGACATGTTTGCTTGCACCGAAATAAGCTGACAATACAAATTAGTTGTCAACTATTTTTGAATAAACAATATCAAAGACATAAATATGGTTGAGAAACTTACATAATGGTATAACTGGAGGCGTCTGCACATCGACCCAGATGTCAGTATTACCTTCAATATCATCTTCCGGACGAATATCAAAGGCGATAACCATATCAGGCTCGAATGCATAAGTCTTGCATAGTGCTCGTCATGTTTTGCATCCAAAATAGGTGTAGTCGTCTGAATTGTACAATTTTGCATGGAAAATATAACCATGCTCGGTCTTCAAGTAAACTTTCTTTTCCTCCATACTATGACTGAAATCTATCTTATCCAATACAAAAACTCTTGCATGGCAGGGGATACGCTAGTAGAATAGTAAAAAAAATATAAGTTAAATTAAATGAAGCAAATGTCATGCTTAATTACGAAAAAAGACTTGTCGTTGTGACTTACTGTATCCACTTCGAAGTTCTCGTCCAGCTTGATGCTGAAGCTCCTATCATCATCTAGGAAGATTCTGTCGCACAGGCCGCGCTCGTCTTCGCGGTATTTGCAAATACCGAAATCCTTTTTGTCGTCAGACATTTCCTATGTTCATAGTTAAAACATTAACTGAAAATCGATCGAAGACAACTACCAAGATACTCAACACACAAATCCGGGGCACTCGATATTTCCTACATATTCTGGCACAAGTCATGCCAAAATTCATGGAAAAATCCGACATGACCTTTGCTAAAATAGGACATATCGAGCGCCTGAAATTTGCCGGAACGGAAATGAATCAACACTCCGGCGAAACATAGGCCACTCGGAGGTGTAACCTGCAAACATGACGGGCCACTTGGATATTGAGCAACACAAGATATACATTTCAAAATAGCTTATAGGACTCAAATTAGCATGCATTCAATAAGCAAAAGTAAATCATCTCATATGTTCGTACATCGTCGAATATTATCACTAATACATCACGAATAGTGTCATACATATAACATCACTAATACAACTAAAACCCTAGCACACGACGGGTATCGGCGCGGGCGGTGGACACCCACAGAGAAGGAACCATCACGGGATCATAGCTCCAGTGAGATCCTCGGAGAACCTGCCAGGTATTGGAGAACGGCCTGTGCTCCAGCGCAAGCAAGTAGCGACGGACGTGCGCGTCCTCCTCACTGACACGGTGACGCACCACCTCCGCGGAGTCCTCGAGCCTCTGGATCGGCACTGGCCCACGCGACCGCCACCAAAGAATGTTCGGGCCAACGACAGGCTGGCTCCTCGCCAACCTGCGCCCCCTGGTAGGTAGCGCCTCCCAGTACCACCCCGCGGAGCCAAGTCCCAGACATGGCCGATTTGGTCAAGCAGGTATCGTCCTCCGCCGACTCGACGACGAGGATGCGGGATAGGCATCGTCCACGTCGAGGCGGGAAAAACTACTTTAACTAAAAAATAGAAACAAGTTCTTACTAACTAGTTCTATTAATTCAACTAGTTCTTACTAAAAATAAACTTACTATATATAAAAATATTCTAGTACCTAATTAGTACCTAGTTCTTAATATGCAACAAAAATAAACTTACTATAAATAAAAATAAACTTAATATGAAACTAAAATATAAAGAAACCCTAGACAGAGGTAGGGAAGAGGGAGGAGCGGGCGTGCTCACCTCGGGTGCCTGCGACGAGGGAGGGGCAGGGCGGCGTCGAGGTCCGTGTCGGGGCTCGGGCGCGCGGCGGATGGCGGCCGACGTCGATATCGGGGTCGGGGCAGCGTCCGGGGCGGCGTTGAGGTCGGGGGCAGGGGCGGAGTTGAATCTGGGGTCGGGGCAGCATCCGGGGCGGCGTTGAGGTCGGGGGCGGGGGCGGCGTTGAATCTGGGGTCAGGCGGCGTAGAGGGTGCGGAGAGCACGCGGCGACCGACGGGCGACGGCGACGGCGAGAGTGGAGAGAGTTGGATTTGGGGGAAGTGACGTGGGGAAGGACGAACCCTGTGGTTAAATCAGAAGTAGCAGTAGCGCGTTCCAGGAAAAGCGCTGCTGCTATCTTAGCTACAGCGCGTTCTCTGATACACGCTACTGCTACTCCTTTCTCTTTTTCCCCCCTTTTCATTTAGTTTTCTTCACATTTTATTTGTTTCATTTCACCTTATTCTATTTCTTTCATTTTCAATTACCTTTCCATTTTCTTTCCATTTAATTTTATAACCTTTAGCAGCAGCGAGTTTATATTAAAACGCGCTGCTACAAACAACGTAGCGGTAGCGCGGTTCGTCATAGATCGCTACTACTATGTGTAGCCTATGGGCTAAACCGTGGAAATTTTAGTAGTAACGTGTGTACAGCAAGACGCGCTACTGCTAGATCTTTATCTGCAGCGCGGTTTCCTCAGGCGCGCTACTGCTAATTAGCACTAGCACGCTTTTTTGACCCACGCTACTGCTAAAGTTCTGTGTATAAGGTTTTCCCTTGTAGTGGACGGCCCGGCTGGATCTGTCCGCGCCCTGCACGTGGACGACCTGCAGCTCCTCGAGGTTGGAGAAGTCATCACCGAGGTCCGTAATGCAGTCGTTCCACTCCTTATAGTCGACGGGGGAGACGAGGAGCGCCGCACCAGTGTCCACCGCAAACTCGAACCCTATCACCATCACGGAGAAGTCGCTCCCGCCGCCGCTGTTGGAGACTGATGCGAGCGCCATGGCCGCCCCTCCTACTCTAGAGTCCCTAATAGAGGGGAGGTGCGGAAGCACGGGGAGGTGTGGAAGCAAACTAAGCATGCCCTACTCACAAATTACAATTTTGGTAGCCATAACCGAGGATTTTTATGAAGTGTTGCATAAAACGTAAACATCACACGAACTACCAAGTATCTGCTATCATCCTATTGATTATTTCTTCTTGGGTACCTAGGCAAACATCTATGTTATTTCTTCTTAGGTGTCTATATGAGTACTTTAATGTTAATGGTAGCTAAAATTTGAACTGCAGTGGTCCTCCTTTTCACCCCCAACTGTTAGCTCCCAAACCACTACTGCTGTTAATCACCCCATAGCTAGCTTGATCTATTAATATGCCGTTGTTCCCATGCCAGACCTTCTAAACTACAGCTGAATACCGCCGCCAGGACTGTTAACATGAGGCGAAATTGGATATATCAAAAGTTTAGGTAATCCTAGGGTGAGCAGATACTGAAGTAGTCTGACTAATCCCAAGCTCTACTCATTCCTAGTCCTTGTAGTTTACTAGCAATTGACATAAATCAGCAAAGCAGTAGGAGGTCCAACTTACATATAGGTGTTGAGCTGGCGGACGAAGCTCAAGAACTTGTTGTGCTTGAAGTACCTCGGCAGCATCACAGTGCCAAATCTGCATCTTATCTTAAAACCTTAAATTATGACTAATATGCACTAGGGGAAAAACACAGACATCCAGTTTAATCACCAATTTCCGTACTGCGCCCAAAACCAAACAACGATTTGGGTGTACTGCTCCCAAATGAACTACTCCAGACAACAAAATGGGGATGCGCAAACGAAAAAATATCACATATTCACCTGGGTGGATCAGGACAATACCAGACGGCGTGGGATCTCCCCAGCGGCGGTGCCCCGGTGCGGTATAGCATCAGCGGCGATTCCGGTGCCGCAGGCCCGGACTTGCGGCTGATTCCCGGCCTCCCCTTGTCCCCTTGTCCAGACGAGCTTTTGTTGGTGGTGCTCCAGGAATGATGACATCCATGGCAGGGTCATCGACCATGTCGTAGGTCTTCACGAGGAACGGCGTGGCCCGGTGTCGCCCAGCCCGTCCATCGGCCTCGGCGCCCTGCCGCCGCCGGCCGCCGGGGACGAGCAGGGGCGGCCTTCCACCTTCACCGGACTCATCATCTGTTGGCTCATGGCAGCGAAGCCCACCTACAGCAGACGGCGTGGTGGTGAATTGTCTTGCTAGTGTTCGCCGGCTGCGAGTGGGTTGGGACGGGAGAGGAGGTGGAAGGCAGGCCAGCGGCGGGAGAGGAGAGGAGGTGGGAGCGGAGACGAGATTGGGGATTTGGATAGGGCATTGAGTGTTTTTTTATACATGGCGTGGGATGGTTGGTGGGTGGGAGCAGATGCGGGGTGGGAGCGGACAGTAGTAGCGCGGGTGTTTCACCTGCGCTACGGCTATACACAACCCGCGCTATTACTATGGCTATTCACCGGGGCACGGTTGAACATATTTACTAGTAGCGTGTGTTTTTTTGTCACGCGCTACCAGTAATATTTACTAGTAGCGCTGATCAATGTAGCACGCTACTAGTAAGTAGTAGTAGCGCGGGTTAATATAGCGCGCTGCTGGTAAGATTCTGTGTATAAGGTTTTCCCTAGTAGTGATTGTCCGGAGCCTAACAAGAGGGAGATCAAGGCAAATTTGGCGAAGCGGGAAGACGAACGTCCAGGTCTTCTGATGGCCGAAGTTTGTGATCTCGTGGAGCCTAACAAGCGTGATATCAAGGCAAATTTGGCGAAGCAAGAAGACGAACGTCCAGGTCTTCTGATGGCCGAAGTTTGTGATCTCGTCCAAACGGTGGTTGAGAATCCAAGCCGGAAGGTGCTACTTCATGAGAAGAAAGTAATACCGAAGTTATCTGGAAACCAGAACGTGTCATGGTATCTAGACACGGGTGCCAGTAACCACATGACGGGGTGCAAGGAGAAGTTCCTCGAGCTAGAATATGATGTTCAAGGCTCGGTCAAGTTCGGTGATGGTTCAAATGTGGATATTTGCGGGCAAGGTTCTTTCCTCTTCGAGGGTCTCACAAGAGAACATCGCATACTCACCTGAGTGTACTACATCCCACGGCTTCGCAACAACATCATCTTTGTCGGGAAACTTGACGAGAATGGATGCAAGGTGGATATCGAGAACGGAGTGATGACGATCTTCGACAACCTCCAAAACGTGCTAGCGTGTGTGAATCGCACGCGAAACAGACTCTATATCCTCAACCTTGATCAATCTCAACCAGAGTGTTGGCTCGCCAAGAGTGATGATGATTCGTGGTTATTGCATGCTAGATTTGGACACGTTAACTTCTACGCCTTGAAGAATATGTCAAAGATGGAGATGGTATCTGGGATGACGTTTATCGACCATGTTGATCGAGTATGTGATGGGTGCTTGGTTGGAAAGCGGCACCGCAGGCCGTTCCCTGCTCAGTCTACATATCGTGCAAGTGATGCACTAGAGCTGCTCCATGGTGATCTATGTGGCCCTATCACCCTAGCAACTCACGGAAGAAAGAAGTACTTCTTCCTAGTGGTAGATGACTACTCGAGATACATGTGTGTCGTTCTCCTATGATCTAAAGATGAGGCATTTGAAGCATTCAAGAAGCTAAAGGCTGCAACGAAGATGGAACACAAGCTGAAGGTACGCGCTCTACGGACAGATTGCGGCAGAGAGTTTACGTCAAATGAGTTCAAAGACTACTGCGAGAAGATTGGCATAAAAAGGTTCCTCACGGCACCTTATACGCCACAGCAGAACGGTGTTGTTGAAAGGCGCAATCAAACCGTCGTTGACATGGCGAGAAGCTTACTCAAGAGCAAGAACTTGCCAGGGACATTTTGGGGAGAAGCTGTCTCGACGGCGGTCTATCTTCTCAATCGGGCTCCAACGAAGTCAGTGATCGGCAAGACTCCGTATGAAGCAATTTATGGACAAAAGTCGAATGTGTCTAATCTACGGACGTTCGGGTGCGTGGCGCATGTGAAGACGGCGGAGCCGCATCTCTCAAAGCTTGCCGATCGTAGCACCAAGATGGTGTTCATCGGATACGAGAGGAGTTCCTGTTGGGGAACGTTGCATAAAATAAAATTTTCCTACGTTCACCAATATCAATCTATGAGTTCATCTAGCAACGATAGAGAGGAGTGCATCTACATACCCTTGTAGATCGCGTGCGGAAGCGTTCAAGAGAACGGGGTTGAGGGAGTCGTTCTCGTCGTGATCCAAATCACCGGAGATCCTAGCGCCGAACGGACGGCACCTCCGCGTTCAACACACGTACGGTCAGCGTGATGTCTCCTCCTTCTTGATCCAGCAAGGGGGAAGGAGAGGTTGATGAAGATCCAGCAGCACGACGGCGTGGTGGTGGATGCAGCAGGGTTCCGGCAGGGCTTCGCCAAGCGACTACGGGAGGAGGAGGTGTAGCAGGGGAGAGGGAGGCGCCAAGACTTCAGGGTGTGGCTGCCCTCCCTCCCCCCTTTATATAGGCCCCCTGGGGGGCGCCGGCCCTGGATATGGGATCTCCCAAGGGGGGCGGCGGCCAGGGGGTGGAGTGCCCCCCAAGGCAAGTGGAGGCGCCCCACCCCCCCACCCTAGGGTTTTCAACCCTAGGCGCAGGGGGGTGCACCAGCCCACTAGGGGCTGGTTCCCCTCCCACTTCAGCCCACGGGGCCCTCCGGGATAGGTGGCCCCACCCGGTGGACCCCCGGGACCCTTTCGGTGGTCCCGGTACAATACCGGTGACCTCCGAAACTCTCCCGATGGCCGAAACTGCACTTCCTATATATAATTCTTTACCTCCGGACCATTCTAGAACTCCTCGTGACGTCCGAGATCTCATCCGGGACTCCGAACAACTTTCGGTTTGCTGCATACTCATATTCATACAACCCTAGCGTCACTGAACCTTAAGTGTGTAGACCCTATGGGTTCGGGAGACATGCAGACATGACCGAGACGGCTCTCCGGTCAATTACCAACAGCAGGATCTAGATACCCATGTTGGCTCCCACATACTCCTCGGTGATCTCATCGGATGAACCACGATGTCGAGGTTTTAAGCAACCCCGTATACAGTTCCCTTTGTGAATTGGTACGTTACTTGCCCGAGATTCGATCGCCGGTATCCCAAAACCTCGTTCAATCTCGTTACCGCAAATCACTTTACTCGTACCATAATGCATGATCCCGTGACCAGACACTTGGTCACTTTGAGCTCACTATGATGATGCATTACCGAGTGGGCCCAGAGATACCTCTCCGTCATATGGAGTGACAAATCCCAGTCTCGATCCGTGTCAACCCAACAGACACTTCGGAGATACCTGTAGTGCACCTTTATAGTCACCCATTTACGTTGTGACGTTTGGTACACCCAAAGCACTCCTACGGTATCCGGGAGTTACACGATCTCATGGTCTAAGTAAAAGATACTTGACATTGGAAAAGCTCTAGCAAACGAACTACACGATCTTTGTGCTATGCTTAGGATTGGGTCTTGTCCATCACATCATTCTCCTAATGATGTGATCCCGTTATCAATGACATCCAATGTCCATAGTCAGGAAACCATGACTATCTGTTGATCAACGAGCTAGTCAACTAGAGGCTCACTAGGGACATGTTGTGGTCTATGTATTCACACGTGTATTATGATTTCCGGATAATACAATTATAGCATGAATAAAAGACAATTATCATGAACAAGGAAATATAATAATAATCCTTTTATTATTGCCTCTAGGGCATATTTCCAACAGTCTCCCACTTGCACTAGAGTAATAATCTAGTTGCATTGTGATGAATCGAACACCCATAGAGTTCTGGTGTTGATCATGTTTTGCTCGCGGAAGAGGTTTAGTTAACGGATCTGCGACATTCAGATCCGTATGTACTTTGCAAATATCTATGTCTCCATCTTGAACATTTTCACGGATGGAGTTGAAACGACGCTTGATGTGCCTGGTCTTCTTGTGAAACCTGGGCTCCTTGGCAAGGGCAATAGCTCCAGTGTTGTCACAGAAGAGAGTGATTGGCCCCGACGCATTGGGTATGACTCCTAGGTCGGTGATGAACTCCTTCATCCATATTGCTTCATGTGCTGCCTCCGAGGCTGCCATGTACTCCGCTTCACATGTAGATCCCACCACGACGCTCTGCTTGCAACTGCACCAGCTTACTGCTCCACGATTCAACATATACACGTACCCGGTTTGTGACTTAGAGTCATCCAGATCTGTGTCGAAGCTAGCGTCGACGTAACCCTTTACGACGAGCTCTTCGTCACCTCCATAAACGAGAAACATGTCCTTTGTCCTTTTCAGGTACTTCAGGATATTCTTGATCGCTGCCCAGTGTTCCTTGCCGGGATTACTTTGGTACCTTCCTACCAAACTTACGGCAAGGTTTACATCAGGTCTGGTACACAGCATGGCATACATAATAGATCCTATGGCCGAGGCATAGGGGATGACACTCGTCTCTTCTTTATCTTTTGCCGTGGTCGGGCATTGAGCCGAGCTCAATCTCACACCTTGCAATAGAGGCAAGAACCCTTTCTTGGACTGATCCATTTTGAACTTCTTCAAAATCTTATCAAGGTATGTGCTTTGTGAAAGACCTACGAGGCGTCTCGATCTATCCCTATAGATCTTGATGCCTAATATGTAAGCAGCTTCTCCAAGGTCCTTCATTGAAAAACACTTATTCAAGTAGGCCTTAATGCTGTCCAAAAGTACTATATCATTTCCCATCAAAAGTATGTCATCTACATATAATATGAGAAATGCTACAGAACTCCAACTCACTTTCTTGTAAACGCAGGCTTCTCCATAAGTCTGCATAAACCCAAACGCTTTGATCATCTCATCAAAGCGAATGTTCCAACTCCGAGATGCTTGCACCAGCCCATAAATGGATCGCTGGAGCTTCCATACCTTGTTAGCATTCTTAGGATCGACAAAACCCTCCGGCTGCATCATATACAGTTCTTCCTTAAGATAGCCGTTAAGGAATGCCGTTTTGACGTCCATCTGCCATATCTCATAATCATAGTATGCGGCAATTGCTAACATGATTCGGACGGACTTCAGCTTCGCTACGGGAGAGAAAGTCTCATCGTAGTCAACCCCTTGAACTTGCCGATAACCCTTAGCGACAAGTCGAGCTTCATAGATGATAATATTACCATCCGCGTCTGTCTTCTTCTTAAAGATCCATTTGTTTTCTATCGCTCGCCGATCATCGGGAAAGTCTGCCAAAGTCCATACTTTGTTTTCATACATGGATTCTATCTCGGATTGCATGGCTTCAAGCCATTTGTTGGAATCTGGGCCCGCCATCGCTTCTTCATAGTTCGAAGGTTAACCGTTGTCTAACAACATGATTTCCAGGACAGGGTTGCCATACCACTCTGGTGTGGAACGTGTCCTTGTGGACCTACGAAGTTCAGTAGCAACTTGATCAGAAGTACCTTGATCATCATCATTAATTTCCTCTCCAGTCGGTGTAGGCACCACAGGAACATTTTCCTGAGCTGCACTACTTTTCGGTCCAAGAGGTAGTACTTCATCGAGTTCTACTTTCCTCCCACTTACTCCTTTCGAGAGAAACTCTTTTTCCAGAAAGGATCCGTTCTTGGCAACAAAGATCTTGCCTTCGGATCTAAGGTAGAAGGTATACCCAATGGTTTCCTTAGGGTATCCTATGAAGACACATTTTTCCGACTTGGGTTCGAGCTTTTCAGGTTGAAGTTTCTTGACATAAGCATCGCATCCCCAAACTTTTAGAAACGACAGCTTAGGTTTCTTCCCAAACCATAATTCATACGGTGTCGTCTCAATGGATTTAGATGGAGTCCTATTTAAAGTGAATGTAGCTGTCTCTAAGCGTATCCCCAAAATGATAGCGGTAAATCGGTAAGAGACATCATAGATCGCACCATATCCAATAGAGTGCGGTTACGATGTTCGGACACACTGTTACGCTGAGGTGTTCCAGGCGGCGTGAGTTGTCAAACGATTCCACATTTTCTTAAGTGTGTACCAAATTCAAGACTTAAATATTCTCCTTCACGATCTGATCATAAGAATTTTATCTTTCGGTCACGTTGATTCTCTACTTCATTCTGAAATTTCTTGAACTTTTCAAAGGTTTCAGACTTGTGTTTCATCAAGAAGACATACCCATATCTACTTAAGTCATCAGTGAGAGTGAGAACATAACGATATCCTCCGCGAGCCTCAACGCTCATTGGACCACACACATCAGTATGTATGATTTCCAATAAGTTGGTTGCCCGCTCCATTGTTCCGGAGAACGGAGTCTTGGTCATTTTGCCCATGAGGCATGGTTCACATGTGTCAAATGATTCAAAATCGAGAGACTCTAAAAGTCCATCAGCATGGAGCTTCTTCATGCGCTTAACACCAATATGACCAAGGCGCAGTGCCACAAGTATGTGGGACTATCGTTATCAACTGTACATCTTTTGGTATTCACACTATGAATATGTGTAACATTACGTTCTAGATTCATTAAGAATAAACCATTGACCATCGAGGCATGACCATAAAACATATCTCTCATATAAATAGAACAACCATTATTCTTGGATTTAAATGAGTAGCCATCTCGCATTAAATGAGATCCAGATACAATGTTCATGCTCAAACTTGGCACTAAATAACAATTATTGAGGTTCAAAACTAATCCCGTAGGTAAATGTAGAGGTAGCATGCCGACGGCGATCACATCGACCTTGGAACCATTCCCGACGTGCATCGTCACCTCGTCCTTTGCCAGTCTCCGCTTATTCCGCAGCTCCTGCTGTGAGTTATAAATATGAGCAACGACACCGGTATCAAATACCCAGGAGTTACTACGAGTACTGGTAAGGTACACATCAATTACATGTATATCAAATATACCTTTAGTGTTGCCGTCCTTCTTGTCCGCTAAGTATTTGGGGCAGTTCCGCTTCCAGTGACCCTTCCCTTTGCAATAAAAGCACTCAGTCTCAGGCTTGGGTCCATTCTTTGACTTCTTCCCGGCAACTGGCTTACCGGGCGCGGCAACATCTTTGCCGTCCTTCTTGAAGTTCTTCTTACCCTTGCCCTTCTTGAAGTTGGTGGTTTTATTGACCATCAACACTTGATGTTCTTTCTTGATTTCTACCTCTGCTGACTTCAGCATTGAAAATACTTCAGGAATAGTTTTCACCATCCCCTGCATATTGTAGTTCATCACAAAGCTCTTGTAGCTCGGTGGGAGTGACTAAAGGATTCTGTCAATGACCACCTCGTCCGGGAGGTTAATGTCTAGCTGGGACAGGCGGTTGTGCAACCCAGACATTTTGAGTATGTGCTCACTGATAGAACTGTTTTCCTCCATCTTACAACTATAGAACTTGTCAGAGACCTCATATCTCTCGACCCGGGCATGAGCTTGGAAAACCATTTTCAGCTCCTCGAACATATCATATGCTCCGTGTGGCTCAAAACGCATTTGGAGCCCCTGTTCTAAGCTGTAAAGCATGCCGCACTGAAGGAGGGAGTAATCATCAGCACGTGACTGCCAAGCGTTCATAACGTCTTGGTTCTCTGGGATGGGTGCTTCACCTAGCGGTCCTTCTAGGACATATGCTTTCTTGGCAGCTATGAAGATGATCCTTAGGTTTCGATCCCAGTCCGTATAGTTGCTGCCATCATCTTTCAGCTTGGTTTTCTCTAGGAACGCGTTGAAGTTCATGTTGACATGGGCGTTGGCCATTTGATCTGCAAGACATATTTTGCAAAGATTTTAGACTAAGTTCATGATAATTAAGTTCATCTAATCAAATTATTTAATGAACTCCCACTCAGATTTGACATCCCTCTAGTCATCTAAGTGTTACATGATCCGAGTTGACTAGGCCGTGTCCGATCATCACGTGAGACGGACAAGTCATCATCGGTGAACATCTCCATGTTAATCGTATCTTCCATACGACTCATGTTCGACCTTTCGGTCTCTGTGTTCCGAGGCCATGTCTGTACATGCTAGGCTCGTCAAGTTAACCCTAAGTGTTTTTGCATGTGTAAAACTGTCTTACACCCGTTGTATGTGAACGTAAGGATCTATCACACCCGATCATCACGTGGTGCTTCGAAATGACGAACTTTAGCAATGGCGCACAGTTAGGGGGAACACTTTCTTGAAATTATTATAAGGGATCATCTTATTTACTACCGTCGTTCTAAGTAAACAAGATGCATAAACATAATAAACATCATATGCAATTATATAGTAGTGACATGATATGGCCAATATCATATAGCTCCTTTGATCTCCATCTTCGGGGCTCCATGATCATCTTTGTCACCGGCATGACACCATGATCTCCATCATCATGATCTCCATCATCGTGTCTCCATGAAGTTGCTCGCCAACTATTACTTCTACTACTATGGCTAACGGTTTAGCAACAAAGTAAAGTAATTACATGGCGTTAAATCATTGACACGCAGGTCATACAATAACTAAGACAACTCCTATGGCTCCTGCCGGTTGTCATACTCATCGACATGCAAGTCGTGATTCCTATTACAAGAACATGATCTCATACATCACAATATATCATTCATCATTCATCACAACTTTTGGCCATATCACATCACAAAGCAATTGCTGCAAAAACAAGTTAGACGTCCTCTAATTGTTGTTGCATCTTTTACCTGGCTGCAATAGGGTTCTAGCAAGAACATTTTCTTACCTACGAAAAAACCACAATGTGATTTGTAAACTTATATTTACCCTTCATAAGGACCCTTTTCATCGAATCCGCTCCAACTAAAGTGGGAGAGACAGACACCCGCTAGCCACCTTATGCAACTAGTGCATGTCAGTCGGTGGAACCTGTCTCACGTAAGCGTACGTGTAAGGTCGGTCCGGGCCGCTTCATCCCACAATACCGCTGAAGCAAGATAAGACTAGTAGTGGCAAGAAAAAATTGACAACATCTACGCTCACAACAGATTTGTGTTCTACTCGTGCAATAGAGAACTACGCATAGACCTAGCTCATGATGCCACTGTTGGGGAACGTTGCATAAAATAAAATTTTCCTACGTTCACCAAGATCAATCTATGAGTTCATCTAGCAACGAGAGAGAGGAGTGCATCTACATACCCTTGTAGATCGCGTGCGGAAGCGTTCAAGAGAACGGGGTTGAGGGAGTCGTTCTCGTCGTGATCCAAATCACCAGAGATCCTAGCGCCGAACGGACGGCACCTCCGCGTTCAACACACGTACGGTCAGCGTGACGTCTCCTCCTTCTTGATCCAGCAAGGGGGGAGGATAGGTTGACGAAGATCCAGCAGGACGATGGCGTGGTGGTGGATGCAGCAGGGTTTCGGCAGGGCTTTGCCAAGCGACTACGGGAGGAGGAGGTGTAGCAGGGGAGAGGGAGGCGCCAAGACTTCAGGTTGCGGCTGCCCTCCCTCCCCCCCTTTATATAGGCCCCCTGGGGGGGCGCCGGCCCTGGAGATGGGATCTCCCAAGGGGGGCGGCGGCCAGGGGGGTGGAGTGCCCCCCAAGGCAAGTGGAGGCGCCCCCCCCCACCCTAGGGTTTTCAACCCTAGGCGCAGGGGGGGCCCAAGGGGGGGCGCACTAGCCCACTAGGGGCTGGTTCCCATCCCACTTAAGCCCACGGGGCCCTCCGGGATAGGTGGCCCCACCCGGTGGCTCCCCGGGACCCTTCCGGTGGTCCCGGTACAATACCGGTGACCCCCGAAACTCTCCCAATGGCCGAAACTGCACTTCCTATATATAATTCTTTACATCCGGACCATTCCGGAACTCCTCGTGACGTCCGGGATCTCATCCGGGACTCCGAACAACTTTCGGTTTGCTACATACTCATATTCATACAACCCTAGCGTCACCGAACCTTAAGTGTGTAGACCCTACGGGTTCGGGAGACATGTAGACATGACCGAGACGGCTCTCCGGTCAATAACCAACAGCAGGATATGGATACCCATGTTGACTCCCACATACTCTTCGATGATCTCATCGGATGAACCACGATGTCAAGGTTTTAAGCAACCCCGTATACAGTTCTCTTTGTCAATCGGTACGTTACTTGCCCGAGATTCGATCGTCGGTATCCCAATACCTCATTCAATCTCGTTACCGGCAAGTCACTTTACTCGTACCGTAATGCATGATCCCGTGACCAGACACTTGGTCACTTTGACCTCATTATGATGATGCATTACCGAGTGGGCCCATAGATACCTCTCCGTCATACGGAGTGACAAATCCCAGTCTCGATCCGTGTCAACCCAACAGACACTTTCGGAGATACCTGTAGTGCACCTTTATAGTCACCCATTTACGTTGTGACGTTTGGTACACCCAAAGCACTCCTACGGTATCCGGGAGTTACACGATCTCATGGTCTAAGGAAAAGATACTTGACATTGGAAAAGCTCTAGCAAACGAACTACACGATCTTTGTGCTATGCTTAGGATTGGGTCTTGTCCATCACATCATTCTCCTAATGATGTGATCCCGTTATCAATGACATCCAATGTCCATAGTCAGGAAACCATGACTATCTGTTGATCAACGAGCTAGTCAACTAGAGGCTCACTAGGGACATGTTGTGGTCTAAGTATTCACACGTGTATTACGATTTCCGGATAATACAATTATAGCATGAATAAAAGACAATTATCATGAACAAGGAAATATAATAATAATCCTTTTATTATTGCCTCTAGGGCATATTTCCAACAGTTCCGGCACCAAGGCATACCGCTTCTACGATCCACGAACTAAGCGTCTACAGATTTCACGCGACGTTGTGTTTGAAGAAAACCAAGCGTGGAATTGGAGCGCAGCAGCCGACGATGCTCCAAACGGTAACATATTCACAGTTGAATTTCCAACTAATGATGATGCAGGGGAGGATGTCCAGGTGGTTGGCAAGACGCACAACCAAGGTGACCGCAATGGTAGTGATCACCATGGTGCCGACACCGATGACAACGCGCATGGGTCGCAAGGTGATAGCAACAATGACGTGCAAGACACGGGTAGAGATCTCGGCAACGACATCGACAACGAGGCGCATAGTGATGATGACAATCAAGATGATGGTCACGATCACGATGACGCGGATGCCAACGACCCGGCATCTATCACGCCCGAGACTCAACGGTCTTCCTCAAGTGCATCGACGCCGACACAATTTGTGGCACCCCCTTCGCAAGCCACCACGGATTCTTCCGGGCCTCGTCGCTACAAGCCCCTCAAGAAAGTCTACAAGTACGCAAAGCCAGTTACACTCGAGTACTCCAATTTGTGTTTACTCGGAGTTGAGGAGCCGGCAAACTTCATAGAGGCGAGCAAAAGTTCAAGTTGGATGCACGCCATGGATGAGGAGATGAAGGTGATCGAGAGCAATGGCACGTGGACTTTGGTAACCCGACCTCCGAACCAAAAGGCCATAGGTTTGAAGTGGGTTTACAAGTTAAAGAAGGACACGAAGGATGCCATTGTAAAGTACAAGGCAATACTCGTTGCAAAAGGTTACGTACAATGTCAAGGAGTTGATTATGAGGAGGTGTTTACACCGGTTGCTCGAATCGAGACGGTGAGAGTGCTCCTAGCCTTGGCAGCACAAGAGGACTGGAAGGTTCATCATATGGATGTTAATTCCGCTTTCCGCAATGGTGACCTCACAGAAGAACTGTACGTGGAACAACCCGTTGGCTACGAGAAGAAAGGCGAAGAAGGGAAAGTTTACAAGCTCAAGAAGGCACTTTACGGGCTGAAGCAAGCGCCAAGAGCTTGGAACGCAAAGTTAGACCGAAGTTTGGTCACGCTCGAGTTCAAAAGATGTCCCCTTGATGATCCAAAAGACAGTCTACCAAGCACCGAAGAACAGGTGGAGGTTGAAGACGCGACCAAGGAGGAGTGCTGGCGTCAAGCTACGGATGAGCCGACGACAACAAAGACGGTCCCTGAAATGCTACGAAGAACGGCAAAAGCAATGCCAAGGATATTTACTATGAGTAGTAGTCATCGCATTTGGGATCCAGGTCGCATCGAGGACATCATGTTTAAGGGGGTGAATATTGGAATTAAACCCAACGTACCAGTACACGTGTACGTATCGGACTAGTAGTCCAAGTAGGAACCGACTAGGTTAGCACTCGAGCGTGGCCAAACTTCGGTCTAACTTTGCGTTCCAAGCTCTTGGCGCTTGCTTCAGCCCGTAAAGTGCCTTCTTGAGCTTGTAAACTTTTCCTTCTTCGCTTTTCTTCTCGTAGCCGAGGGGTTGTTCCACGTACAGTTCTTCTGTGAGGTCACCGTTGCGGAAAGCGGATTTAACATACATATGATGAACCTTCCAGTCCTCTTGTGCTGCCAAGGCTAGGAGCACTCTCACCATCTCGATTCGAGCAACCGGTGCAAACACCTCCTCATAATCAACTCCTTGACATTGTACGTAGCCCTTTGCAACGAGTATTGCCTTGTACTTCACAATGGCACCCTTCATGTCCTTCTTTAACTTGTAAACCCACTTCAAATCTATGGCTTTTTGGTTCGGAGGTCGGGTTACCAATGTCCACGTGCCATTGCTCTAATACCAATTGTTGGCTTTTGATAGCTAGACCAAATTGCCCTGCAGTTATCACCAAAAGATTTTTCCTCTGTCCAGCTTCGTCGCTAGTTTACATCGGGAGTCGCCGGCTACACACACGTACGAGCCAGCTCGGTTTTGTTTGTACGTATGTCTGCGGCGAGACGTGCACGAACTGGCAGAATCGATCAAGCTGCTTGCTAGCTTGTCTAGCTAGCTTTGCACATCGTTGTGTAGCTCCTGGGCAATTTGGTCTAGCTATCAAAAGCCAACATAGTTGTCCTATGTTTTTGGAATCCACACACTACATCATCTTTTGCTGCACCACATCCGTCTTCTGCCTCTACGTAAGCATCCTCTCCTTACTCTTCCTTGTTTGATATCACTTCCTTTGAGTTCTCCGAGTTGAACTGTCTTGTAGCAACGGTAACATAATGTATCTGATTATGATGGGTTTCTTATGCTATGCAACACCACTTTTAGAGCTGCAGGGCACGCTCTGCCACGATCACACTTCCTACCACATGTGTGATGTCGCCATGAAAGCTCTTGGGTAGATGGGCTACCCAGGAATTTTTAAGAAATTGATAAGTTTTAAGATTTTTTTTCAAAGGCTAGGGATCTAATGCCTTTGGCCATGCCAAGAAAAACAAAAGAAATTAAGAGGGGACGGTTGTTATAGAAAACCTGGAAGAGCATGCTGAGATCAGTCTTGATCTTTAAAGTAGGAGAGCTTCCTTCTGTGTTGAACTTAATGAGGTTCTTACTAATGAAGATTTTTTTTCGTTGCAACAATCTAATGAATGATGGCTACTCAAAGATGAAAAAAACACTACTTACTTTCACCGGACCGCTAATGGTAGGAAAAGGAAAAACACAATTAATTCTTTTATTGCCCTGCGGCGAGTATTTCTCTTAGTTAGAGAACCAAGGCTATCAATCCAGTAGGAGCTCTCCCAGCGAATAAAGTAAACAATACCTGCACACAACACACAAAACAACTTGTCCTTAACATGTCAAGAGGGTTGTCAAGCCCTTGTCTTGCTAGTCATAAAATTAAACACAACAGATAGAGATAATTGGTAGCAAAAATAAAATAGGGCGGCAAGTAAAATATTTATTTTCAATAAAGGAGAATATACCCAAGGGGCATAGGTTCACTAGTCACATCTCTCTCTCTCTCTCTATCTCTCTCTCAAACAAGCAAGTGACATGGTAAACAAATTACAATTGGACACCGATTAATATTGCAATAGTTATGACTATGATCATCCATGGTGTAATCTCATATAGCCATTATGTCTGAGATAAGTTGACTATCAATCCAACTGCATCTACTACTAGTATTCCACTCTAAAATCACTATCCAGCATGCATCTCGAGGTACTAAGTTCACAAGAAACAGAGCATTGCAATAAGTATGAAGACATAATATAGACAACAATGCATCAATTAATATGCGAGACACCGCTATTTTTATCCTTAGTGGTAACAATATAAATACGTGTCTTGTACCTTTCTGTCACTGGGATATCGAGCATGGCAAGATTATACCCACTAGAAAGCACCACTCCCTCTGAAGAAGAACTCATTGAACCTAGGAAAAGAAGATAAATAGATTAGAGAGCACGCAAAGTTATTTAATTATACAACAAGAAAACCCCAAAATATTCAATTGATTTGAATGAACAATATGATTCATAAAGTGATAATCCATCATCTACCTACAAACACAGTACCGATTACATCGAATTGAATCCGATCATGTGAGGCAGCTCACGGGAACATGGTATTGAAAGATCCAAATGTAGAGAGAGTCATCTTGCTACTATTATAGACCCTAAGGTCCTTTCATGGATGTGGCAAGGTTGATGAAGAAGCCTCCAGCAATGGATTCCCCCTCTGGCAGAGCTCCGGAACATGCCTCCAGACTGTATCTTCGCAAAACGGGAACTTGTGGCGGCTGAAAAAATGTTATAAAAATATCCCGGTTTCCGTATTTATAGGAATTTATGGTAGTGGAATGGACGAATGGAGGTGCAGGTGTGCCCCATACGACCTAGGGGCATGCCCTAGGGCAGGGGCACCCCAAGTGGCCTTGTGGGCCCCTTATGGCTCCTCTCGTTCTCTCCTAAAGCTTCCTGGGTCCTTCGTTGCCCGAAAAATCATATTAAACCGACAAGTTATTTTGACCTCCGTATATATTAACCTCCTATAAAGAAAAAACATGCAGAAAACAGGAACTGACACTGGGCACTAAATTAATAGGTTAGTCCAAAATTATAATATAATATAGTATAAAAAGTATACACAAGTGACAATATCATATACTATCATGGAGGGCACCAACAAATTGTTGCAGCATGCTACCTCTTATTAGAAAGACCTTTTTGGGCCTGCTCCATGCAATCTATTTCACTTTCCCCTGATACCGGGGGTGACCATGAAATCCATATTGAGGAAGATAATGTGTTTCCAATTAAAGAATTTACCGATGAGGAAGTTAGAATATATTTATTTTGCATGGACTATAATGGAGCACCTGGAGCAGACAATATCCCAGCAAAAAATTCGATATTATGCATCTGTTTTTTGCTTTTATATTGGCACCCTTGAGGTAGAGCGACTTAATTACGATATTATTGCCATTATCCCCAAGTTTACTAGCGCCAAAAGCTTCAACAATTTCGTCCCATTTGTCTAATTAGACGTCCATACAAGTTGATCACTAAAGTTTTAGGCAATCGGATTGTGGTTTATACTAATAAACTCATCAGTGTTCCTTAAAAAAAATTATGGATGGAATCTTATCCCTCCACGAGACCTTACACCATACCTAGGCTTAGAAAAAAGTGGGCAACGTGCTTAAATTAGATTTCAAAAGGCCTATGAATCGGTCTACTGGGGCTTCCTTTTGGATTGTCAAAAGATGTGTGGTTTCGGACCTGTTTGATGTGGATGGATTAAAAATAGGTACGGTTTGCGTTAAACTAAACACCACGACTTCTGCTTATTTCAGAGTCACAAGGGTGTGTGCCAAGGAGATCCCTTATCTCCTCCTCCTCTCAACCCACTTTTGTTCAATTTGGTTGCGCAATGTTTGTCTACAATGGTAACCAATGCTCAAAAGAAAAACCTTCTTACGGGTCTGGCACCTATCCTGCCCGATCATGGTGTAGTCGTCCTATAGTATGTGGATGATACTATGCTTTGCATAGAATATGATCCTGAGAAAGTCATTAACCTTAAGTTATTGATGTACATGTTTGAGTTCATGTCAAGGTTGAAATTAAATTTCCTGAAAAGTGAAATACTATGTGTGGGAGGCAGTGATGATATCCTTAATTTCTATGTTGATTTATTCAGTTGATCAGATTGGCCACTTTCCCATGAAATATCTTGGTGTTCCTGTTGGCTATACTGCTCATAGAAATGTGGATTGAGAATGTTGATACTAAGCATCTTAAGATATGTGAATCCAAGATTAGGAATGCTGCTTCTACGGGTGGTAGATTAACTCTCCTTAATTCCTCCTTGTCAAGTATTGCTTATTACTACATGTCTATTTTTTTTTATCCAAGCCTTTATTGAATGGCTTGATAAAAACATGTGACGTTCTTCTCTGGCATAGGGGGAATGGTAAACGTTACTATCTAATCAAATTGTCTGAAGTCTGTGGATTGAAATGTAAAGGTGACCTCGGTGTTAAGGATTTACAGAAAAACATAGTTTGCAAGTCAAGTGGTGTTGGAAACTTGATAATAAAAAAGGCCATTGTCATGGTGTCATTTTTGCTAAATATCTAAAACGAAATTATGTACCAACGGTGAAAGAAAAATTAGGTGGTCACCCTAGTTGGAAAACGAAATATCTTAAAAGGAGTAACATGGATGGAAATCCTCAATGTTCTTTTTGTGGCGAGAGGGATACTTCTCAACACCTATTTTTCCTATGTCCGGTAGCTAGAGTAGTTTGGCGTATGGTGGGAGCGGTATTTGGTAGTGAGCTCTGCCCTACCAATCTATGGCAATTTTTCACGTGGTGTTAGTGGAGATAGATTTTACACATTGGGATTATCAGGATTTTGCTTGGCTATTTGGAATTACCACAATCTCGTGCGAACTTTGAGTTCAAGTATCCTAAACCCCTTTTGAAGTCTTGTTCGCTTCGTGTGTGTCTCTTCTATCATGGGCAGGTTTATAGAAATTTGAGGACTGGAGCATGCTTGAGCATGGGGCTCTAATGCTTCGGGAGAACACTTCTAGCTTGATGAGGATTAGCACGCGAGGATACATCTACAAACTGATGGGCTTAGCTGAGTTTAGATGATGCACTCCTGTTGTCACTTTTGCGTGTGTTCTCCCTAGATCCCGAATGTTGCTTTTGTGTTTCATTCGTCTTTGCTCCTTTTAGAGTGTTAAAACTTCTATGATAGGATAGTGATTTATGTGGTGTCACAGGGTCTTCGTCCCATAGCAGGTGTCTCGAATGTGAGCACCTTCTCACGCGATGTATTGGACTTGCTTCTTACCTTTCTCGTATCCTGGACATCTTTTGGGACGGCTATATTTCTATTATTCATATATAATAGAAAGGAGTTAAGCCCAGTTAAAAAAAGATGGAAAAACCTTATTGTCAACAGGGTCTGAATTTTGTTCAATATCGTAATGGTTGTATCTGTGTTTGCTCCTGAATGTATGAACAAAATTTAGAGTTCAAATCTGGCGTGAAGATAGATAATTACTATCTTTGGTAAAAACCAAAAAACAAGCACGACATGACATTTTTGGACACCGCCACGTGCCTGCATCGCCAGAATATGGTAGTACCATCTTATAATTTGGGGCAGTGATAGGCGCCGGCGCACCGGCCCAACTTTCGGCCGGTCGCCTGGCAACCATCTGATCTGGCAACACAATGAAGCAGATTTGCTTGTGTCTAGCCAAAAAAACACTAGCTTGAAGCACTGTTAGATCCGCCGCCAAGTCCGTCCCTGCAGCTCGCCGGCGTCCGCCACGTCCGTCGCCGCAGCTCGCCGGCGTCCCCCACGTTCTGTCGCCGCAGCTCGCTACCCCTGACCACAACTCTCCGCCCCTCGCCACAGCTCGACGTCGCCATCGTCACATGCCCTTCCAATCTCACCGTCATTCCCAAAGCCTAATGGCGCTTGCGGCCAAAGCCGGTTCCAACAGCTCGCACACCCCATTCGAAGCACGGCGTCGCCGGCCGGCTCACCATCGTTGTCGATTTGCAGCACTATATTTTAGCAAAAAAAAATACAATCTCAGCAACTACGAAAAACAAAACTATTTAATTGAAGCAAAATTTTAGCCAGTTCCAGCAAAAAAAATTGCCGGTTCCAGCAAAACCATGGGCCTTCGTCGCCGGAACGTAGCAAAAATTTTGGCCGGTTGTAGCAAAAATAAAAGACAGTTCCAGCAATTTACTAGGTTCCAGCAAATAAGGCTCCAGTTCCAGCAAAAAAAATCAGCAGGAAAAAAGAGCTCCAGTGGTTGTAGCAAAAATAATACAAGGTTTCAGCAAAAAAACACCGGTTCCAGCAAAAATCAAATTCAGTAGAGAAGAGCTCCAGGGGTTGATGTAGCAAAAAATATAGCTAGTTCCAGCAAAAAAAAATGCCAGTTCCAACAAAAACACCTCGCAGGCAAATGACGGCTGACAGTTTCAGCACTATCTCAAGCACCGGCGAACCCGCGGGTGGAGCTTTGCACCGTTGGATGCAGCTTGCCAAACGTTGGTTGCAGCTCCACCACCGATGGCTGCAGCTCCCATAGCAACCGGTTGTAGCTCGCGCCCGTCGGCACGGCACCGTCGGATGCAACTCAAACAAACATCGGTTGCAGCTCCGCCTACCCGAGGTTGTAGCTTCCCGTCGCCGCGGTTGCAGCTCTGCTCCAGCGCCGGTGGTCGTCGTTGCCGGCATCGACGGTGGTCGCGTAGCACTCCGGTGTCAGCTGAAGAAGTGGATGGGAGAGAAAAATGGTGGGGCGTGCTGAGGAAAGGAATTGGTGAGCTGAGCACCTCCCGTGAAAGAGATAAGGATGGATGTGGGGAAAAGCGGTGCGTGGGACCCATGGCTACAGGAAGGGCGTTGGATTTGTTTTTATCTCACTAGGCATGCGTGACCGGTCGAATCTTCGGCGGGCGCGCCGTCTAGAAACATTTACCTATAATTTGCTGTAGCTCCAAGATTTACTCTGCGATGATTAGCATCATTGATCCGTTGTATTCTGTTTCGGCACGAGCCGTAATGTAAGAACCGACCCTATGTTTTCAAAATCCGTTAGAGCATCTACAACCGGACGCTTTAAACCATCTCTCATACGTCCGCGGACGCGTCCGATTAGTGACCGGACAGGAAAGAAGGAAAAAACTGACCCAGCCGGGCCCTCATATTATTCGTCCGGGCTGTCCGCGAACCCTCGTATCCATTTCAAATAATGTAGGGAGGATACACCACGTCGGGCGAGGACCCACCCTGGACCACCTTTTCTCTTTCTTTCTTTATTCTTTTCTTTTTCTCTTTTAATCTCCATCAATCACTTACAAGTGACTGGACATATGAGGAAGAAAATGAGAATTGTGACTGCACGGACGGACAAATAGAGGATCAAAATGGACATGTCCGGTCGCTGATCGGGCACTTCCCCGGATGTCTGAGGGGTCGAATTACGTGACCGTAGATTCTCTTAAGAGGCAGGCAGGGGCAGGGGGAAGCCCTATGAGGCGGCAACAGGTGTCACATGCCAATGATTAATTGTGCCCGGCAGGGCCGGCCAGCAGCACGCAGCAGAACCATCTGAGTTGCACCGGTACGGCGTGCCCGAGCACGACGTGTGTGTGCCAATGGTGGGTGGAGGAAAGAAAGTTGGGTGGGAGGGAGGGGGCAGGCGCGCGAAGGAGTCGCGTGGTGTTCACATGCAGCGCGGGGGCCACGTACGGGCGGGGCACCGCCGCGCCAGTGACGCCAACCAGCTGCCCCGTGCCGATCCTCTGGTGGATCAGGTGCATTCCCCCTGAAATGAATGATGGTCGCCCTCACCCGGCCGCGCATGCTGCCGCCATACGTACATAGTGCCACAGTGCTCCCTAGCAATGGCTCGCGGCGTCCGTCGTCTTCCAGTTGACACGCACTGCTGCCGCTAGCCAGCGCTGCATGCGCCATGCTACTCTTGCTCTATTTTTTCCAAACATTTTTGAAAGATGATAAAGGTTTTTCGAACGTCGCACGCGTACTGCTTGGTGGACAGTGGAACAGTGATATCAAAGACCAGGGTGGTAGAGATTTTCAGTTGCATGTGCACCGGACGTCGCCGTCGGTCGAGATTAGCATCTACTAGCTCGATTAACATTCCAGTCTTCTTCTTCTTCTTCACATTTTAGTCTGTTGAAGGTTGATAAGACATGTCCCGCTTTTGCATCTATTTTGCTAAAACTGCCGCTGCCCCACATGTCGGTGACACATGTGTGCCGCATTTGATGAGGACAAACTAAAATATGGTATCTTGCAAAACTCTCCGTTGTTTCTACTGTAAAATTTTCTTTTTACAGCCTAATGTGTGACATCCACAACTTTAACCCTCTATTTATAAAATATCTTCCGTGAGGTGTGACAAGATTTTCCTCATTTTACTTTATCCCCACAAAATAAAAAAAATGGATCTTGTAGGAGGACATGTCACCCAACCGTCTAGACAACTTGGACATATATTCACTTGGGGCAATACCAAGTTATGCTAAATTTTACCTCATTTAAAAAAAGTCAAATTTCCCTGGAATTCATCAAATTCTGTGGAATTATTTCAATTTTGTCAAACAATGCCGCTAGCCACATCACACTGTTCATGTATCATATTAATTAGATTTTTTTATGGATTCATATTAACAATATACATCCTAGCGAATATGGGTCTGAGTTATCCCCTTAATAATTAGCTTGCACATCATCCATACATTTTGACACATGATTCTGCCGTAAAGACATGTCATCCCAAGATGCTAACTAAGGGGTAAAAGATCAGCTTTCAAAACTAATATGTAAAAAGTAAAAAATTCTTAGTTTTCTTCTCATGATCATAAATATTTCTCTTATTTTTTCTCGTCAAAAGCCTAGCTAGACACTTCCCCTAAAAAATTAGCCTAGTCAGACATTATCATTTTTATTCTGGCGATTTCGGTTGGTTTCCCTCAGGAGATGCCTGGATAAATTTTGAAATATGAAAAGCGCATTTTCTTTGTAGGATGTGGATCGACCAGCATGTACATATACGCTTAGGGCATCTTCAATGCCGAGCCTCAAACCGCTTGCATCCATCCAGATCGTGTTGTCCAGACCACGGAAGCCATCCAAGGTGGATCTGTATCGGTCCGCCAGATGTTCTGGACGCACT
>NC_041381.1:646848995-646863136 GCF_002162155.2 Triticum dicoccoides | reverse complement strand
GACTCTGATACCCGGGCCACACAGTCCGCCGCTTCCGATCTCATTTCCTTAAACTCTGCCCCCTCTTCCCCTTGCTTTGCATCCGCACCCTCCAGCTCTGCCGCAGCTGATGTACGTCTCAAGCCGCAACAAAGGTATTGCCGGACGTCCACCACCAAGTTTTATGACGTGGTTCGTCAGCTTGAGGCAATGTGGGCATTGCATGCGGCAGAAGAGGAGATCGTAAGTTTTGCTTCCTCTTGCTCAAATTGTTGATTGATTCGTTCACTAATGTTGGTCTACACACTATGTAGCCTGCACGCATTACCGTGGTGTACCATAGGATAGAGGGATTAACATTTACGTACACACACTGTTGAATGAAGCTGGAGGAGGAGTATGTGTGGGAAGGCCTGCTTCATTGATGAAAAACTTGTTGGACATCCGGTTAATCTAGTCGAATTTGAGACATTATTGTACTAGAATTAATTTGCATGCTATATATATATGGATGATTTGTGCTATTTTTATCTGAAATTTGATGAATATCGGCCGGTTTGCATGAATTTCGTCCCGTTAGTTCAAATGCGGGTTGAAATGTATGCAGCTATGGTTGGATGGCCGCCTCCAGCATCCATATCGGCGGACTGTTCACTCTCTGTCTACGGACGGATCCGGGAGAAAATTTACAGGTTGCCGTTGGAGATGCCCTTACATAGTTTTGCTTCTTTTTTTGGCGATGAACATAGTTTTGCTTTTGCTTTCTACAAAGCGAAGTGGCATGCGTGGGTTGGTCGTCGACGAACAGATATATACGATGATGCGCCAGATAGATTATATACTTGACGCGCGTGGGTGACGGCCGCAGCTTTCTAATTTGCGTGGGCGTCTGAAGGTGTGAAGCCCATGGATCGATATGGTTGCGGCAGGTACCTCCTTTCTATCCATTTGTGTTGCGCTTCAATGTGTCGTCACCTATAAGCCCCGGGCGTTCAGGCGATTGCCTTTCATCATATACAAAAGACGCACGGTAGCATAAAATAGTTGTAGGAGAGCCATTCTTATCTCGCGTGCGTGATGCATGCGTGTCCAGGTCATGCCTTTACACGTGATTCTCCCGCGGCTTCTCAATAGTTTATGCCAACATGCAGCGATCATCGTTCTCCGATCAATATCTGCGTGCACGATATATTGCTTCACCTCAATCGAACATGCTTACCTCACACACTTCTACAACGAACTATTATATCAGCGTTCCTATTTATGCTCATTGATCGATATGCATGCATGATCCAATTTATCACCTGCTGATTGTATCATGATCTGAAAGGGCACGCTTTTATGTGGAGATTACGCACTTGAGTGCCTGCTTACACATCCACGGGTTGTTACAAGTCATCCGATAAATAGATACTCCCTCCTTCCATCTATATAGGGCCTAATGCGTTTTTCAAGACCGCCTTTGACTATTGATAAAATTAATACTACATGACATGCATAATGTGAAAATTATATCATTGAAAGCTCCTTTCACATACGAATTTGATGATGTGCTTTGTGTAAGTTGCATGTCATATATTATTGCTCTAACATTTGGTCAAAGTTAGCCTCGAAAAACGCATTAGGCCCTATATAGATGGAAGGAGGGAGTATGGTATATATATATATGTATGGATATTTCCATTGGGTACGTTTATCTCACATGTGCACGTGGGTGCGTACGTAAGCATCCACTAACCCTGTACTTGCTTGGAGATTCGGAGATCCGACGTGCGAGGGGGTTTATCCAACTGATGTGGCAATTTGCATCCGCACTACCTAGCTAGATTATGGAAAGGCCGGTCTTGTTCGATAGATAGATATGGTCCTAAAGATCAAAAGATGTACTCCCTCCGTAAATTAATATAAGAGCGTTTAGAATACTAAAGTCGTGATCTAAACGCTTTTATATTAGTTTACAGATGGAGTAGTTTATATGGCTATCATGTTCTTCTAAAGATCAAAAGACATGGGTTGGGCTTTTCTATCCGACGTTGGCAGATCGATGACAATCGCTCATTAAGCACACAATTAACTTGATTAATTGTTTACCTATGCCTTCTTCGGCCAAGTTGGATGCTCATGCAGCCCTGCTGTCCACGTATTATTCGTCTCCCCTCTCTCAGTGCATACTAACAGCAGGTGAATTTGTTCTTTACCGTATGTTGTTTGCATCCACCTCCACGGGGGCAGTAACGACCCATATATAGGAAATTCTTGTGTTGAAAATGTTATCAACGGCTTTACTTTTTATCCACATAATTGTGGATAAGCTCCACACATGCATGAACCGGCGGTTGGAATTTTGTTAGCTCCATTGTCTGTGTTATGTTTATGAAAATAGCAAAATAAATGGGCGCAACAAGCCACTCCCAATATATGCGCATATGCAAGGAGGTTCCAGATAAGCTTGATAGTTTTAGCTTTTTGAGATGCATAAGCTTGGTTACTACTGTGTATACGTAATTCCAAACCGATGGTGAAACTTGCATGATGATGCCGCATGGATCATGCATGTATATGTTCTATATAAACGGAGACTAATTTTCTTCATTAGTCCTAGTAGTTGTGTTATCCTGACAAATGTTTATCTCTATCTCTCTCTACTACTTTAAAAATAAGTACCTTTGTCCAATCTTCTATATTTGTTCCGAACATCATTCCTTTAATAACCACCTTAATTATTGATATTTTATCAACTTACCAAATAAACTTATGTTCTATTTTATATAAGAAATAAGGGATTACAAAAGAAAATCACAAAAAAGATATTTAGGTACTAGTTAAATCACGGACAAGATTTGGTAACATTTAATTACACAAAACACATTAATATGGGCAGTTAAATCATGGGATAATATACTAGCATATTTTGTAACCCGTGGCAATGTACGGGCAATTATATAGTCAGCAAAAATAAATAGCGCATATGCAAGGAGGTTTGAGTTAATTAGGCTCGGCTAATTTACTATAGATAATTCCAACTCTCTTTTTGTGAGGATTAATTGATGGTCTAAGTAGCTTTTTATTTTTGCGGGAAGATGGTTTAACAAGCTTGATGATACCGCTCTCATCATGCATGCATGCAAGGCTTAAAATCGAAATTGCAGATATATTCTTTCGGAACAGATGTATCGAAATTCATTTATTTTCATTTTTTGGTATTTTAAATTTGGTTTGGAAACAGTTTAAATATAGTCGAAAGTTTGACACTATAACTTTTTGTATTGTCGGTTTTAACATACCTAACCGTACACACCTAGTGGTCGAGGTCACAGATATTTTGTGCCCACCCGACTAGTCGAAATTTTGTTAAAATTTGGAACCTGATGCACAGGTAACTAATAACCCCAACTGGCCGATAACCTGTGAGCGATATGCATACAGTAGCATAACTGCGAACACAATTAATTTGTTGTCTTCAAGTACATGTGGACGTGATAAACTCTAGGTCTTCGTCGCCGTTAGCTAGTTTGACTTTGGCATGTGATAAACTCCCGGCGCCGCAACGCACCCACTCAACTTGTTTGGGCATTTGAATGGAGGCTAATCGACCACGGCATGCGCTCTAGTAGCTCCGTCCTGCCTGGCTGCTGGCCTGACACTCCCTTGACAAACTAGGAGAAAACGTTGGTGAAAGTTTAATTAGTTTGCAGTATCATAACTTTGATACCGACACGAACTGTATACGCAAGTTAAGTTAGTATGCATGCCTGCAGCCGGGCTGCTGGTCACATCATATTTTATTTTATTTTGCGGGAAAAATAACTTGCATTACTCAATCAAAATGTCTTTACAATCAAGGGAAGCAATCTCCATCAACTCAACCGGCCCAGCTCCCAGCCAGGTCATGGTTCTACCTTGTGTTCTAGCAAATCCTGCTAATATATCACTAGCTTTATTCTGAGATCTAGCAATATGAGAGATACGAGTCTGTCTAAGGGATAGTAAGTGGTTAATCTCCTTTACGATGGAAGCGTAGACGGAGCGGTCGACGACGTCACATGAGATCATGGCCACGGCCTCAAGAGAATCCAATTCCAACAGTATGGGCTGATCAATCCGTTGAATCGCCAACGAGAGCCCTTCCATGCAAGCACAAAGCTCCGCCTCCAAGGCATCTCTACAGGAGTACAAGGTCCTGCATGCCGAGAAATTAATGGTACCTCGATGATCTCGTAAAATCATTCCCGCCCCAGCATTACCAGAAGGATAAAAGGACCCGTCAGTGTTCAGTTTGCACCACCCCAACTCCGGCGGCTTCCATTTTCTCTCCGCTGGCATAGAAACAACACTTCCAGATGGCCTGGGCAATTCATACACTAAAGGAGACTTGCCTTTTATTGGATCTGCATGCGGTAATAGCTTGATTCCGATCAGAGAGTCCACATAGCTTTGCAAGAATCGTACTGAAGCCTCCATATATGGTGCAGGCTTGCTATGTACCACTTCATTCCGGATAACCAGCTCCTCCAAAAAATCATCAGGACCATCATCCGCCCCACATCATTTAATGGTGCTAAAACATGTAGCAGCCCCTCTTTCTCGGTGTTGCGTATGGATTCCACCTCCGGAATTGACCACACGTTGGACATTGCTAGGTACAGGTCCCGTCCAAACTGACAGTTAACGAAAGGATGAAAATTGTCTTCCTCCTCCATCCCACACACCGGACGTATGCTACTAACTTCGAGGCCACTTATATGCTCCCGCTGCCAGGTAGGGAGCGAGTTAGTGGCCAGCCTCCAAGCAAAATTACGAACTGAAGGTGGTGCCCAGCTTTTCCAAACAAATTCCCAACACTTCCTCTGTCCTGCCGGTGACGAACTTGAAGAAACATCAGAGGCCCGGTGCGCCTCCTCAAAGGCCAGATTATAAGCTGACTTAACAGTAAATATCCCGTATTTACCTGGCCCCCATGCTAGCACATCATCCTCCAACCTTGGGGATGCTCTGATATTTGCTATTTCTTGTACATCCGCATTAACAAAGTAAGCATTCAAGAGCTCATAGTTCCACGATCCGTTCTGGTTTAACAAGTCAGACACGAAACGAACACGACATCTTCCCTGCGGCGAGATTGGTTTATAGGAAAAAGGCCTTGGGATCCACTTATCTCGCCAAACTCGAATGCTTCTGCCATTGCCAACTCTCCATACTAGGCCCTTTTTCAATAGATCCAATCCATAACTGATCGCTTGCCATGACGACGAAGCATTCCCGGTGAAAACTGTATCATCTAACCTGCCCAAAGGATAATACCTTGCTTTTAAAACTCGAGCACACAAACTATCAGGTTTAGTTAAGAGTCTCCACGCTTGACGTGCTAACAGGGCTTGGTTAAACATCCAAAAGTCTCGGAACCCAACTCCTCCCTTCGACTTAGGCTGCAACAAATAATCTCATCCGCGCCAATGTACTTTCCTCTTGCCTTCCACCGAGCCCCAATAAAAATTTCTTACCATACGAGTAAGATCATCACAAACCGAGAAGGGCACTTTGAAAACTCCCATTATATAGGTTGGCAGTGCTTGCGCTACTGATTTGATCAGTACCTCGCGGCCTGGTTGGGCTAGGTGTCCGTCTCCCCACTGCACCAACCGTTTTGTCAGTCTAGCCTGCAAGTTCTGAAAGCGTCCTTTCGACATGCTCCCCTCCGGTGTGGGCAGCCCCAAGTACTTATCCTCAAAGGTATGACTAGTAACATGAAGTGCCAATCGGATCTCCTCTTGGACTTGACCTGGGCATGCATCACCAAATAATAATGAACATTTATCAAAATTGAGACTTTGTCCTGTGGCCGAGCCATACACATCCAAAACAGCTTTCACTGAATCAGCCTGAGCTTTAGAAGCTTCAAAAAACAGAATTGTATCATCTGCAAAGAGCAGATGTGATATACCCGGAGCATTCCTACACACCTTAACAGGAGTTATCTCACCCATCTCCACACTTTTCCTCAACAAAGATGAGAGTCCATCTGCCACAAACAAAAAGAATGGCGATAGCGGGTCTCCTTGCCGAAGCCCTCGCGACGGCGCAAACGAATCCAAGAGGGTTCCATTAAAATTCACCGAGTATCTCACCGACGTGACACATGTCATAATCCAGTCAACCCACCGCTGAGAGAAACCCAACTTTTGCATCATTTGCCTCAAAAAGACCCAATCAACCCTATCGTACGCCTTGGACAGATCCAACTTATATGCACAGAAGCTTTTTGTTGGATCCTTCTCTTGCTTGATATAGTGGATGCATTCAAAGGCCACCAGCGCATTGTCCGTAATCATTCTACCCAGAATGAAGGCACTCTGTTCCGGAGAGATGAGATCATCCAACATAGGTCTCAACCTGTTAACCAAACACTTCGAGATAACCTTATATATAATGTTACAGAGAATGATAGGCCTGTAGTCTGAAATTTTGGTAGGATTAGATATTTTAGGAATAAGCACAATGGATGTAGAGTTTACCCCTTCCGGCATAACTCCCGATTGGAAAAAGTCTTTCACAGCCGCCAAAACCCCCTCCTTTAGCGTGCTCCAGTTGCGCTGGAAGAACCTTGCTGGGAGGCCATCCGGGCCCGGCGCCTTGAGCGGGCCAATTTGAAACAGTGCGTCGGATATCTCCTTATCCGAAAAGTCCTTGCAAAGTTCGAGGTTATCTTCTGCCGACACCCTAGACTCCAGGAGGTCCAGAATTGGTGAAGCATCCAGGGACGTATCAGCCGAGAAAATGTTCTGAAAGTACTCATTTGCCAGCAGCCCCATGGTAGCGAAATCATGGTGCACCATCCCAATACTATCTGTAAGCTCACGTATTTTGTTTTTCCTCGCTCTCCAAACAGCTTTGCTATGAAAGTATTTGGTATTTCTGTCCCCCTCTTTTAACCACGTGATTCTCGATCTCTGGGGCCATAACATCTCTTCCTGATAGAGTAACTCGTTCATCTTGTCCGTAACTCTTCTAATCTCCTGCCTATCCGCATTCATATGAATTAGTTCTTCCAATTGGGAGTGTGACTTTGCCAACTCCCGTGTAACATTACCAAACTTCCTACTCCACATACCCAAAGTACTCATTGTCCTTGACAAAGCATCCCGGAGCTGTGCTAGGTTATGAACATTACCAAGTGATTCCCAAGCCTCTCTGATTACCTCCGGGAGCGCAGCATCTCTCTCCCAAAACAATTCATAGCGTCTCTGTTTGCCACCTTGCGGCCCTTGGTCAGATGAAGCTTTTAGTACCACCGCAACATGATCAGAGCATGGTGAAGGTACATGAACTACCAAGGTGAAGGCAAAAAGGTTCCTCCACTCGTTCGTTGCCACAGCTCGGTCCAAACGGACCTGGACATTGCCGGCCCCTCCCCTCTTGTTATCATATGTAAAAGGGATACCCACGAACCCCAAATCAACAAGACCACATATTTCCAGAGTATCCCGGAATGCCAGCATCTGTGGTTCAGCCTTAGGCGTCGATGACAAGTGTTCATAGCTCCACATTGCCTCATTAAAATCGCCCACCACTAACCAAGGAACATCACTAGTATTCTTCAATCCTTGTAGCTTCTCCCACATAAGATGACGGTTCTCCACTCTGGGCTCTCCATAAACGCACGTAATCCTCCATTGGGTTTCTCCCTCCGCAACACGCACAAGTGCGTGTTTGACACGAGAAAAACATCTAAGGACTCCGGGGAGAAGGGAAGAAGGGAGTGTGTTTTTCTCAACGCCGTGGAAAGAAAACTGCGTATGCGGGCGTGCCAGTGTACCGTAGTATACAAAGAAAAAGAGATACGGGAACATGTATTTCATTAATCTCATTGGAGAAATAAAATTACAATATCCCAATAAAAAAAAGGTGCGCTCCGTGGCCTACTAGCACGGCCAAGCTGGCTGTAGCGATTGTGTGATCTCCTGGTTCTCGGGGCCTCGGAAGACTCCCGATTAATTACTCCCGCGGGTTGCTCCGCGAGATACCTCCGATTGAGCTGTGTGGTCGTCTTCGTCGTCTTTGCTTCGCGTTCTCCATGCATAATGATGGTGATGTGTGTGTGGGCGGCGGCAGAGCCCGTGTCCTTGTCGGTACATGCGCCGCGTGTAGCGTAGCCTTTGCGGTGGCCACGCTCGCCCTCGCCGTCGTGCCTCGTCGGTCTTGGCGGCGTTGGAGGAGTTGTTGTTGGGGTAGCATGGATCACGCTCGGCTCGGACTTCTCAACGACAAGTAGCTTCTCGGGGTGTACAAGGGTCTACACCCTGCGGGAGTAATTGTCGATGGAGACCGGCGTCGGTGTATGACCGTTGCGTTGCTCGCGCCAGCATGGCCTGAGTGGTCGGCACCTCGTCCCGGCCAGACGCCGAGTCCACGGCAGTCGGCGTAGTCAAGGCATCGTCTCAAGAGATCGTAGAGGAGCGGTGTTGTTGTTGAAGTCGCGTCGCCTTGCGGCCACACCTTGTCCTCAGGCGGCGCCGACTTGCTCGGCTTCGGCCTCCGAATGAGTGTGGCGCCGGTAGCAGCGACACGGGGGGTACAAGGCCATCTGAATCATGGCATCGTGGTGTAGGACCCCAGCCTTCACTTCGCGTCCGGGCGCGAAGTGGACGTCGCCGTGCTCACGTGTTCATCTTCAGAGCTCTACAGTAAGACGGGGTGGACAAGCAGGAGGTGGGGTGCTGCGCGTGTCTCCATCTTTGGCGACACCGAGCATGACGAAGTAGATGGTGTCAAACAGCTTCATTGGCGTCGTCTTCGGGTGGCAACCTTCACGCCATCAGCCGGCTAGAAGATACGTGCATGGCTCATGCATGTGCACATGCTATGTCTGTTGATTGCCCCCGTATTCCTTGCTTCATTCCTCTGTACTACGGAGCACATGTAGTTGGCTTCAACGAAAAAGAGAGGAGAGCTAGCGTAGCGATAGCTCGGATGTCGCGCCGGTCACCGCACGCGGTGATGAGCCATCCGGCCGCCTGTCTTCACGTCTTGAACATGGGCCTTGTACGCACACGGGTACATACTGGAGGCTATTCTTCATGTGTGGACCACGCCGCGATGTTCAGTTTGGCTCTGGTGACACCATCGTCAAGGCACCATTGAGTCCGGGCGTGGTGAAGGAGAGGCACGACGCCGGTGCCGAACCGGGGTGATGAAGGAGCTCCTTGTGATTGGCGCCGACTTGACGAAATCATCGGCAGGCGGCGTCCTGGCCGGCTCTGTGGCTTCGTACTCCATGTCACCGGCTCGATGAAGTGGGCGAAGTGTGTGTGACGGCGGTCTTTGCGGTGTCAAGGTCTCGAATGGCATCTCCGTGGCGTCCACCTCCATGGCACCGGTTTGGCAGCGTCGGCAGTGAGCGGCGTCTCGGCGAACTCTCTGTCGACCACACCGTCCTGACAAGGTGGACGTGAGTGGTGATGGTGACTCGTGTGCCGTTGGCCTCCATAGAGCTGGCTTGGTGAAGAATCCAGTGGGGAGCACCACGACTGCCTAACCGGCGTCCTCGTCGAGCGGTGATGAGTGGGGGCAGCCACCGTGGCACGGGCTTGGTGAAGACGAGCTCTGGCGACGCGTCGTCCTCATCAAGCGGTGATGAGTGGGGGCGGCCACCATGGCGTCGACCTCCGTGGCACAGACCTCGGGGGAGTCAGCGTCCATAGCGCGGGCTTGGTGAAGATGAGCTCCGGCGACGCCTCCGTGGCACCGACCTCGGTGGCGTCAGCATCATAGCGTAGGCTTGGTGAAGATGAGCTCCGGCGACGGGTCGTCCTCATCGAGCGGTGATGAGTGGGGGCGGCCACCGTGGCGTCGACCTCCGTGGCACAGACCTCGGTGGAGTCAGCGTCCATAGCGCAGGCTTGGTGAAGATGAGCTCCGGCGACGCCTCCGTGGCACCGACCTCGGTGGCATCAGCATCCATAGCGCGGGCTTGGTGAAGATGAGCTCCGGCGACGGGTCGTCCTCATCGAGCGGTGATGAGTGGGGGCGGCCACCGTAGCGTCGACCTCTGTGGTACCGACCTTGGTGGCGTCGACGGTGGGCGGCGGCGTGGCGTGCTCCGTGTCGTCGTCTTGGCCGAACCGTCGTGACGAGGTGGACAGCCGGTGGTGATGACGACCTCCTCGTCGTTCTTTGTGGCGCTGGCTTGGTGAAGATCATCTCAGGCAACGCTGACTTCGTCGACCTCATCTTCCAGTCTGTGGGCTCCATCTCCGGCGGCGGTTCGATCATGCGAACTTTGCGTTCGGCAACGCTCCCGGCCTGTGTGCGTGCATGCCATATGCCAAGAAAGAACTAGGGAAGAGATTTGTTAGATCAAAGTTTTACCCTTCGGAAACACGAGTTTGGCCTCCATGGTGGTTCGCCTCCTCGTCCTCGCCTTGCTCCCGGGATTGCTGCGTGGTTTGATGAATGGATGTGTGCGTGAGATGACAAATGGATGGGTGCTGGAGGTGTTGTGCGATCGATGTGTGCGTGCGTGAGTTCCTCTCCTCTGGCCGTGCCTCCCTCCGGATGGATCTCCTGATGGATGTATTTATAGGCAGAGCTGAAGCCCTCTACGCCCTCGTGACGGGCGTAACCTCCCGATTTTCTTGGAAGAGATATGGATGCAATCTCGTCTCGGATCTTATCATCTCGCTGATGTTTATCTTTCATTTTCTTGGCGCGTACCCTGCATGCAGAATAAATGAAAGCCATCTCGTGCGTACCTAGCTACCAGACTGCCGGTGGGCCGGGTTCGTTCGATCGCCATCTTCACGCTTATCTCCAGGGTTTGCTGGTTGAAACAATCACAGGTATTCAAGTACGTATACACGTGCTCGCCGGCCGGTATATACGGTACTTAAAGAGATACGCGTACTGTATGTTATCTTGCGGGCGTGTCGTAGATGTGGACTCGGCCTTCTGATTGTAGCCTGCATGTGTATATAAGTCTATGCCACGGAGCATCAAGTGCAAGTATACATTGGTTAGTACGTGAGCAAACTCAAAATGCATGCATGCACGTACCATTGCATCCAGGATTGCCTAATGCGTGTGTGTACGTATACACCCAATATAAAACATAGATGTGTATAATTTGCAATTAAAAAAATGCATTTATACTTATATCTTCTGAAAATGGTAATCACAAAAATACGTCGAACAGTGCGTCAACGTACCGTTCCTCTTTATCAAGAACTTCCACCTCATAAGCTTCATGCCAAAACAAAGCCAATCCTCCACTCATCCCGGCGCTGTCCACTCCGGCAAAACCTTTCAACCTTAACCGCCCACGGATCCTCCTCATCTTATCAGCCTTCTGCCTTGTCTCACACAAAAACACCAACTTGGGGGAATGCGACTGTGTGATTGCCGCCAACTCACGAACTGTCCGAGGATTCCCCCCTCCCCGGCAGTTCCAACTTAACACATTCATTGGGCCCGGCGGTCCTCCCTGTCGGAGGCCACCTCGGACGCCACATCCATATCCATAGTAACTCCATCATCTATTTGCTTCCTCCTCTTGACATTTGGCACCTTCCCCGGTGTATTAGAAGATCCCCCCTCCACCTCCTCCGACGTACTACCTCCTTCCAACAACAGAACCGTGCTCGAGACCTTGCCAGCTAAATTAGGGACCGGCTGTCCACGAACACAAACTGTGCCATCAGTGTTTATCAGACGTTTGCGGACCAAACGGCCTTCCTCCTCCTCACCACTATGCTCCTGCATCTCTCTCCCACCACCTCCTACGTTCGGAGGAGCACGAATATCCCCTCTATTCATCGTATGCACTGCATCTTTCCCTTGGGTACCACCTCCTCCTCTACCTCTGGCCCCTCCTCCAAACACACCTCCTGTCCTGCCTCTACCCCTACTTCCTGCACCACCAGCTACACCACCTCCACCCCGTCCGCTACCAGCACCCCCCATCGGCTGCTCATTACTCCAATGCAACCAATCCCCCCACTCACATTCCATCGGATCATGAACACCGTCTCCACATTCTTCCACCACGTGGCCCATGCGACCACAAAAGAAGCAAAAAACCGGTAATTTTTCATAGCTCACCGGGTATCGCTTATACTCCTTCAATGTGATCGGAACAAATCTCACCAGGGGTTTATGTACATCCACAAAAACCCTTACCCTCAAGAAATTTGACGGGTTAATTCTTCCTTCATTAACAGCAACAGTAAAGGGTGGCTTTCCTACCTTCTTCGCAACTTTTTCAGCCAACTCTTTCTTCCTCGTGAGCCCATCCGGCAAACCCTTGATTCTAGCCCAAAGTGGATACATATCCAAGGCGTATTCTGCAACGTTTGTGAAACCATCATACTCGACGATGACGACTGGATCCCTTCTGAATTGCCACGGCCCTCCCTCCATCACCCTCTTCCAATCCCCCAAACAATGGCACTGAGCCAGAAACAGGTTGGCCCCTTTGATATTGAAAGTAACTCCTTGGGCGCACGACCACGCGTTTCTCAACGAGTTCAGCAATGCCGCATGGCTAAACGGCCTCATCGTATGAACTCTAAACAGACATAACCATCTAACCTCCTTAATGAGTTCTTCAACTTCCCCAGAAAGATCCAACTCATCCTCTTCCTCCCCATGCAGCTTCAAACCCTCAAAGGCGTCTTCCAAGGCAGGGTCATGGCCCAGATTATCCCAATCTTCCTCATCCTCCTGTCGTTGTTCCGCCTCCTCCTCCTCCCTCCCGACCTGCTCAAGATGGTTCTGGACCGGACTGCTGCCCGAAGGTACTCCCTCTTGGCTTCCTTCTCCCTCGATCCTCCCATCTGCAAACCCTAACCCTGCCCGTGCTTCCTTCGCTCCTCCATCCTCCTTCGCGAGAACCTGATCCGCCATGTCCGCCGGCGCGTGCGGGTGGTCCCTAAGCCTGTCGACCGTCAGGGTAGAGCCAGACGATCGGCGGTAGGGTTTAGTGGTAGACTCGGGCGTCGCCGCCAGAGGAACGGGTGGACTGTAGGGAAACCCTAGAGGAACGGGTGGAATCATCTTGCTGGTCACATCATATTGACGTGAATTATAGTTGGAGTAAACACCACACAACTCCCAGCTAGATATACATGAACTACCAGTACAGTTGAGTTGGAGTAGTTTCGACTTGAGTGTGGGTCGGTCCAGAGTTGGTTGGCTCTTGGCTCTTCACAAGTTCAACTTGGCCACTCGCGCCCCTATTTTGTGCTGCTGATTCCAGCTGGTCGCTTGACCTCGGGCACTGTGTCTGTCTGGCGAGTGGTGACAAAGTCTGTAGAGCAAATGTACACCCTGCTAGCAGCTCGTAGTTGATCTCTTGACCTTGGGCACAGTGCGGGGTGACAAGTCTATAGATAGATCAGGTCAGAAATATCAGTTTGTACTACGACCGTTTCAACTCGATCTCCGTCCGGAAGACGCCGGTGATTCACGCGATCGCCTCAACGTGCAAGCAGTGTAAGAATATACACAAGTGGCGGTGTCAGAGGTTTGGTGTATGTTGGGGCGACGAGGAACCAAGAGAAAACATACTGAGAGCATCTACAGCCGGACCTCAAAGCCGCCTCATACGTCCCGGCGGACTGCCCAGTCACATTTTTTTAACTCAGACGGACACCTCAAACGGTCCTCAAACGCCGGGACTGACCGGCACCCACTATATTCAGCCTAAATGTAGGGTGGTCCGGGCACGTCCGGGCGCGTTCGCCTGACAAGCCCGACCCGTCACCAACCCCACGGATGTCCCATAAGAAAACCCATCGGCCTCGTCGGTCTGAAACCCTAGCTCACTCATTCTCCTCTCTCGCTCCGTCTTCTTCTCTCCTCTCACCGATTTCGATTGAATCCGACACAATGTCGAGCTCCGGCAGCCACTCTGACGACGAGGTGGATCCGGAGTATAAGTTTGCCCTCTGCATCGCCTTGGAGCGGTCCAAGGAGGACACTAGAAGCTCTGGATCTGCAACCTCGCCGCAGCCGCCGTTTCCCCGTCGGTGCATCTCGGACGACGGCACTGGCCCCTCTCGGCCCATGGGCAGCTCCGACAGGCGGCCAGCGCAATCGGCGCCTCCCCCACTGCGTCCCATCGCCCCGCCGGCTGGTGCTTCCCCACGCCGTCCCCTCGCCCCGCCAGC
>NC_041381.1:646847302-646848834 GCF_002162155.2 Triticum dicoccoides | reverse complement strand
CGTACGCGCACGCCGGAGTCGGAGGCGCGGCCGCCCGCCGCGAGAGGCAGCGGGCAAGGGACAGGGAGGCTGTGGAGAGCTCTGTCCACCGCCAGCGTGAGTTAACGGCGAAGCCCGGCGAGGACCAGCGGCTCCTCGCGTGGGTCTACCGCCGGTCACTTACGATGGTGAAGACGGGCGCTTAGCGGCTCCGCCGGAAGAACGCCAAGGCTCTTCGGCTTGCCACCGAGTAGTCCGAGCGGGACGCGTTGGAGAAAGCGAAGGAGGCGGCTCGGCTAGCCAAGCTCAGGCGCCAGCAGGACCGGGCCGTCCAGCGCCTCAAGGGCCTCGTCATCGCCGACTCCTCCTCCGACGACGACGACGGCCCGTCCTCCGATGAATCGGATGATCCTCCACCAGCCGACGCGGGTACAGCTACGCCAACAACCAGAAGGGGAAAGGGCCTGCCCGAAAGTGGTGAAGTTGATTTTAGTTTTAAGTTTTAGATGTAGTATATAGTTGTTCGTCGTTTGTGTTAACTTTGATGGATCTTTTGGAGAACTATTGTGCAATTTCTATGTTCGGAGCTGATCTACGTAGTTTGATCGACGTTGCATGCTATAGTATGGATATATGAGTTCGGATATGAGAGACACGGATGTGAACTACGCGATTTGAGTAGTGCCTGGTCACTCGCCCGGATTTGCCAAGTCCAACTATAGATGTTGTAAGAGTACATACATACGCATGCGCCACATGCAATGCACGACCGGGTCGTGGATCCATCACGTGCATGGGTGCTCGGGCGGCAGGTCGTGGCGGACTAGTACGCGTATGCATGGTGAGGAATCGCTAGCTCATTCTTCTCACAGTATGCATGTACTGGCATGGCGGTCAGATACTCAGAGGCAGGTCGTGGTGTACAGCAGAGCAGAGGCGGAGGCGCGGGGCCAAACACCGACAGATTGTCCGGCGAACTGGCTCAGTAGCTCAGTCTCCGGCTTCGTTTTCCGAGATCGCCGTGGTCATACTTCATACTCCACGGGTACGTGGTAATTAAAAGATGCCAAGTTGCAGTCGCCATGGCGATTTCCCTCCGGTTTGTCTATTGGACCACCCATGCAGTACGCTCTCCCGTTTTATCTATGGTGGTCAAACTCAGCTAGTCGATCCACTTCCTTGACTTTTACACGCGGCAAGTATATGTCCTTGAACCACAGGGGCACAACTTTTTCATAAACACCCGCAAACAAAAAGTTTTTCATAATCAAATCTGGCATATGCTATTTATTACTCCGTCTGTAAACAAATACTCCCTCCGTCACAAAATAAGTGTCTTGAGCTTCAAGACACTTATTTTGGGACGGAGGGAGTATAAGAGACAATGATCTATACGCACGTATGTTAGTTTACGGAAGGAGTTCATAAAAAGAACATTGGATACAGAAATACAATGGGAATAACTCACATAGAACCATGGACAACTTGGAGAAAGTACCATCAAAGATCTGCCGAGAAGCAAACCTTGTTGAATTCACCACAATACTGCAAAG
>NC_041381.1:646844770-646846943 GCF_002162155.2 Triticum dicoccoides | reverse complement strand
GAGCTCCTGATAAAGCACAAACTAGCGAAACGCTAATTTGTGTGTGTAGTCGGTCCGATCTTTCACGATACTCAATGAAATCAGCAGTAGATGTAGAAAAGATGTAGACACCCAAAGACCAAGCAAGATGCAAGAACTAGGGTTGAGGACTCGCGTAAGAGACGATGCAGATCAACTCTTCCGCACGGCAACGCGCTATCACAGATCAGCGTAGGAACAGAAAAACTTTGATGCCCCTCGACATGAGGCTTTTCTGGTATTTTATTATCCAATCAAAACTAACTCTCTCACAACGGCCGCAGCCAGCCCTTTTTATAGGCAACACAAAGACTTGAGACACGCGCTATGTAAACGTAGCAGACTAGGACTCTCCTAACGAAACTAATCAAGGATTTAACTAATTAATTATTCGGCACCGTTGATTACCTTGGACACTATCTAAACTTGAATTCCTCACGTAAGTAGTACTTGATCAATAAAAAAAACGCCATGCACTGTGTATGCTTATCACGATGTGTCACGTAGCAGCTCTGAGCCCTGAACTTGCTCGTTTCTTCCCGGCCGATCAGATCAAGACTTTTTCTGGCGGAGTTCTAAAATTTGGTCTAACTTCTTCCAGCTGTGGAGGAACCTTGAATATCAGCGAACCAATTTGTATAGCACATGGAAAAGCCCCTAAAATACCAGCTTCTTTCTCCTTTGGTACTGTCACAGTCAACTTCTCATGCACAGGTGCAACTTGAATATTTTTTAGACAAGTAACTGTAGTTTTAGCACAGATGGTCACATCAGCTCCCCTATCTAGATGAACTGCCGTGCCAGTATCGCTCGACAAAACACGACTACCATACTTGCAAAAGGGTAGAACAAAATGTATGTTGAATAAGATGACATTGTCACCGACTATGCCACAAAGCCATATTAGTATGACAACAAGAACCAACCCGTCTTCCAATAAGATTGGCGAAGATAAAAAAATCACGAGCTCTTTGGCAACACCAGGCCAAGTGCTATCGAGTCGAGATTGGCGCCAGATGACTTTTATTCGAGATAACATTTAAGCAACACGTAACGGCGTACGTCTTGAAACACATGTTGTTTCCTTTTTGTCAACAGAGATCCTCGCGTCATTTTATTCAACAACAATTTTCAAAGGCATCGTTCAAATATCATGAGGGTCGCCAAGCCAGATATGGCCGCCTACCTCTAACGATAATGCAAACTTAGCTAAATTATGAATATTGTCTTTGGAGGCCGAGCTCCACTGAGCCCGGTTTTGAAAATAAATTGATTTCGTCAAATTTTATATTTTCTACATTTCAAAAAAATCTGAGAAAACGACAGATATACATGAAGGAATAACACACATGTGTGTAAATTTCCAGGGCAAAATACATTGAAATGAAGGTTGTGTAAAAAAGACAAATCTGGGGCTTTTAACACACTAGTAAATGAGCACGTACAATGCACATTGATATTAGGGAGAAAATTAACTGCACCTCGATGTTAGGTAGGATATCAATTAGTGTTAATTATAAGATTAATATAGACGTTGATATTTTGTATGCTATCAATTGCACGCTCAACATGTTGAGAGCTCACCATTGGAGCAGTCTAAAACGTTGGATTGACATGGTTTGATGGTTGAGATTAATTGGATCTGCCCCTTTGGGTCTTTTTATATTGATATATAGATGATACTATCCATCCTCCCAGATCATGAATTTGCCTTTTTTTGTACATATCACATTTCAACGTTTTCCTACTGAAATTTTACACAGATACACATAACATCCTTGTTTACTTCCACAATTTTTTCAGATTTTTTTGAAACAGAGAAGTTTGAATTTTGAATTTTTTTTTCAAAAAAAGGCCTCCATGGAGGCCGAGAGCAAAACGTCTGTTCACCTCATAATTACTCTTCCTATCATCATAAATAAAATTTCACACTGCAAACTTAGGCTTTATAGCAACAATCTCCCTCGCGATTGCTTCATAATTCCCATCTGTTCCAATCACATCATCTTTCAGTGCCGTTTCACAGTCACATGCAACATTTGTGTCGAATGAATGTGATGGGCCTAGAACTAGTTAACTGTGAAGTTAGTAGTTAATGTGGCGCCATAGTGGAGAGCCCTAAAGACCCTTTTCGAACCTCCTCTGTTATGTTGTT
>NC_041381.1:646823855-646844385 GCF_002162155.2 Triticum dicoccoides | reverse complement strand
TTTTGCGGGGACTTGTTGTTGTTCGTAGGATCCACTGCATGTGACCATGGTCGCCTGCACGACCGCGTCCTTGGGAAAAGCTAGAAAATCCTGTTCCACGCTTAGGATGACACAAGTTGTGCAACGAGACATAACCCTGCCTCGCCTCTCGCACAATCTATTTCATCATCTGATTGGGCTGGCCCGGTGAAGTGGTTCGTGGGGATATTCTGGACACCGATTCGTGGAAGTTTCCACCAGTTTTGGCTAGTGTGCTGTTAGGATGGTTCCAACTATTTTCTTTTATTTTTTTATCTTTCTTTGTTTTCCTTTACGTTTTCGCTGTTTTTTCTTAAGTTTTATTTTTATTGTTTTAGGTTTCCTCTTTCTTCTTCTTTTTTTTCTGTTTCTTTTTTACAATTATATGTCCACTCTTTTTAATATACATTTTACATTTTTCATATACTGTTGTACATTTTTATGACACACATTGATTTTTTTTAAATATATATTTGAACATTTTGTTGAATAGATGTTAAACATTTTTTAAATAAACATTGAACATTTTTTGGATACAGAGTTGAGAATTTTTAATACATGTGAAACATTTTTCGAATACACCTTCAACATTGAAAATTGTGATAAATATTTTTTCAAATACATGTTGATCATTTTCATATGCACGTGGAATATTTTTATGATACATGTTGGCCATTTTTTGTATGCACGTGGAACATATTTTTGATCCATGTTGAACCCTTTTTGAAATATATGTTTGAACATTCTTTCGAATACATGTTTAATTTCTTTCGAATCGATGTTAATTTATTTCAAATACATGTTGAAGATTTAGTTGGACGGTAAGAAACATTTTTCTTAAAATCACACGATTTTTAACATGGTATAAACATCTTTCTCAAATTTCATGAATCTATTTTGTAACGTGTGAACATTTTGTTTAGATCTCATAACGATCTTTATTATTGTACCTTTTTTTTCTAAATTACATGGATATTTTTACATTGTATTAGAATTTTTAAAAATTTCACAACCATTTTATTGAGACATATGAACACTTATAAAATATCACGACATTGTTTTGAAGAGTATGAACATTTTTAAAAATTACTTGCACACTGTTTCCAGTGAGTTAAGATGTTTTTCTAATGTGTGGCGATTTTTCATACTATATTTTGAAATATATTTATTTATGATGGTTAAAATAAATAAATAAAGCAAAACAAACTAAAGAACTAATGAATAAAGAAGCAAAGAAGAAAGAAATGGATGCGCACTCCCGGGGCTACTACTTGGCTGGCCTAGCAATAGCGACGCATGATGCTCGCTAAGGCAAGACCTGCTTCCATCTTCGGCGGATCTCGTTGGATTTTATCATTGTTTGCCTGCGGTGGATCAACTTGGATTCGACTTTTATTCATATGTGTTCACGTGTCTACAAGTTGGATCATTTCGATTTACACTTCTCTTCGTCAGTGACCGTTGTTGCACCGGTGTGTTAGTCCTTTGGGGCCTTAGGTTTGCCCAACTCCGATGAGTAAGAAAAGATGACGGCGGTGTACCTTAGACTTGCTCCAATATTTGTACTCATCGCTAGGTGATCTATGAGACTGGATGCAATTTCTATTACTTCTGATGTTTTTCATACATATAGTTTGATGAATACATCGGAAGTATTTTAAAAAAATCCCGCTAGATATACTACACTACTAGTACGTGAACGTGTTGGTGGTCCTTGTGTTGCAAAAGTAGGATAGCTAGGGGTCTTATGTGTAAAGTTGCAACTCTGTAAATATCCTATACAGGAGAGTGAATCGAGTGTGAGCTATTCCCGACCAAAACTTCCAGAGTACTCTTCCCCTCTTCTCCTCTCTTCTCCTCCAAACTCAAATCTCTAATCTTGGAGAGGATCCAGTGGGTGTGAATCAACATGGCATCAGAGCTTTGGCAAGATCCATCCCGGTGACGCTCGTGTGGACATTGCTGGGCGTTCGGGAGGTGAAGGCAGCGGGATTGAGACCCAGTACGGCGGTGGGGAGTCGAATTGGGGCTACCTGAAGAAGGTTGCGGGGCTCCCTGGATCAGAGAAAAGAGGAGCAGGAGGTAAGAGGTTGTTGTTGTTTCGATTTGGAGAAATAGGGGACTGCTGCTGCAAATTTGGGGAGGAAGAAGAGAGATTGAGGGCTGCTGCTGTGTGGTCTCTGAAAAGGGATAAAGGGATAGTAGAGAGTAGCAGAGAGCTTGTAAAGAAGAGAGATTGAGCACTGGTGCTGCTTTTGCTGCTGAGTGTGGAGGAATTGAAGATATGGCAGGCAATGGTAGTGCTCCAAGGGCAGTCACAGCAGGGGAGCTTGCTGCTGTCTTGCAGGCCATGGATGAGAAATATCAGCTGTTGTTTGATGCGATTAGCAAGCAAGCAGGGAACTCAAGATCAGAAGTAGAGGCAAAAGAGGAGATACATCCTTTGCAAATGCCCCATGTAAAATTAGAAGGACCAGAAAATTATGTGAGCTGGGAAGAGCATGCGGAAACCATCTTGGTTTCCAGGAAGCCTGAAGCTTACATTCTAGGCATAGTGGAGAAGCCTATGGATGAGAGTTCCAAAGAAGGTCAGAAGTGGAAGATGACAAATGCACTAGTGAGGGCGTGGTTATTGAGCTCTCTATCACCTCAGATTGCCAAACAAGTTGAAAGGATTAAAGAAGCTTCTGAAATTTGGAGGTTATTGAAAGGGACATTCTCAGGAGTAGGAAACGAAATGCTTGCTTGCAAGATTCAAAAGGAGTTACAAGATTTGTGCCAAGGCGAGAAGACGGTGGTTGACTATGTTTCTGAACTAAAACGACTTTGGAGCAATTTGGATTATTATGATCCAATCGAGATGGAGTGTGGCAAATGTATTGAAAAATACAATAAATGGACAGAGAGAAGGCGTGTTAGGGATTTTCTGAATGGACTTAATCCCAAATTTGAGAATAGGAGGGAAGCACTTTATGGCAGTGGCAAGTTACCTCCTTTGGACCAAGCGATATCTGCGATCATTAGCGAGGAGACACGCCTGAAATTGGAGGTTGGAGGACTATCTATGCAGGGCATAGCACAGAGGCTTCAGCCCTTCTTGTCACAGAAAATGCAAATAACCAGCGGTTTGGGTTGAACACATCCGAAAGAAATTGCTTTGAGTGTGGCCAGCCAGGGCATATAAGATCATCTTGTCCTCAATTATTTGGGAGTGGACATGGAAGAGGTCAAAACTGGCGCGGCAGAGGTCGTGGACGGGGGCTTGATGGGCGTGGTATTGGTCGTGGCCGTGCAGCAGGCAGGGCAAATGCCTCAGTTATGGTAGATGAACACTCCCAAAATGTGAACGTGGAAATGAGCGCGGATGACTGGGAGAAGTGGCAGCAATTTAAAGGGTTAAGGTTAGGTGATAAGCAAACTACTGAAGCGCCCACAACACCATCCTCTGCCGCATCTGCAAATTTTAGTGGTAACATTCCTAATGCTCATACTTCTAATTTTCGTGATGCGCCATGGTTAATAGATTCTGGTGCATCTAGACATATGGCTGGTTCACACAAGAAATTTACTAATTATGTCCGCGAATTGAGAGGGCAAAGTGTAAAGTTGGCTGATGGTTCCACACAAACTATTATGGGTTCAGGGACACTCATGTGTAACTCTAATATGCCCCTCTCATCTGTGCTACATGTTCCTTCATTTCCAATTAACCTTCTGTCTATAAGCTGCATTACAAGTGAGCTGAATTGTGTTGTCATCTTTTTCCCATCATGGTGTTTAATTCAGGAACTTGGGACTGGAAGAAGACTTGGGACAGGGAGCATGCATGATGGATTGTATTATTTGGATGATAATACATCACCAGCTGTCGCTGCTGCTCTATCCTCTTCACCACTTGAAGAATTTATGCTACAACACCGAAGACTTGGGCATATGTCTTTTGTTATTCTGGGTCAGCTTTACCCTAATCTCTTTAATAAAGTTAGAAAGGAGGATTTGGTATGTGATGCTTGCCTATATGGAAAGCAAATCCGCAGCACTTATATTCTATCTGATCATAGAAGTGATGTCCCACTTCAGACAATACACTCTGATGTGTGGGGTCCTAGTGTAGTAGTGTCTATCAATGGATATCGTTATTTTGTTACCTTTATTGACTGTTGTACTAGGACCACTTGGGTGTATGTGTTGAGGAACAAAAATGATGTATTTGAATGCTTTAGAGATTTTCATAATATGATTATGACTCAGTATGATGCATGTGTTAAGGTATTTAGGACTGATAATGGCACAGAGTATATAAATAGAGAGTTTGATGGTTATTTGTCGAGCTTTGGAATAATGCATCAGACTACCTGTCCGGGTACCTCTGAGCAGAATGGCTTAGCTGAGAGAAAGAATAGGCATTTGTTAGAGGTAACCCGCTGTATGATGATGGCTATGAATGTTCCTAAGTTATTATGGAATTAGGCAGTAATGACAGCAGCATACCTAATTAATAGAATGCCATCTTGAGTCCTTGGGTACAAGACGCCAATAGAGTGTTTGACTGGCAAGACTTCTTATGTAGTTCCGCCAAAGGTGTTCGGGTGTATGTGTTTTGTGAAAGATTACAGACCATCTGTTGGAAAGTTAGATCCAAGGGCTTTGAAGTGTGTATTTGTGGGGTATTCTGGGAAGCAGAAGGGCTATAAGTGTTGGTGCCCATCAGAAAAGCGAATGTTCATGAGCATGGATGTAATCTTCAGGGAACACATACCATTTTATGGAGAACCTGTAGATTTAACTGATGTATTTCCTGATCTGTTTCCTAGTGATGTTTCAGACCCGGGAAACAAGGCAGGGGGAGAAAAAGGAGAAGAGAGCAACTCTACACCATCAAAGCAAGTGGTGGTTGGAGCAATACCACTTGAGGACGGGAATGATGATAGAGATGTTGATCTTAGAGGAGGGCAAGAGCAGATGCAAGGGGAGCAACAAGATACATCAACTGAGGCTATACGGTGGTCAAGGCCGAATGAAGAACAAAATCTACAGGTATATACACGAAGACGTAAACCTGAGGAAGAACAAGTGCAAAGGGAGGAAATCAGTTTAAGGGAGGATGATTCAGAAGCAAAAATTCAATCCGACATGCATGATTCAAGTTCACAACCATCAGCTTCACCTCATACTACATTACCATTCTCCACAAGCGATGGTACACCTCCTCTCACTTATGATGACTTAGATGTTCATATTGCTCATAGAAAGCAACCTCGCACTACTGCTGGAAAATTGCCCTCTAAATTTGCCCCATATGATATCTCCAATTATGTTTCATACTCTTCTGTCGGGCCCCTATATAAGTCATTTATAGCTTCCTTGCATTCCGCTGTACCTATACCACGTGACTGGCAGGAAGCGAAGCAATATCCAGAATGGAGGGCAGCAATGTTGGAGGAAATGGCGGCTCTTGATAAGAACCAAACATGGGTGCTTACTTATCTACCTGGAGATAAGAAAGTTGTGGGTTGTAAATGGGTATTTACAATTAAGCAAGCTCCAAACGGTAAGGTGGAAAGATATAAGGCTAGGCTAGTAGCAAAAGGGTACAGTCAAACTTATGGGGTGGATTATGATGAAACGTTTGCTCCAGTAGCAAAATTGAGTACTGTCAGGACTTTAATCTCGATAGCTGCAAATCATAAGTGGAAATTGTTCCAGATGGATGTTAAAAATGCTTTTCTTCACGGAGATCTACAAGAGGAGGTTTATATGGAAATTCCTCCTGGTTTTAGTAGCCAGGAAATAGAGGGTAAAGTGTGTCGGTTAAGAAAATCCCTCTACGGACTGAAACAGTCTCCTAGGGCATGGTTTGGAAGGTTTCGGAAGGAAATATGTTCCATGGGGTATCGACAAAGCAATGCAGATCATACCCTGTTCTTTAAATGTCAGCGTGATCAGATCACGATTCTTCTTGTTTATGTAGATGACATGGTGATTACAGGCAACAATGAGGTGGAGATATCTCACTTGAAGAAGATGCTAGCAAAGTCATTTGAAGTCAAGGACATGGGATATCTTCACTACTTCTTGGGCATTGAAGTTGCATATGGCCCAAAAGGTATTTATCTCTCACAAAGAAAATATGTGCTTGATTTAATTGAGGAGACGGGATGCTAGGATGTAAACCTGCAGTTACTCCAATAGAACAGAATCATCGAATCATGGCAGATGGTGGTGATCCCGTTGATAGGCACCAATACCAGAGGCTAGTTGGGCGATTAATCTATCTATCACATACAAGACCTGATATTGTGTATGCTGTTAGTGTCGTAAGCAGATATATGCATGACCCAAGGACTAGCCACTTAGATGCTGTGAATAGAATTCTAAGATACTTAAAGAGTTGTCTTCGGAAAGGAATCTTGTTCTCTAATCATGGACATCTGAGGGTAGAGGGTTACACCGATGCGGACTGGGCCGGATGCTTAGATGATAGATGTTCAACTTCGGGCTACTGCATGTTTGTGGGAGGAAATCTGGTTAGTTGGAGAAGCAAGAAGCAGAGTGTCGTGGCTCGCTCGACAGCAAAAGCGAAATTTAGGTCCATGGCCTCGGGTTTGTGTGAACTAATGTGGTTGAAAACCTTACTAACCGAGTTGCAGCTGTGGACTGATGCATCTATTCAGGTTTATTGTGATAATCAAGCCACAATTAACATAGTGAATAACCCAGTTTATCATGATAGAACTAAACATATTGAGATAGATAGACACTTCATCCGAGAGAAATTAGATGAAGGGTTATTCCAAATTAGTTATATTAAGTCTATAGATCAGCTTGCAGATGTATTAACAAAAGGAATAGATGTTGTATCATTTATGAGGATTTGTAACAAGATGGGGCTTATTGACATCTTTGCCCCATCTTGAGGGGGAGTGTTGGTGGTCCTTGTGTTGCAAAAGTAGGATAGCTAGAGGTCTTATGTGTAAAGTTGCAACTCTGTAAATATCCTATACAGGAGAGTGAATCGAGTGTGAGCTATTCCCGACCAAAACTTCCAGAGTACTCTTCCCCTCTTCTCCTCTCTTCTCCTCCAAACTCAAATCTCTAATCTTGGAGAGGATCCAGTGGTAAATCAACAGAACGTGACTATGTGAGTCGGTCAAGAGTATTTGCACTGCTGATTGCAGCTGATCTTTTGACCCCGGGCACTGCGTGGCGAGTGGTGACAAGTCTATAGAGCAAATGTACTCTCTGCTGCTTGTACTCCTACTAGTTGATCTCTTGACCTCGGGCACTGTGGGATCAGCGCGAAGTCTACGCACCGCTTCTTCCAGACCGCGTGCGCCGGAGTGGGCGCCTCTACGCTGGCGTCCATGGATCTCTTGTTTGTCTTGGCCATGCCGTACTCCTCGTGCTCGGGCGCCGGTGCCGTGAGAAGGTCGACGCCGAACAGTCGCACGGTCCTCGTCACCGGTGCCGGCGACGGGGCGGCCGCCGCCACGTTGACGAAGGCCGTCGTGGTGGTGGTGGTCTTGGACCGGAGCTTGCAGTCGATGAAGAGCTGGTTGTTGCCCGAGGCGGAGCGGTAGAACACGACGGCATCCCCGGCGTGCAGGCCCTTCTCCTTGACGAAACGGCTCCACCCCTTGGTGAGCACGTAACTCTGGCTGCTGTTCCAGTACGAGTACCGGAACCTCCACAGTTTGCCAGCCGCGTCATCGAAGTTGAGCAGCACGCCCTTGCACTCGCCGGGCACGGCGGCGCCGGCTGCAGGGAGCTGCAGAGGGAAGTGTTTCTCGGCGTGCTGCTTCGGGATTACCAGCCGGTTCAGCTTCCCCACGTCGCTGGGCGTGACCGTCTTGTCGAACAGGTGCTCGCGCCGCGCCGCAGGCGAGGGCGCAGCCGGCGAAGAAGGTGACGAGGCAGGAGGCAACGACGACGATGTATGGGAGGAAGCCGCAGCGGCGGCGAAGTAGGCGCGCTTGTGCTGAGCCAGCTCGTCGGGGTAGGTGTGCTTGCGCAGCATGTCGACAACCTCGGCCTTGGAGAGTGCGGCAAGGAAGCGGAGCTCGGCGGCGTCGTCCGGATCGGACTCGGCGAGAGGGCGGAAGTTGGTGACAGCGTCCCGGCCGCGGAAGCGCTGCGCCGCTGCGTCGTAGGCGCGCGCCGCCTCGGCCTCCCCCGTGAACGTGCCGAGCCAGACGCGCTGGTGGCGCTCGTAGATCTGCGCGCCCCAGCGCCCGTTGGGCTGCGGCACCACGCCCTTGTACTTGGACGACGGCAGCCGCCCGCCGCGGCCGGAGTCCGCCTCCGCGCCGGGCTCCGGCGCGTCCATGACCGCGCTGGCTCCGCTGCCCACGCGTTGCAGCGGCTTGGTCGCCGGCGCGGCCGGCACCGGAGACGCCTTATTGCCGGTGGACGAGCCGCTGCTCACGTCGTCCACGAGGCAGCTCCTCGAGCTTTCCATCCGGTCACCGCCGAAAAAATGAAGAAGATGCTTAGCTAGGTAGAGTAGTAGCTTAGCCAAAGACTCTGTGGAAATGGAGGAGGTTGGTAGAAGAGCAGCAGAGGCAAGTGCGTGTGTTATATAGGAGGAGGAGAGGAGCTGGAGGTGAGTGTAAGTGTAGTATAGCTAAGTTTTTTTTTCCGGGTGAAAACTTGTATTACTCAATCAAGATCCTTACAATCATCAAAAGCTAAAGACAAAGCAACTTCAGGGCCAGACCCTAGCCAAGTCATATTCTGCCCTCACCTCTAACAAACTTAGCTAAACTATCACTAACATTATTCTGAGTACGATTAACATGAGTAATACAAGAATCACGAAGAGACAAGAGATGCCTAATTTCCTTAATGAGAGAAGCGTAGATTGATCTATCCTCTTCCCGGCCTTGGATCAACTTAACAGCAACTGTAGAATCCATCTCAATATAGAGGTGAGTGTAAGTGTAGTATAGCTAAGCTAGCTGGTTGGCAAAACGATCTTATATCATGAGATGGAGGAAGTACATTCTATTGTTCGATATACTATCTTTTACGTATGTGTATTTTTTTATGCGTGTAGTAGATAATAGATATGTATATTGCTGTTTTTTTATTTATACATGCTGGTGTTATTCACTTATTTATAGTATTTGCATCGTCGATATTAGTGTTGTTTAAATTTATATTTTAGACACAGAATCCCATTTTGAATGTTAGATATTTATATAGGCCTCATGGGCTTGTGTTGGTGTGGGTCAATTGTTAGATATTTGATGGCATCCATGGAAGAAGAAGACGATGAAGATGATGATGAATGAACCCGTTGGCCATGCTACGCACGCAGTGGTATGGTGTGGTTGCGTGAGAAATTCAGAGTGCCATTCTTGCATTTCCTTCTGTTGCCTTCTAATTTTAACTTTGTTTGGGAGGAAGAAAAGTAGTGGCACGCCAAACGCCAAGTAACGCATCTCCTCCTGACTCCTCCTAGTAACGCGTGCAAGTGGATGAACAAAATGTGTGAGCTGAGCTAGCTGCTGACCATTTTGGTTTTTGGCGCTTATGTGCAGTGTGTTGTGTGCAGGTCTCTCATAGTAAACGGTGACGCCAATGGTGCCGCGGATTTTTTTTTGGAAGTTTTAGATTGATGGTTATGCATGTCCACATCCGTCGGTTCCTTTGCCGATCCCTATTTGATATTTTTCAATCTTTTACTTGACTATTCACCGCGCGCACATGGAATTCCTAGATCACCAAAATACTAGTTAGGACGATAATGATCAGCGACAAAACATAAAGAAGGTCAACGGTTGATCCAATTGCAACGTTTATCGTTAGTGTTATGGATGTGTATATTGCCTTCAATACTCATAACATGATACCCATTCATGGTGAAAGTATGGCCTTTATGTTATTCATTATGTCGAACACTATTAAAAATAATGTTCTCTCAAAAGGCTAGATTGTAGTAACATTTTAGTAAATTCTAAAATGAATTATGGAGGTAATGTGTTGACGGATAATATAGTAACTTTTACTATGTTTCCAGCGCATATCTAAAACCTCTTTGTTACCTAGTCGTTAAGGCCATAGTAAACCGGTATCCTTTTGATCAGATAATTTAATCATAATATGTTAGAATTAACGATAAACTATTTAAGCTCCAACAATTATTTTTGGGCCAGCCACTTATACACATATAACTTGTAAGTATGTCATTCATACATAAACTGGACATTCAAACCCGGGACGCCACACGTAGAAGGCTGAGCTCGACCGGTGGCTCCGGGGCACAAGTTGACTATTGGGGTCGCGGACAGAGGAATAGGTGGACACCACGCGTAGAAGGCCGAGCTCGTCAGCTGCTCGTGGGAGCGAGCTGGCGTCTAGCGCCCACGCTAGGTGGAGTTGTGCTAGTGTCACGAGTGCGGCGAGGGCGTTGCTGATGCAGTAGGCAATCCAACCCATTTCACATAAGGCCCCTATACATCTATGTATCTATATAAACTATAATAATATGATTCGTTGAACATAATTCAACACTAATATGGATGGTTGAATACATGTTTCTTGTAATCATCATTTGCGTCATATAATCACGTATAAATGGTGTATTAAGACTTTATTTGCTAAGTAAAACTACAATTTTGATGTTTCCACCTTCATATTTTCATGTTTATGCCTTCATTTATATATCGGTAAAAGTATTTATATTTCAATATTATACTCCCTCTGTTTCCATAATGTAGTGTGTATATTTTTTTAAGTCAAACCTTGCAAAATTTGATCAAGTTTATAGAGAAAACTATTCATATATCTACAATATCAAATATATAAATTATGGAACTACTTCTTATAATGAATCTAATGATATATGCTTGGCATTCCAAATGTAAACATTTTTCTCGAAAACTTGTTCAAAGTTTGTGAGATTTAACTTTTTAAAAATTCTATAAGCAATATATTATGGAACGGACAAAATAGTTATTATGTCTACCGTACCGCATTCGTACTAGCGCTTCCCTAATGCTAGGGCCTGGCCTGCGTATGGCATGTAGTTAACCAATTACACTGCAACAACTAATATGATATTTGCAATGAAGTCGGCAGCTAGTACTGGATTTTAGCAGACAATCGTTGGACCGTTTCAACAGACCGTTTTATATTTATGTTTTTATGTGCGTGTATTTATATAGTTTGGAACTAGTTGAATCTTAAATTAACTAGTGCAATGAAGTCGAAAGGCACGTACAACCTATATAGCTCGATAGTATACATGAGCCCATTGAGTTTAATCAGTTTATAGTCTCAAGATCTATATATGGTCGATATCGGACATAATAACTGTTTTGAACTTTTTACTCACATGGAGTATAAATGATGTATTAGGACTTTATTGATATCATCAGTTCATGGCATGCCAGAGGTGGTGATGTGGAGGTCTCACCATCCCAAGTGTCCTCGTCCCTGTCGATGATAAGAACGGATTCATGCGAGAGTTGTTTTGGACCCGATTGCAATATTCATTATTTGTTTGGGGTCCTCCTTGAAAAATCGGGGACTTTAATGTATTCTCTCCCTCTCCCCCCCTCTCTCTGTGTGTGTGTGTGTGTTTGTTGTAGGTTGTATCGTGCCATTGCCTGAGAACTTGTACCATTTTTTAAGTCAGAATATGGTGAGCAAAATGTGATGAAAACATACCAACGAATCAAAGTGTTTGAACACATGTTACATCTACAATGGTAACAAAGATTAAGTCCAAATTATGCCCATACATTTTACAAATGTCGAGTAGTGAATAGTAATAAAAAAAACTTTATTGATAGCAGAATTTGAGTTTAGTAGTATTAACGGTTGTGTGTGTTGGTGAAATTGTGTCGAATATATTGTGCAATGTAGGTTACAGTTGGACTATGAGTTATACTGTGTCTCTGACGTCGTTTCCTTCTTGAGGCATCGTCATTGCAGGTCACGTCAACTCGATAGGAATGTTCCGAGGGATCCTAGATCTGGGTCTACCGGATTGGACGATGACGGTGCCTTCGGTGCCGTTCTCCCTCGCGGGGGCACTGTTTTGGAGTAGGAGCTGGTTGGAGGGGCAAGAGGAGGAGCGGTGTTACATCTACCGCAAGGCCGATGACGGATCCCGACGGCATGGCGCTGCAGAGTTTCGCCGACGGGCACGCGTCGATGGATACGTGCAGGATGGTGGCGTTGTCTGGCGCCGTGGTGGCGTCGACGGCAGGCCTGGCAAGGTCGGTGCGTCAGTACCTGTTCTGGAGATGGATCGGTGGAAGATGGTCGCGTCGGCCTCTGAGACTATGCCAGACCGGTTTGTGTCCTAGTGCCAGTATTGTGGTTGGGGTAGGGCATCCGTCTTTAGATGTTAGGCTCCGATGCGATGTCTGTTTGGTATTAGGCTCGACATTCGGCACCCCTTCATCAAGGGGATAGGGGTAGCGACAGGTGTTGTCAAGATGGTGGCTTCAGACTTACTAATGTATTATTTTATAAGGTCGTTGTGAATAATTAATAAAATGGCTACATGCGTCGTCCAGATGAAGAGGTCGAGGGTATATCCTCCTTTTCTACAAAAAAAATGAGTTATACTGTACCTAGGTAAAGTACAAGTTGTGTCCTAAAAGAATACTTCTATCCTAGGTCTTCTATATAATGTGAGAGTAAACAAATGCCAACATAATAGTGCAAGCACACAGTAGGAGGCAGCATGTGCCGGCGCCCGGATGGCCGGGTGCGATGTCATGGGAAGGAGCGTCCATAGTCAGCCCATTAGGATGTAGCCATTTTGATGAACCTCGTAAAAAAATCTCGGTGCCGTGCGTCATCGTGTGATTGATTAGTCCTTGGATGATCGACGGTGCGTCTCGGATTATTCTATCATGTGTTTGCTGATGAATGTCTGAAAGTGATTTGGTGTTAGTCATGCGTGGTCATTGGTCATTGATATACTTTCACTCTTTGATAAAAACAAAAAAAAAAACCACATGACAGACACCGGCACGTGCTAAAAGTAGGCACAACATACACGCCATCGCTAGAATACAGTGGTACCGTCATGATAATTTGCTGTAGCTCCAATATTTACTTACTCTGTGATGATTAGCACGGGCACGACACACGGCCGTACGTACTGATTCGCGAAAGCGCACGAGCCATAACGCAAGAAGGGAAACCAACCAAACCAACCCCATGTTCCGGTTGCAGATCCGTTACGAGGCAGGCCCTATGAGGCGGCAACAGGTGCCGGATGCCAATGATTGATTGTGGACGTCAGGGCCGGCCAGCAGCATGCAGCAAAATTATCAGAGTTGCACCGGTACGGCGTGTCCGAGAGCGGGCATGTCTCTGCTGTGAGCCTGTGACGTCCAATGGTGGGGGGAGGAAAGCTGGGTTGGGTGGGACGGGGCGAGAGGGCAGGGAGCAGGCGCGCGAGGTGGGCGCGTGGTGTTCACATGGATGAGAGTAGCGCGGGGCCACGTACGGGCGGCGCACCGCCGCGGCAGTGATCAGGCCGATCAGGTGCATCCCCCCTGAAACAAATGATGACAGATGCAGCCGCCATACGTACATACTGCCACAGTGCTCCGTAGCAACGAGCAACAGCTCGCACCAGCCGCGGCTCCCATCGCCCTGACACGCACTGTTACCACTTTGCCACTACTCTCGTGCTCTTCTAGAAAAACTTCTGTTTTCTAAAAGCAGACAAAGGTTTTTTGAAGAGTAAAATGCATCATTGCTCCCCGAACTTGCTGGCTAGGTCCAAAACGGTCCTCAAACTCAGAAAGTGCATCAGTACGGTCCCAATACTTGCCAATACAGTGTCAATATGGTCCTCAAACTCGTTGCACCGGTCCTGGCATACGGTCACGCATACGATTCGCGTATACAACAGCGTAATAGACGTGCCACGTCAGGGTTTTACGTGGGCCCACCTATAAAAAAAATCAAAAATAAAATGTTAAACGTGGGAGGGAGAATCAAACCTGCGACCTAGCGGTTGTGGGGCCAAAAGCGGCTGCGCACGGTCGAACTAACACATACTGCCCTAGGTCCTGTTCAAATAGGGGTGCAGTCTTTATTTTTTATTTTTTTTCGAAAAAACTTTCAATCTATTCATCTTCAATCATGGCAGTACAACGAATACCAGAAATAAAAATTACATCCAGATTCGTAGACCACCTAGCGACGACTACAAGCACCGAAGCAAGCCGAAGGCGCGCCGCCGTCATCGCCCCTCCATCGTCGGAGCCGGGCACAACTTGTTGTAGTAGACAGTCAGGAAGTCATCGTGCTAAGGCCCCATAGGACCAGCACCCCAGAACAGCAACCGCCACCGATGAAAAATAACGTAGATCGGAAGGATCCAAACCGAAGACACACGAACGTAGACAAACAACGACGAGATCCAAGCAAATCCACCAAAGATAGATCTGCCGGAGACACAGCTCCACACGCCCACCAACGATGCTAGACGCACCGCCGGAACGGAGGATATGCGGGAAGACCTTTATTCCATCTTCAGGGAGCCGCCGCCGTCCCGAAATTCTTGTCTTAGATTTCTTTAAATATGTATGTATCAAGATACATATTAGTCTTTATAATCTATTCCCTCCATCCCGAAATTCTTCTCTTAAATTTCTTTAAATATGTATGTATCAAGACATATATTAATATTAGATACATTTGTATTTAGATAAATCTAAGACAAAAAATTTAGGACGAAGGAAGTAAGATTTTTAATTTCTGCCCGTCACCGACTGGCGACCATGGATCGGCGTCGTCCTAGTATTCTCTGCCACCGGCGAGACGGTGAAAGAACGCATGCAGCCGCCAACGGCGACGTCGTCCGCCGTATCTCTGGTTTGTAGAACATCCTCACTACGCATGCATGACGTAGATTAGTAGCACGTATGCATCACACATATGTCCAGATCAATCAGCATGTTTGGATTTTGAATAATGTGCAGACACTACAACTACATTAGAGCATCTACAACTGGACTTGACAAATCCAACCTCACAAATGCCCGCGGACGCGCCCGGGTACGTCTGCAGACAGTGACTGGTCACGCCTCAAAAAATGCATTCCACATCCGGATACCTCACATTACAAACCTCAAATCCATATTACTACATGCAACGTGAAACCTAATCTAGGAGGAGCTCGTCCGGTTGCGCTGCCCGCTCGTCCGGCTCCGTGCTAGCCATGTCCGGCGGCCGGCTGCGCTCCTCAGAGTGTTGGTCCGGTCGCAGGCAAGGTAGGATAGGGCATGGGACACGAGCCGACTCACGGGACTCGAGGCGCCACCATCTCCCATGCCCTACTCTTCCTTATCGGAGCTCGGAACCCGAACGATCCCAATGGACGTCAGATCAATGACGGATCCGTAGGGGGACGAGCCACTGACGTCCACCATGATGCGGTTGCGTCGCCCGGACTGATGCCCCATACGGGGCGCCGGAGAATGCAGCGTTTGGACGACAGACGGACCGCACGGCCTCCAGGGAAGCAGCTACGGTTGGCCTAGCGCCGGATCCATGCATCATTTGGGCGGACGCAATGGATTCCCGACGGATGTAGTCCGAGCGCAGCCGTGTACGGGCCTCCTCCCAGGCGCGGCGGAGTGCAAGCCGGATGTCTATCTCCTCCTCGGGGACATGTGAGATGAGCTTGGGGTTGACGGATCTGGAGCTGAAAGATTCGGATCCGCTGCCCGCCATGCCAGTGACGGCCGAAAGGAGCCGAAGATGAGCTTGGATGACGGAGGGGATTGAAGGGGAGGGGAGTGAAGTGGCTAGGGTTTGGTCCACCAAGCAGATGGGAAGGAATTTATGTGGGTCGGATGGGCCAGCATGGGCCGGGTCCGACGTAGCGGGCGTGCCCGGGCAACCCCATATCCGCCCCCTATTTGGACTGGATATGGAGAGTGCCGGTCAGCCCGGGCGTTTAAGGGCCGTTTGAGAGGCCCGTCTGGATAAAAAATTGTGAACAGACAGTGACCGCGCGGCCCGCCCGAACGTATACGGTGGGTTTGAGAGTTCCGCATGTAGATGGTCTTACTGTACTGTCGTTTGCATGGATATGCTCCATACCTTCTATACATATGGGCCTCTAATTTGGCACCAGCCTGCATTGAGAAAGGTTATATGTAAATGTTGGCCTTTAATTTTGTACTGACCTGCATCATTTGTGATGGTTAGAAGGCACGTGCGTTACAGCCAGCCGGAGCTCTCTTGTTCGAACTTTGCAGAGCTCATTTTTATTTTTACCTATTTATTTCCCGTGGTGACAAGTGGACCCTGCACTCATGCAGCACGCCTGATACGCTGCTGTATACACGACCGTATGCCAGGACCTGCGCAACAAGTTTGAGGACCATATTGACACCGTATTAGCAAGTACTGGGACTGTATTGGCACACTTTCTAAGTTCGAGGACTGTTTTGGACCTAGCCAGCAAGTTTAAGGAGCAATGATGCATTTTACTCGTTTTTTGAACATCGCACGCGGTGCCATTCTATTTTATTTTCGTATGAGGAGAGGAACAGTGATATCAGGACCAAATTGGTATTTGCAGTTGCATATGAAATACACGATATTGCTTGACATCTTTTTAAGTCCCCGTCGATCCATCGATATTGGCCTCTAGCCAAATTCGTATTCCGTTTTTTTTCTTTCTTTCACATTTTAGTTTTTATTTTACGGGTGAACATTTTAGTTTATAATGAGTTGACAAGATGATGTGTTTGTTAAAAATGCCTATGACCTTTTCGCGAAAAAAAAGCGTCCGACCCGCATGTCAGCCACACATAAAATGTTACATATTGATGAAAACAAACTAAGACATGGTGTCTTATCAAACTCTGCTTAGTTTTTAGTGTGAGTTTCACCTTTTACCCCCTAGTGTGTGGCAGTGGCAATTTTAACAACCTTTTAAAATGTCTTCCACGTTGCGCCACTTAGGTGTGATAGTGTAACTGGTCTCATCCCATTTTATTTCTTTCTCCGTGAACTGGAAAACAAGATCTTGTAAGCAGGGCAGGGTAACTGACCGTGTAGACAACTTGGACGTGTACTCAATTATGTCAAAATTACCTTGAGTTTCATCAAATTTTATGAAATGGTGTCAATTTTGCCGAACAAGTGTTGCTAGGTACATCACGTTGCTCATCTATCACATTCGATATACGCTCTAGAGAATATGGATCTGAGTTGTCCGCTAATTAATTAGCTTGCACATTATCCATACATCTTGACACATGAATACGACATAAAGATGTCATCGTAGGATACCAGGTAAGGAGTAAAATATTGTCACAAGATCACAAAACTAACACGTAAAATGTGAAAATTGACTAGTTTTTTTCTAATCACGGGCCTAAATATTTCTCTTTTGTTTTTTTCCCCTCATGTGATGTAGAACCAACGGCACATCATGGACGAGATTTTCTCGACTGAAGCCTAGCTGGCCATTATAATACTCCCTCATTTTTGGTTTATTGGGCTCATCTTGTAAATCACATCAACCAAGAAGGACCTAACTAAGTGCCAAAGAACATATTAGTGCTGCATGAATGACCCTCTCACTCCTTAATGCATCGGTTGAGTCTACATTGAAAACAAAAATTTGACAGATTTTAAAATGGACATAGCTATATTTACAGGTTTCAAGAGAGTGAGCCTTGCAAATACAATACTTCTTATCTTTAAGTTAGTCCGTTTAACCCGAAAGGAAGAAGTACATATTTTTGGCAATTTCGATTGGTTGGTCTCAGCATATGCCTGGATAACTTTTGGAATCTGGAAAGGGCATTTTCTTCGTAGGATCGACCAGCGCGTACATACATGTACGCTAGATAGCTTTGCTTTTGCAAACCCAAGTGGCCTGCGTGGGTTGGTCGTCGACGGACAGATAGATAGATATGATGAGGTATATTATATTTGGCGCGCGTGGGTGACGACTGACAACCGTAGCATCCTGATTTGCGTGCGGACCCGTATGGATCGATATGGTTGCGGCAGCTCCTTTCTACCCATCTGTGTACGTTGCGCCTAAATGTGCCGTCACATCATAAGGCCAACTCCAACGCATGACCCCAAACGAACGTTCGTTTTGCTCGGATTCTTTCTGTTTGGATAGGATAATGGGTTGTGTTCGGGCCTTTTTTGGGATTCGGTGATCGTGCGCCCAGCGTGCAGACGCATCCTTTGACCCCATCCCGTCCGTCTCCATTTTCAAACGCCAATTTTCGAAATACCACGCCCTAGTTCAGGCCAGTGGCCCTAGTTCATGTCGTCAACAGAGCCAGCGGCCTACATGTCCTCGCCGGCAACACAGCCAGCAGCTTACATGTCCTTGCTGGCAACACAGCCAGCGACCGGCAACAGAGCCAGCCTACAAAATGAATAGTTTTGTGGGCGGGAACACAGCCAGCGGCCAGCAACACAGCCAGCCTCCAAAATGAATGTGTTTCTCGCCGGCACACAGCCAGCGGCCTAGCGTCCGGCGCCCATGCCAGCCACCAAAAAAGAACGACCACGACCGATCAGACGACCTAGTTCAGGCCGTGGGCGTCGAACATCCCCTTATGCCTGGCCTCGAACCAGCTCCTCGTCTTCTCGCTCATCTTGGTCAAGTCCACACTCATGATCGCAATGGCCACCTCCTTTGCTTTGGTTGCGGCATTGGTGGCCTCGATGTCGAGCTGTTTCTGCCTGTCCGTGACATTGGCAGCCTCGATGTCGAGCTGCCTTTGCCGAGACGCCCCTCCATGTCGATCTTCCTCTTCTTGGCCGCCTCCTCCATCTAAAGCTTCTTCCTTTGAAGCTCTAGGTATTGCTTCATTTGCTCGTCCTTGCTTTGTCGTTTTTTCTCGTCCCTCACATCCTTTTGAGACATCATGCCGTGCAAAGTCTCATGCAAGGCCATGAATGACGCATCACGTATGTTGTCCACCTTGAAGTTGGTCTTGCCCCTCGGCCTCTTCAACGCCTCACCATCTCCACCTCCAGCAAACGCGGCCACCTTCTTGCCTCTCTTCCTTTGAAGTTCACGGTATTGATCTTTGAACTTTGGGCAATTGTTGATGAGCGTCCAACAATGCGTAAGAGTGAATGGCTTGTCATTGTGTCGGGCCTTGAATGCTTCCAAAGATTGAAATGCCTACACCACATGATCAACAACAAATGAACATGCAAACATATACAAGGCCGAAGTCTCATGACTGTAGCAACGAAAGAACTTGGATGAGGAGAGCATACCAAGTCCCCAATGCCGAGACCACTCACGGGTCGTGCTTCAATGCTCTCAAGTGCGGCACAATACTTGTTGCACTCTTGTTAGATGAACAACCACCTCTTTTGAATCGAGGTGATGCCACGGTTGCTCGTAATTTGGTAGGGCTCAAACATCTTTCTTTCATGGAATGTTTTGTGGACTCTCATCCAAAAAACAAGGCCCTTTTGTTGCGCGTCGTTCCTCGGATCTTGGCTAATCTCCATCCAACATTGGCAAATCAACTTGTCCTCATTTTGTGAATATGAACCCGTGCGAATGCTCTTCTTCCTCTTTTGTGCTTTCGCTCTTTGGATGAGCTCGTCGATGAACAATGGCTCACCCGAAATATCAATATCAATGTCATCTTCTTCATCACCATCACCTTCGCGATAAATGTCATCGTCTTCATGCCACGACTCACCATGGTTGTGGGCCTCTTCATCCGCAACCTACTGGGCACGCCCATCCTGACTTTGGGTCTCGTCGGGATCGTAAGCAACACCATGCCCACCCTCGTAGATCACTTGCTTCATGAACTGGTTGTAGAAGGGGTCGTCGACCGTTGGCGTTGGTGTTGCCATTTCGTCGAACAGGACGCGGGGCGACGGTATGGTGCCCATAAACGGTGGTTGTGCTTGCTTTATTTGCATCTCGACGGACGGCTGGCCGCCGCTGCTGGACCCTGGCGTGACGTTGAGGTCGATGACAGCCGAGGGGCGCAGGGTGGACGCGCGATCACGCCAACGTCCGGCGAGCCTGAAAAACGGGTCTGGCCATCGTGCCTTGGCGGGGGAAAGCCGGGTGACATAGGCGTGGTCCGCGACGTCGGCGACAAGCAGTGCTGAGGCCTGGCGACCGACGAGCCTGTGCTCGCCGGGCCGACGGACGCACCAGAGAAACCCGCCGGACGGCAAAGGCCAAGCATTAGGAGGGCGTGCGCTTTGTTGACGATGGCCTCCTTCTCGTCGACCTCTGCCTTGCGTCGTGCGGCCTCCACCACATCGCGCTCGGCGGCGAACTTGGCCGCGGCGGTCTTGCCCTTGACGACCGCCCTCCGGTTCCCCCTCTTTGCCGATTCCGCGTCCATCTTGGCGAGCTCCTCCAGCGTGCATTCCGACCACGACTTCCTTGGATCCTTGGCCTTCTTCTTCTTCACCTTTACGGGCGGATCGACGGCCAGGCCGCCGGAATTCGGCGGGGCGTCAGCCATGGACGGGGGAGGATGGGGGGCGGGACATGGGA
>NC_041381.1:646798938-646823610 GCF_002162155.2 Triticum dicoccoides | reverse complement strand
CCGACGGACGGGCCAGGGGAGGACACCTGCACGCATCCCACCCGTCCGTGCGCTGGCTTTTTCACCCTCAAAAGCGGCGCAAAGTTGGGCCCAGGATGGGTCGAAAGTGGACAGAAAATGAACAAAAGTCCGTTTGCGCCCGCGCGCTGGACCGTCTCATTTGTCCGTTTTACCTCAAACAAACGCATGCGGACAGGATGGGGTCACGTGCTGGTTAGGCTAAGCTCCGGCCGTTCAGGCTCATGCTTTTCATACAAAAGACACACGGAGAGAGAGAGCGCCGACTGTTGGTCATGCATGTGGACGGTAACATAAAATACTTGCAGCAGCCGTCCAGAGAGGAGAGAGCCGTCCTTATCTCGCGTGCCGCATGCATGTCCAGGTCATGGCTTTACACGTGATTCTCCGGCGGGTTCTCAATAGTCTATGCCAACATGCACCGATCATCGATCTCCGATCAATATCTGTGCGCACAATATATTCCTCCAACTCAACCGAACATGCTTACATCGCACACTCCTATAACGAACTAGTATTATACTACGAACGTTCCTATTTATGCTCATCGACTGATCTTTACTTAGTCTATTATGCATGATCGAATATATCACCACATCTCGATCAGCATCGTCCAGGGACTGCCCTGCCGATTGTATCATCATCAGAAAGGGCACGCTTTTATGTGGAGATTACGTGCTTGAGTGCCTGCTTACACATCCACGGGTTGTTACATGTCATCAGATAAACAGATATGGTATATATATATATATATATATATATATATATATGAATATATCCATTGGTTATGTTTTTCTTCTTCTTTTGAACATGTGCACGCTGGTGCATACGCAAGCATGCACTAACCCGGTACTTGATTGGAGAATCGGCGATCCGACGTGCTCGGGGATTTATCCAACTGATGTGGCACTTTGCATCATACGCACTGCCTAGCTCGATTATGGAAAGGGCGGTCTTGTTCGATAGATAGATATGGTCCTAAAGATCAAAAGATGTAGTTTATATGGCTAACATGTTCTTCTAAAGATCAAAAGACATGGGTAGGGCTTTTCTTTCCAACGTCGGCAGATCGATGACGATCGATTATTAAGTGCATATTTAACCTGATAGTACGTAATCTTTGTTTTTCTATGCCATCTTTGACTAATTTGGATGCTCGTGCAGCTCTGCTGTCCACGTATTATTCGTCCGTCCCTCTCTCAGTGCATGCTATCAGCAGGTGAATTTGTTATTTTTTACCGGATGCTATTTTACCGTATGTTGTGCATCCACGCAGGCCGTAACGACCCATATATAGTGCATTTTTGTTGTTGAAAATGTTATCAACAAGTTCACTTTTTATCCCATAGTTGCGGATAAGCTCCACACATGCATGCATGAACGGGCGGCTGGTATTTCGTTAGGTCCATTGGTTGTCTTATTATTATCTTGACGAAAATAGCAAAACAAATTGGCACAACAAAACGGGATCTCCACAAACCAAGGAAACGGTCTAACAAACTAAAATCCCGTTTGGCAACTCGAGCTAATCAGTGAATACAAAAAACTTGCTTTGCAAAATCCGGAATTTCGGGTATATGGAAAAACTACTAGTACTTGTTTTCCCATAAACGATTTTTGCATAAACCGGATCCCAACAGAGAGCAGAGTACGCGCTCTCCGGCGGCTATGCGCGGAGTCGTGGTCATGCAGGGCGGCTGGTCAGATGACCTCGGGGAGGAGAGCAAGCACTCGCTAGCGGCTGCAGGACTGAGGGGACGCGACGAGGGCGGTTGGTCCGACGATCTTGGGAGCAGAGCAAGCACTCGCCGACGGTTGTGCTCGTAGTCATGCAGGATGGAGGGGATGCAATGAGGACGGTTAGTCCGACGACATCGCGGAGCAGCGGAAGCACTCGCCGGCGGCTACGCGCGGAGTTGCGTAGGACGGATGGGACGCGACGAGGAAGCCGGAGGGGAGGCGAGAAGTAGCCCAGGGCAATGATTTCGTAGGCAAAGGAAAGCATGGAGGGAAGGACGACTGACCGGGGGCATCACGACGGAGCGAACGCCGCCTTGTAGAACCGAAGCGGGGTAGCAGTGCCGAGAGGAGTAGCCATGCGAGGGCGTGGAGTTCGGTCGTCGTCGCCGGAGTATCCCGAGTCGCAGCTCGCCCTTGGTGGATCGCGGCGGCGCCCTCCTGCACTGCCACCATGGCGCGCCGGCCTACACAGCCGCGGAGCTATATATCTACATATTTAAATAAATTATTACAAAATTGATCTGCAGAATAAAAAATCAACATGGACGGGGGGCATATGCCCCCCCACCAGTTTGTATTTATTCAATAGTTATTAATAGTTGAATACATTATAATCATTGTTTGCATCATATAATCACATATTAATGGTGTATTACGACTTTATTTGTAACTAAAAATATTTTTTTATGTTAATGCTTTATATCTTCATGATATACGATATATATTGTTTCCTTGCTAGGATTCTGCATTGTAGGCTATCGGCGGGCGGTAGGAGTTTGGTTTTACCTATAAGATTTGTTTGTTCTTTTCTTAGTAAAACAATGTTACCGTGTTATGAACTAGTGGATGACTACTGGTGACTGACTATTTTTTCCTTTAATTTTGTCATGCACCAGCTGAACTGTGGGCGTGATTGTCGTTTCTATGCAAGATGACTAAAGACCCCGTATGAGTGCAGGCCCCATATGATAACTACGTTTGTGTGCCTGATGGTTTGCCCTAGTATATGAGTAGATGGTTTGCATATAGTGTATGGAGATTAGATCGATGTTCTTATTAGTTTGCAATGTACTGGACTGTAATGTGTTGTAGGTGGTGAGTGAAAGGGACACCATACGTAATTGTGTATGAATCATTTAATCGCGCAAAATAAACGGGACACCATGCGTAATTGTAACTAATTTTCTTCACCGGTCCTATACTCCTAGTAGTTGTGTTATCTTAAGGAAATTAGCAAAATAAACGGGCGAACAAGATACCCCCAAGACATGCGCATATGCAAGGAGGTTTGAGATAATTAAGCTCAGTTAATTACTACATATAATTTCAACTCTTTGTAAGGATTAAATGATGGTCTAAAATTGATTTCAGATATATTCTTTGAGAATAGATGTATCAATATCCACATTTTTTTTGCTATTTTAAATTTGGTTTGGAAATAGTTTAGATTGTGTCCGAAGTTTTGACATTCTAATTTTTTTCTGAACTGAAAAGAAAATTTTGGAACCTGGTGTACAGGTAGCTAATAATCCCAACTGGCCAATAACCTATGAGCGATATACACACAGTTATTCCATAGAACAAATGTACTCCCTGTTGCTTGTAGTTGATGTCTTGACCTCGGGCACTGTGCGGGGTGACAAGTCTGTAGATATAGCGATGCTTTATTATTCATCATCAAAAGTAAATACATAACTAAATGATTAACCGAGTTATCCAAAAAAAATTGTTGATGAAATTTTGATTTTATTTGGCTCGTTTATGGATAGTCTCACTCCTTAACATTTATGTCAGCTATTCTATTTGAATGGGAAAAAAGCTCTCCACTTTCTAGATGATCCTTACAGAGTAGGATAAATACAATGCGCATTATTTTAAATGGTACGAAATGTTTATTTTAATTACACGAACGTTGTTTCACATTGAATAAATATTGGTCGGAAATGTCAAGTGCATGTTTTTTTAGAAACACGTGAACAGTTTTAGCCAACGCCAGTGACCTATGAATAAATGTCAAAAAAACGAACACCAGTGACCTATGATCCTTACACGAACGCCAGTGACCTATGAATAAATGTCAAAAAAACGAACAAATGAAAAATAGAAAACGTACGCCAGTGACCTATGGAACATGCACGATCGCTACACATTTTCGCTTTCAAGGGACTCGTCTAGCTGGCTGGGCCTCGCCGACTTAGCTAGCGTTGCACACTACGAGAGATGCCTATGTCGCATATAGCGAATTGTATCGTCACGTCGCTCACACGGCCGTCGCAGAAAGCACGTGGTTAGGCTTGTCTATTTAATTAAGCCTACCGCGGAAAAAAAGAGAGCCAATCAGCACACAGATATGTACGTAGGTACTGTACATTCTCTGTATATTAAAATTTCATGTTGCATGAATTTTTTTATTTTGAAATATTATGTAATACATTTCAAAAACATTTTATTTTACTAACATTTTTTTAAAAATAAACATGTACTGAAATTATCCATCACGCATTTAGAAGTTCTCATGTTCCTTATGCATTTGTTTATTACATATATCAAAAATATAAAATGATCATTTATCAAAGATTTCATCATGTGTGTCAGAAATTTCCTCATCGCATATAGAATCAATCTACGCCGATCAAATCTTGCAAAATTAAGTATTTGAAACAACTGATCTGGGTTTATTAAAACATATTCCCCAAATATTTCAAAAAATTTACACATTTTTAAAATTCTTGAGTAATGTTTTTAAAACTATTATGTAGTCATCGTGTTCAAACAATTTGAACAATATTCATGTATTTTCCAAAAATGTTTGTGTACTTTAAAAAATTCACGTGTGTATAAAAAAGCATGTAATTAAAAATAACATATCTTTGTAGTTTTCATATAATAAAAAAATGGTCACATATTCCAACAAATGTTCATCCAATTTTCAAATAAAAAACACATGTTTAAATTTGGTCGTGTAATTTTTAAGTAGTGTTCAAACATTTTATAAAAAGCCATGCATTTTTCAAAAAGTTTTTTAATATAAAAAAATCAAAAAAAGGGAAGAAAGAAACACAAAATGTGAAAAAAAGGCTGGAAAAAGAAAACAAGAAAGTAATATTTTTTCATGCTTGTGTTAACAAAAATCATCGGGTCATCAAAAATTGTTCATCGTGAATTTTGCAAAGTCATTATCATGTATTTAAGTTATATGTTAAAAAATGTTTATCATGTACTTATGAAAATGTTCATTGTATATAAAAATACCAGTCTGTATATTTTATTATCGTCGTATACTTGCAAAATGTCCATCTGGTATTTATACAAAGTTCATGTATAATACAAAAAATAGAAATAGAAAGCCCACAAAAGGGGGGAAACCCAGGAAAAGAAATAAAGAAGAACACAGAAAACACAAAAGAAATCAAATCTTGTGGATCCGGACCAAAAATTCCACAAACATCCTTAGAAGCTTTAAAAAAACGCTCGCATTGCACTTAAGGAGCTGGCCCATTTCATCCACGCTTGAGGCAACACTAGCAGTGGTCTTTTTTTTTGCGGTATGAACACTTGTATTACTCATTCATAAGATCCTTACAATCAGCTTGTACCACTTCTAAAACCTTGGGCGGGCCTGAGCCTATCCAGGTCATAGTTCTTTGTTCGATTCTAGCGAAACTAGCAAGATAGTCACTAGCATTATTTTGACTACGGCTCACACGAATAACACACGTTTCTCTAAGACCTCTCAGATATTTAATCTCCTTAACGAGTGCAGCATACACCGATCTTTCCACCTCCCTTCCTTGAATCATGGAAACCGCAGAGAGCGAATCCATTTCAATGATAATTGGAGCAGTGCTTCGCTGAAGAGCCAGCGAAAGTCCTTCCATGCAGCCACAGAGCTCAACTTCCAACGCATTCCGGCACGAGAATAGTTGTCTGCATGCCGAGAAGATCACGTCGGTAGTTTCATTACGTAGGATCATTCCGGCACCCGTTGTGCCATCCACATGATATGAACCATCTGTATTAAGCTTGAGCCACCCTTGAGTAGGTGGATTCCACCTTACAGCCTTCTCCATAGACATGGGCACCAGCTCCCTTTTCTCGTACGATAAGCTTACCTTCCCTTTTCTAAGTTCAGCAACTGAATTTGATCTGATTGCAATGATGGAGTCCAAGTAACTTTGGAGAAATCTACATGAGGCATCCACGGGAAGGGGCGGTTTTTGGTGCATCACTTCATTCCGCACATACCAACATCTCCAAAAGGTGAATAAGATCATGCTTCATTGTGATTCATCAAGTGTTTCTAGGACCTGGAACAACCATTCCTTGCCTGAATTCTTAATTGCTTCAATTGGCGGTAATCTCCAGACCTCGGCCATGGCACCATACAACTGTCGAGCTAGTGGGCATCTCACCATTGGATGAAAGTCATCCTCCGGCTCCAAGGCACAGACTGGGCATAGTGAGGACACTTCTAGTCCTATCTTGTGCTTGTTCTGCCAAGTGGGCAAGCTATTTGATACTAATCTCCATGCAAAATTACGGACAGTGGGAGGTACCTCCGATGACCATATTAACCTCCATAAGGATCTGTTTCCACTGGGATTTGTGCTGCTAGCTACCGCTCTGCTCCTATGTGCTTCTTCAAAAGCCATATCATATGTGTTTTTGACAGAGAATCGACCAAACCGGCCGGGTCCCCAAGCCAACACATCCTCTTCCTGCCTTGGGGAAGCCCTTATCTTCAGAATTTCAGATACATCAGCTGCAGCGAAGTACTTCGATACTTGATCATACTTGCAAGAACCATTATCATTTAGCAAGTCTGCCACATACCGGATTCGACACCTCCCTTGTGCTGAGATGGCCGGTTTGTAAGAAAAAGGTCTCAATATCCAATTATCTCGCCAAATTCTTATACTTTTACCATTACCGACCCTCCAAAGCAATCCCTTCTTCAAAAGATCCACCCCATGACTAATAGCTTGCCACGAAGAAGACGAGTTACCCGTGAACACAGTATCTTCTAGTTTCCCGTTTGGGTAATATTTCGCTTTCAGGACGCGAGCACACAGACTTTCCGGTCTAGTAATCAACCTCCAAGCTTGTCTTGATAACAAAGCCTGGTTAAAGAGGCGAAGATCTCGAAATCCCACCCCTCCCTTTGATTTCCGCTGCAGTAGATGATCCCATCCGTTCCAGTGCACTTTCCTCTTTCCCTTTGTAGAACCCCAATAGAAGTTTCGAATCATTCTAGTAAGATCATCACATAGCGAGTAAGGTAGTTTGAATACCCCCATAATATATGTTGGCAGCGACAAAGCCACCGACTTGATCAAGGTTGCCCTGCCTGGTTGAGCTAAGTGTCCATCCCCCCACTGAATTAATCTCTTTGTCAGGCTGGTTTGCAAGCTTTGGAAACAACCCTTTGACATGCGGCCCTCTGGGGTTGGCAGCCCCAAATATGTCTCCTCAAAAGAGGTACTAGTAACCTGTAGAATCATCCTAACTTCAGCTTGAACTGATTCCGGACATGACGTACCAAAAAACAACGAGCATTTGTTGTAGTTGAGGCTTTGGCCCGTGGCTGTATTGTACAGATCCAACGCATTCTTTACTTCCAAAGCTTGTCCTTGTGTAGCTTTAAAAAATAAAAGAGTGTCATCTGCGAAGAGTAAGTGTGAGATGCCTGGAGCTCTCCGACAGATTTTCACTGGAGTTATTGCATTAGCCATAACTTGCTGCCTTAAGATTGAAGATAGACCATCAGTCACAAACAAGAATAAGAATGGTGATAACGGATCACCTTGCCGAAGCCCACGCGTCGGTGCAAACGAATCCAAGAGGGTTCCATTTAACTTAACAAAGTATCTAACTGATGTGACACATGACATTATCTAGTCTACCCATCGGTCTGAGAAGCCCATCTTTTGCATCACCTGTTTCAAGAACACCCAATCCACCCTATCATATGCTTTGAAGAGGTCCAGCTTATAAGCACAAAAGCTCTTCGAGGGATCTTTCTCTTGCTTTATATAGTGAATGCACTCAAAAGCTACTAAAGCATTGTCCGTTATCATCCTCCCTGGTATGAAGGCACTCTGCTCCGGTGATATGGTATCATCCAACAAAGGCCGTAACCTATTCACCAAGAATTTGGATATCACCTTGTACATTACGTTACATAAGCTTATTGGCCTATAGTCAGACATACTCACAGGGTTAGAGACCTTTGGAATAAGAGTTATGGAAGTAGAATTCACACCTTCCGGCATAATCCCTGTGCGAAAAAACTCACTAACCGCCGTGATCGTGCTGTCTTTGAGAACACTCCAGTTTCGCTAAAAAAATCGGGCCGGAAACCCGTCCGGACCGGGGGCCTTCAGGGGACCTATTTGAAATAAAGCATCTGAAATCTCTTTTTCGCTAAATGGAGCATACAGCTTTATATTATCCTCTTCTGAAATAACAGGAGCAACAAGATTGACGACCTGACTTGGTTCAATATTAGGATCTGCCATGAAAATGTTATGAAAGTATTCATTGGCAATTTTACTCGTAGCTGCGAAATCTGAGTGCACCACTTCTATACTGTCAGTTACCTCACGGATCTTGTTCTTCCTTGCCCTCCAGATTGCTTTGCTCTGAAAGTATTTTGTATTCCTATCACCTTCCTTGAGCCAAGTGATTCTTGATCTCTGGAGCCACATCATCTCCTCCTGGTAAAGTAATTCATTCATCTTGTTAGTGATTTCCCTAATTTCTTGTCGGTCAGCATTCATATGCATCAACTCCTCCAATTGTGAGCAAGATTTTGCAAGCTCCCTTGTTACATTACCAAACTTTTTGCCCCAAGATCTTAGGGCTGCCATAGTTTTACCTAGCGCAAGTTGTAATTCCGCCATGTTTCCAATTGCACCAACGGAATCCCAGGCCTCCTTTACAACTTCTGGTAATGCGGGATCTCTCTCCCAGAATAGCTCATAACGTCGACAACCTCTAGTAAATTTTTGTTATTCGGCCTCCCCTTTCAAGACCAGGGCAACGTGGTCCGAGCATGGCGACGGCACATGCCGGACTGAAGCAAAGGCAAACATGTTCCTCCAAGTATTAGTTTCTACAGCCCTGTCCAATCTGACTCGTACATTGCTTTGTCCACCACGCAAGTTGTCAAGGTGAAAGGAACACCTATAAATCCCAGGTCAACCAATCCACACACCTCCAAGGTGTCCCTGAAAGCGATCATTTGCGGTTCAGATCTAGGGACCGCAGACATATGCTTGAAGCTCCAAAGAGGTTCGTTGAAATCACCAATCACTAGCCAAGGGAGATCATTCGTATTCTTAAGATTCTGAAGCTTTGCCCACATAAGGTGACGATTCTTCGTACGAGGTTCAACATAAACACAAGTCAATCTCCACTGTTCACCCCCTTCTGTTAATCTGACTAGGGCATCAATATACCTTTCATCCTTGTCCAAGATCTCCGCACAGCAAGCTTCATGCCAGTACAATGCAAGACCACCGCTCATTCCGTTACTGTCTACCCCTTTAAAACCTTTAAGGCCTAGCCGGCCCCGGTTTCGCCTCATCTTACTAGCTTTCTGTCTTGTCTCGCATAGGAAAATAAAAGTGGGGGAATGCGACTGAGACAATGTCGCTATTTCTCGAACTGTTCGGGTATTCCCCCCTCCCAGGCAGTTCCAACTAATGCAATTCATTGGGCCCGGCGGTCCTCCCTCACGGAGGCCGCCTCTATGATCATATCAGTATCCAGTTCTCTTCCATCCTCTCCCTGCTTCCTCCTCTTCACAATTGGTAGTTTGCCCGGTGTGCTATTCCCCTTCTCCACCCCTTCTGTAGTAGCAGATGTACCACCATGTTCTAGCAACAAGACAGTGTTTGAAACCTTGCCCAGCATATTAAGAACATCTTGCCCTCTCACGTTCAGAGTGCCATTATCAGAAACTAATCTCTTTCGGGTCCTATTACCATCATGCCCAGGCACGACCCATCTCATTCTGGTGAAGACCAGAACCATACCTCATCTCAAGATTACTTGCGTTAGGCATCTCTCCAAAACCATCACCTCTACCATTACCTCCCCCTCTTCTGCCACCCCTACCACGACTGCTAGCACCACCGCCACTTCCTCTACCTCCCGATCTTCCTCCTCTACCTGCTCCACCTCCTCCCCCTCCCGGTTCATTGTTCCAGTGAAGAAAATCACCCCACTCATAAGAGTTGGGGTCATACACACCATTGCCACATTCTTCTAACACATGCCCCATACAACCGCAGACAAAGCAGAAGTTAGGTAATTTTTCGTAGCAGACCGGGTATTTCTTCCTCTCCGTCAGGGTAATGGGAACAAACCTTACCAGGGGATTGTTTACATTCACAAACACACGCACCCTTAGATAGCTAGAGGGTTTTATCTTCCCTTCGTTAACCATCACAGTAAATGGTGGCTCACCCACTTTCTTTGTGACTTTTTCTGCAACTCTTTCTTCCTCGTCAGCCCATCAAACAGCCCTTTTATCCTTGCCCATAATGGGTACATATTCAGCGAATACTCAGCGACATTTTTGAAACCATCATACTCAACCAATACAGCTGGATCCCTACGAAATTGCCATGGACCACCTTCCATCACCCGCTTCCAATCTCCCAAACAATGGCACTGAGCCAAGAATAGATTAGGTCCTTTGACATTGAAAGTAATCCCTTGTGCACAAGCCCACGCATTCCTCATCGAGTTTAGCAAAGCGGAGTGGCTAAACGGCCTCAACGTATGAACCCTAAACAGGGCCAACCAGCGCACCTCCATGATTAAATCTTCTACCTTCCCCGATAGATCAAGGTCCTCTTCCTCTTCACCATGCAACTTGAGACCTTCAAACACATCTTCCAGCGACGGGTCTGGGCCAAAGTGATCCCAGTGGCCCTCTTCTACCTCTTCACGATCATCAATGCCAGGAACCGGCGACGCGCCATCCTGCCCCGCGTTACCCGAGCCACTTCCTGTCGCCGCCGCACTTTCCTTTGCCTTCTCTGCTTGATCTTCTCCCCTTCCCATCTTCGATCCTAAACTAGTTGTTGCCGCCATGCCTCCCCGCAGTCATCAACTGCACCCTCCTCGCTTCAGATCGCTGGAGAAAACTCGCTGATCTATGGTAGAAAACAGTGGACTCCGACGGCGCCGTCGGAGGACTGGGTGGAACCCTAGGGAAACCCTAGGGGAAATGATATAACACTAGCAGTGGTCTCGTGCACAAAGGCGCTCATATGCATCCCGCGTGGCGATACAAAGCACTCGCTCATGGCACCTCCTGTTGGGCCGTCTCCTGCACGGGGCAGCGCGCCCCTGTTTATTTTTTCGTTTCCATTTTTTACTATTCATTTTTTTGGTTTTGTTTTATTCTATTTTAAAATAATTCGAGATTTTTCTAAAATTTCAAAACATTTTGCATTGTGAATTGCCAAAACCTGTTCTCGAATTCAAAAATGTTTGAGATTCAAAAAAATGAACATTTTTTTAATTTTAAATGAAAACATTTATGAGCATTTCAGTAATGGTGGACATTTATTATATATCATAAACAAATTTTGAATTTGAAAAAAAAACTTGAATTAATGAACAAAATTTGTATTCGAGAACATTTCTTTTGTAAAATGGATAAACAAATTTTGAATTTGATGAACATTTTTGGAAAACGACAAACACATTGCTAATTTGTTGAGCATATATTTAATTCGATGAACATATTTTAAATTTTGATGACCATTTTTTAAATCCGACGAGCAAACAATTGAATTGGATGAATATTTTTTGAAATGTTGATTTTTTTACATTGATGAATAGTTCCTAAATTCGACGAACAAGAAAAAAAATCGTAATTCAGAAAATATGACTCGTAAAAAAAGTGAAAAGTAAAGAAGAAAAAGATAGAAAAGAAAAAGGAAAACATGAAAAGAGAAAAAATAAAGAAAAAAACGAAAACAAAACACGGCAAATAGGCTGGCCCATACAAACGCTCGTCGGGCGCCGGGTCGCTAGCGGGCACCCCGCGCGCCGAATAGGGGGTTCCCCCTTGCGCATCGCTCACGCCGCCGCGTGAATCGCTCAGGTTACTGTAGTAGGGTGGGCCGGCCCATTAGCTCTGACCACTACATTATGTAGGCTAGCGTAGTATTAGCAATTGTGTCTCACCTTAAAAAAAGCAATTGTGTCCTGTCCCATAAGACTAATTCTTTGTTCGTCCTAATTTTTCTCTAATCATCATGTTTTTTTAATTTTAGATAGGTAGGATCTGCGGGACTTTTTCCTTTCGATTCCCACCTCCTAAAAAACCATAAAAAGTTCAAAAATGTCATGACTTAGAAAAAGTAGTATGTATTTAAAAAACATTGTGAATAAAAAGGGGGAGCGCGCTACGCGTCTACCGGTAGACGTCTAGTAAACATCCACCATCTCGACAGCCGTCGGATCTCCGCGCGCGAGCCGTCCGATCTAACTCCTCGCACGCGGCTCGTCGCCTTCCCGACACACTAATTCCTGAAACAACAACCAGTTGCAGAAACAACGGCCGCATTGTAGAAACAATCCTGAAATGATGATCGGGTTGCAGAAACAATTCCTGAAACAAGGGCCGTGTTGCAGAAACAATTCCTGAAACAACAACTACGTTGCAGAAACAACTACCATGTTGCAAAAAATTGGAGATTGTAGAAACAATTCCTGAAACAACGGCCACGTTGCAGAAACAATTCCTGAAACAATGGTTGTGTTTCAGAAACAACTACCATGTTGCAGGAACTTTGAAGATCCACCCTCGAACACCCACACACGAAAGCGGCGGTGCCTCCAACATCTCCTTCAAAAAAGCTCGGCGACAATGCAGTCTGCAACAGGGGCTGAGTTGCGGAAACGCTTCTGAAACACGGGTAAAGTTGCAGGAAAGTGAAGTGACAGAGGTTGGCTACTTACCGACACGGACACGCCATGGAGATTGAGGATGCAAAGCTTAACGAGAGGATAAGGACTGGGTGGCTATAGAGGAATCTAGAGAGTACTTCTACACCGTGCAATCAAGTTAGATCGGATGGCAGCTAGATCGGCCGACGCAATCGTGGTTTTCGGTCGGTTGAACCTAAGACTTTCCCATAAAAAAATCATAGTGTGCCAAATTATTAACGGATTTAAAACTTATTCATTAATTTAAAAAATGATCAAAATTCAAAAAACTATATGAATTTGAAAAGTGTTCAGGAATTTCATTTTTCTAAAGAATTCTGAAAATTCTTCATGAATATGTAAACTGATTGGATTAAAAAAATTCACAAATTAAAAATTAATCAACCTACTGAGAATTATTCTTGAATTTAAAAAAGTCACAAATTTCAAAGTAAATATCATGAATCTTAAAAACATCCACATTGTTTTAGAGATATTCATTAAATAAAAAATGTTCACTATTCATGAATTAGAAAATGTTGACAAACTCAAAAAATGTTTTTCAAATTAAAAATAATGCTCGCTAACTCAAAACAGTCGATGCAATCACAAAATGTTCACAAATTCAAAAGGATGTACGCAAAAAAAAATGAAAAATGGAAAAATAATGATGATGATGAAAAATAACACTAAAGGAAAGTAAGAAAAAAGGGGGAAAACAAGAAACGGAAGAAAAAATTCAGAAAAAAACACCCAGGAAAACCGTAGGAAAAAAGTTCTGGAACCTTCCCAAAACCAAATGAGAAGCTTCCAGAATGTTCAAAAACCGCTCAATGGCTTCCCGCAACCGCTCGCTCACATGCCCTAGTGGTTGGCCTAAATTCTAACGCTTGTGGGCCTCACGATGATACATATCGCAATAAGCGATACATACCGTTCGCCAAGGGAGAGAGGCACAATGCATTTTCCACCGGCCCCAATGGATTCCTAGGTGCCTTTCTCAAGGCCTTTTAGGATACTATCAAGCAGGACATCATGTTTCCCACCAATCATTTCTCTGATCTCCATGCTACTCACTTTCATTGGTTGAACTCCTCCAACATTGCTCTCATTCCGAAGAAAGTTAGTGCCGAGGACATTGCCGACTTCCACCCCATCAATCATATCCATGCGTTGCTAAGATAATTGCTAAGATGATGTCCAACCGACTTGCCCCGCACATGAATGAGTTCGTCTCACACACTCAATGTGCGTTCATTAAAAAAATGCATCCACAATAATTTTATGTATGTGCGCAATCTCGCGAGATGCTTCTACCACAGGAAAACCTTGCATTGCTCTTCAAAGTTGATATTAAAAAAATTTGTCGACTCGGTTCGTTGGCCCTTCCTCCTCAAACTTATTCGACACCTTGGTTTCTCTCTTCGCTACATAGGTTGGGTTTCAACACTGCTACCCTCAGCTTCGTCGCGCATTCTGCTCGATGGTGTGCACGACATCCCATCAAGCTTGGTCGTGGGTTGAGGCAGCGGGCATCTATCCCCCTGTTATTCATGCTCGTTATCAACCCACTGCACCACACTCATGTGAAGGCCACAGCTCATAGAAACCTTCATCCCCTCGGTGGAAATGTTATGCATATCCATTCCTCGCTTTACATGGACGACACCGTTGTTTTTCATCCATGAAGGAGGACGTCCAGTTTTTCGCAAGCACTTTCAAGCACTTTGGGGATGTCACCGGCCTTGTCACAAATTGTTCCAAAAGATTAGTTGCCCCAATCCATTGTGAAAATATTGATCTTTCGTACATCCTCCAGTCCTGACCAGCCAAGCATTACTCCTTTCCGATGAATATACCTTGGTTTGCCTTTGTGTGTCAAAAAGTCAGCTCACTCCTGTAGAAAATATGGGTAAGCGTCTCAATCTCCATACATGGAGACCCGCAGGTTTATATTGATATGTTGAGAGGTTACAGAAGATGGCAGCGTCGAGGCTAACCACATGAGATATTATAGGAGAGGGAGGTGAGAGGATAGAGATAAGTTAAACAGAATATCTATCCTAACAAACCCAACGTGAGAGACAAGATAGCCTCGGCCGGTCCAAGAGTCCTCTGAATATAAATCTATGTTTAACATCCTTCCTTAATCTGAACTTCTCAAGTTTAGATTATGCTTGAACTCTTCAAACGGTCCTGCGGGTAGCGCTTTTGTAAACCCATCAGCAACTTGGTCCTTTGAAGGAATGAACCGAATCTCCAGTTCTTTACTAGCAACTCTCTCTCTCTCTCTGACAAAATGATAATCTATCTCAATGTGTTTAGTCCTTGCATGGAAAACAGGGTTAGCAGAGAGATATGTGGCACCAATGTTGTCACACCAGAGACATGGAGTTTGTGTATGATATATCCCAAGTTCTTTAAGCAAAGATTTAACCCATATGATTTCTGCTGTTGCATTAGCTAGTGCCTTGTATTCTGCCTCAGTACTTGATCTAGCCACTATTGCCTGTTTCTTTGCATACCAAGAGATTAGATTGGGTCCAAATAAAACTACGAAACCACCTGTGGACCTTCTGTCATCCAAGCAACCTGCCCAATCAGAATCAGAAAAAGCACTAACAAGTGTAGAGGTTGACTTGGTGAAGGTTAACCCAACATTCAGTGTGTGCTTCACATATCTCAGTATGCATTTAGCAGCAGCCTAATGAGAAGAAGTGGGTGCATGAAGGAACTGACACACTTTATTGACTGCAAAGGAAATATCAGGTCTGGTGAGTGTCAGGTACTGAAGTGCTCCCACCAAACTCCGGTATTTGGTGCCATCCTCTTGACTCAGAGGTACGCCATCTGCAAGAGATAATTTTTCTGAGCTGGAGAGCAGTGTTGTTGATGGTTTGCAGCCCTGTAACCCTGCCTTGCTCAAAAGAGCAACTACATATTTTGCTTGACAAAGATGAAGGCCACCTTCCCTATTTATTGCTACCTCAATACCAATAAAGAAGTGCGAGTCACCAAGATCTTTTAGAGCAAAGTCTAACTTCAAATCCTTCAAAAGGGTTGTGACTGCCTCATCAGATGAACTAGTAACAATAATGTCATCAACATAAATGAGCACAAAGATAATTGTGTGTGACCGATGATAAATGATCACGGAAGTATCATACTTGGAGGGAACAAAGCCAAGAGTTTGTTGTTTTGAACTCAAACGGGAATATCATGCTCGTGGAGCCTGTTTGAGTCCATAGAGAGACTTATCAAGCCTGCAAACATGGAATGGTTGATGAGGATCGGTAAACCCAGGAGGCTGCTTCATATATACTTCCTCTTCCAGAATGCCATGCAAAAACACATTCTGCACATGTAGCTGACGGAGACACCATCCACGAGACACAACAATGGAGAACACAAGGTGAATAGTGGCAGCTTTAACAACGGGACTAAAGGTGTCCTCATAATCAAGTCCATACCTCTGCTTGAATCATTTGGCAACAAGTCTGGCCTTGTAGCAGTCAATAGTACCATCAGACCGTCGCTTGATGCGAAACACCCACTTACAGTCAATCACATTTGTACTGGGTCGTGAGGGAACGAGGTGCCAGGTGCGATTTTTGTGAAGAGCTCCAATTTCTTCAATCATAGCTTGTTTTCACCGAGGATCTGCAAGGGCTTGAGAGAAAGTACGTGGTTCTCCTGAAGTAGTATCTGAAACAACCAAGCCATACTTAGTTTTATATTTGATAGGAACAAATGTCCCTATTTGAACGCGAGTGCAATGCAGTGTAGGAGCCACAGATGCAGCCACAGAAGATCCAACAAGAGTGGCTGCGCAGGGGCCAGCAGATCCCGAGGAGGCTGGCGCATGCAGATCTTCCGTGGCTGACGCAGATGGCGGAGGAGGGGAACCCGGCGTAGAGGATCCAGAGGAGCCATCCGAGGCCGCCTCGACACGCGCATCAGGCCCGCCTGGCATGTTTGAAGTGGATGGCGGGGCCTGCCGAGTGTAGACCCGCAGGGTGGGCGCGTAGCGCACGAGCGACCGGTCCGCGACCGGAGATTGGTGCACCGAGCCCGCGGGGTCAGCCGTTGCAGTGCGGGACCGTGCGGGAGAGGCGGGTTGGGCGGCCGATGCAGCGCGATCCTCCTGGCACAGGGAGGATCCCGAGGGTGATTTGGGAAGGTCTGTCGCAGTCGGTCAAAGTGCAACTATCCCTAGGTGGTTTTGGTAATTCCTAACAACATATAGCTCATTGAGCTAACATTATTTCAAGATAAATATTTCAGGAAAAGCTCAATGAATGGCATGTCATGGATGAGAAAAGTGGACCCCTCAAAATACTAAGGATAAAAGGATTGGCTCAAGCTCAAAGCTCAAGACTCTACATTTTATATTTTAGTGATCCAAGATCACATTGAGTCTATAGGAAAAGCCAATACTATCAAGGAGGTATGATGTGTTGCATAATGAGGTTCTTGCTTCATAATGCTTAGTGATATGCTCCAAAACCCTCAACTATTTTCTCACACCCACATATGACCTAAACCTAAAGTCTAACTCGGCCCCACCGATTCTTAACATCCGGCGCCACCGAGTTCAGATGTCATAGCCACTGCCACAAACCCTAGGCAAATCGGTCTCACCTAGGGATCTCGGTCTCACCGAGATGGGATCGTAATTGATAAACCACAAGTATAGGGGATCGCAACAGTTTTCGATAAGTAAGAGTGTCGAACCCAACGAGGAGCTAAAGGTAGAACAAATATTCCCTCAAGTTCTATCGACCACCGATACAACTCTACGCACGCTTGACGTTTGCTTTACCTAGAACAAGTATGAAACTAGAAGTGCTTTGTAGGTGTTGTTGGATAGCTTTGCAAGATAATAAAGAGCACGTAAACATAAACTAGGGGCTGCTAAGATAAAGACACAACTAAATTAGTAAAAGTAAAGAGCTTGTTGTCACGAGAAAGCTATTTGTCCCTAGGCAATCGATAACTAGACCGGTAATCATTATTGCAATTTTATTTGAGGGAGAGGCATAAGCTAACATACTTTCTCTACTTGGATCATATGCACTTATGATTGGAACTCTAGCAAGCATCCGCAACTACTAAAGATTCATTAAGGTAAAACCCAACCATAGCATTAAAGTATCAAGTCCCCTTTATCCCATACGCAACAATCCCTCTTACTCGGGTTTGTGTTTCAGTCACTCACCAACCCACTATAAGCGAATCATGAACATATTGCAACACCCTACAGCGGGAATCCCTCATGCTTGCGCGACACAGAGAGCACCATAGGACAGCACCAATAATAAAACATGCAACTCAAACCAATCACGATCATCAAATAGCCATTAGGACAAAATAGATCTACTCAAACATCATAGGATAGCCATACATCATTGGGAAATAATATATAGCGTTGAGCACCATGTTTAAGTAGAGATTACAGCGGGTAAGAGAGAGGTTACACCGCTGCATAGAGATGGGGGAAGGTGATGGATATGTTGGTGAAGATGACGGCGGTGTTGGTGAAGATCGCGGTGATGATGATGGCCCCCGGCGGCGTTCCGGCGCCACCGGAAGCAAGGGGGAGCGAGCCACCCCTTATTCTTCTTCTTCCTTGGCCTTCTCCCTAGATGGGAGAAGGGTTTATCCTCTAGTCCTTGTCTCCCATGGCTTGGGAGGGGCGAGAGCCCCTCCGAGATTGGATCTATCTCTCTGTTTCTGCGTTCTCTGCGTTGGCAGATTCTACCCCTTCACTGTTTCCTTTATATCTGGAGATCCGTAACTTCGATTGGGGTGAATATTTCGCCCAGATATTTCTCATAAAATTAGCTTTCTTGCGCCAGAAGGAGAGTGTCAACCGCCTTACGGTGGGCTCACGAGGGTCAGGGGCGCGCCTGGGGGGGTAGGGCGCGCCCCCTACCTCGTGCCCACCTCGGATACCGTTTCGCGTTGATTTTACTTCCAGAAAATCATAAACATTCCAAAAAAAAATCTCCATCCGTTTTTTTCCGTTTGGACTCCGTTTGATATTGGGTTTCTGCGAAACAAAAAACATGCAACAAACAGGAACTGGCACTGGGCACTGGATCAATATGTTAGTCCCAAAAATAATATAAAAAGTTGCCGAAAATTATATGAAAGTGAATAATATTGGCATGGAACAATCAAAAATTATAGATACGACGGAGACGTATCAGCATCCCCAAGCTTAATTCCTGCTCGTCCTCAAGTAGGTAAATGATAAAAAAAAAGAATAATTTTTGATGTGGAATGCTACCTAGCATAATCGTGATCATATGTCTAATCATGGCATAAATATTAAGACACAAGTGATTCAAAGCAATAGTCTATCATTTGACATAAAAACAATAATACTTCGAGCATACCAATAAAGCAATCATGTCTTTTCAAAACAACAAGGCCAAAGCAAGCTTATCCCTACAAAATAATATAGTTTGGCCATGTTTCATTTTCATCACACAAAATGCTCCCATCATGCACAACCCCGATGACGAGCCGAGCAATTGGTTCATACTTTTTAATGCGCTTCAGCTTTTTCAACCCTCACGCAATACATGAGCGCAAGCCATGGATATAGCACTATAGGTGGAATAGAATATAATGATGGAGGTTATGTGGAGAAGACAAAAAGAGAGAAAGTCTCACATCGACGCGGCTAATCAACGGGCTATGGAGATGCCCATCAATTTATGTCAATGCGAGGAGTAGGGATTGCCATGCATCGGATGCACTAGAGCTATAAGTGTATGAAAGCTCAACAAAAGAAACTAAGTGGGTGTGCATCCAACTTGCTTGCTCATGAAGACCTAGGGCATTTGAGGAAGCCCATCGTTGGAATATACAAGCCAAGTTCTATAATGAAAAATCCCACTAGTATATGAAAGTGACAACATAGGAGACAATCTATATGAAGAACATGGTGCTACTTTGAAGCACAAGATATGAGACTCACTACATGAAGAACATGGTGCTACTTTGAAGCACAAGTGTGGAAAAAGAGATAGTAACATTGCCCCTTTTCTTTTCTTTTCTTTTCTTTTTTTTGGTGGGCTTCTTTGGCCCCCTTTTTTATTTAGGCTTCTTTGGCCTCCCCCTTTTTTTGGGCAATGTTCTATAATGATGATCATCACACTTTTATTTACTTACAACTCAATATTACAACTCGATACTGGACAAAGATATGACTCTATAGGAATGCTTCCGGCGGTGTACTGGGATGTGCAATGATCTAGCGTAGCAATGACATCAAAAAATGGACAAGCCATGAAAACATCATGTTAGCTATCTTACGATCATGCAAAGCAATATGACAATGAATGCTCAAGTCATGTATATGATGATGATGGAAGTTGCATGGCAATATATCTTGGAATGGCTATGGAAATGCCATGATAGGTAGATATGGTGGCTGTTTTGAGGAAGATATAATGAGGCTTATGTGTGATAGAGCGTATCGTATCACGGGGTTTGGATGCACCGGTGAAGTTTGCACCAACTCTCGAGGTGAGAAAGGGCAATGCACGGTACCGAAGAGGCTAGCAATGATGGAAAGGTGAAAGTGCGTATAATCCATGGACTCACATTAGTCATAAAGAACTCATATACTTATTGCAAAAGTTTATTAGCCCTCGAATCAAAGTACTACTACGCATGTCCCTAGTTTATTAGCCTTATGAGTGGCAGTCGGGGATAGATTGGTAGGAAAAGACCATCGCTCGTCCCCGACTGCCACTCATAAGGAAGACAATCAAAGAAACACCCCATGCTTCAAATTTGTCACACAACGGTTACCATACGTGCATGCTACGGGACTTGCAAACCTTAACACAAGTGTCTCTACAATCCACAACCACCCACTAGCATGACTCTAATATCACCATCTTTATATCGCAAAACTATTGCAAAGAATCAAACATATCATATTCAGCGATCTACAAGTTTATGTAGGATTTTATGACTAACCATGTGAATGACCAGTTCCTATCATCTCTCTAAATAGATATAAGTGAAGCAAGAGAGTTTAATTCTTTCTACAAAAGATATGCCCACACTCTAATGAATATAAGTGAAGCAAAAGAGTGTTCTACAAATGGCAGTTTTCTATGTGAAGAGAAACAGGCAATCCAAACTTCAAATGATATAAGTGAAGCACATGAAGCATTCTATAAAGCCATACTCAAAAGATATAAGTGAAGTGCAATGATCATTCTATGAATCAAACAAGGACTATCTCATACCAGCATGGTGCATAAAATAAAAATGAAAACTAAATGCAAAAGACGCTCCAAGACTTGCACATAATGCACGAACGAAACGAATTCGAAAACATACCAATACTTGTTGAAGAAAGAGAGGATGCCTCCCCAGCATCCCCAAGCTTAGACGCTTGAGTCTCCTTGAATATTTACTTGGGGTGCCTCGGGCATCCCCAAGCTTGAGATCTTGCCTCTCTTCCTTCTTCTCACATCGAAACATCCTCGATTAGACACTACATCCACACAAAACTTCAACAGAAAACTCGGTAAGATCCGTTAGTATAATAAAGCAAATCACCACTCTAAGTACTGTTGCAAACCAATTCATATTTTGTTTTGCATTGTGTCTACTGTAATATAACTTTTGCATGGCTTAATCCACTGATATAAATTGATAGATTCATCAAAACAAGCAAACTATGCATCAAAAACAGAATCTGTCAAAAACAGAACAGTCTGTAGCAATCTGAACATCCACCATACTTCTGGTACCCCAACAATTCTACCAAAATTAGGAAAAATAAATAATTTGTACATAAAGACAGTGCAAAAAGAATCAGAACCAATTGAAGTTCCAGGTAAAAACGTAAAATCGTTCACTACAGCCAAAGTTTCTGTCCTGCACCGTACAAACCAACAAGCATTGTAAACATCCTAAAGGCAAACCTTGGCACATTATTTTTATAATACAATGGAATTGTACAAGGAGATAATTATTTTTATTGAAAAGTTTCTGTAATCAAGATTCACAAAGTTTCCGTGAGCATGAACAAAGTTCAAGGAGCTCTCCCACTTCAACAATGCTTGTCTCTCTCACTTTCACTTTCCTTTTTGGAAAGTTTTAGGTTCCCCTCTTTATTTTTTTGTTTTTAAACTATATGAAAGCACTCAACAGAAATAAATGAATCTCTAAAACTTCCGGGTTGTCTCCCTAGCAGCGCTTTCTTTAAAGCCATTAAGCTAGGCATTTAGTGCTCAAGTAATGAATCCACCCGGATCCCAAGGTATATCAAAGCCAATTTTAATTAACAATGATTTGTAATTTAGTAGTGAGCACAAAGTAACATATATCATGCAACAACGAAGTCTAACTCTCTTCCTATGCTTCGGCATGTCATAAAAGAACAATTCATGCACACATAGTAAAGGCCAATGCATAGTATAAGCAGTTTCTTGCAATTCTATCATGTTGGGAACATAGAGAGGTGGAGACATAGTTCCTCTCTCATAATAATTGCAAGTAGGAGCAGCAAGCACATGCATATTACATTCATAAAAATCATCATGTGCAATGGTAAAAGGCAACCCATCAATATAATCCTTAATAAGTGCAAACTTCTCCAATATAGTGTAGTCGGGAGAATTCAAAAAGATAATATGACTATCATGTGTGGGTGCAATAGCAACAATTTCATGTTTAACATAAGGAACTATAGCAAGTTCATCTCCATAAGCATGATTCATATTGGCATCTTGGCCACAAGTATAGCAAGCATCATCAAAAAGGGATATTTCAAACAAATTCTAGGGATCATAGCAATCATCATAGCAGTCATCCTTCGGTAAGCACGAAGGGGAATTAAATAATGTATGAGTTGGAGGGTTACTCTCATTAGAAGGTGGGCACGGGTAGCTAATCCGCTCCTCCTCCTTTTGTTCTTCACTCTCCTCATCATCTTTTTCATCCAATGAGCTCACAGTTTCATCAATTTCTTCTTCCATAGCTTCCCGCAAAATATTAGTCTCTTCTTGGACAGCAGAGACTTTCTTAATAAATGCATTAATGTAGTAATTGTATTCATAATTTGTGTAGCAATATCTAAGTATAGCAAGATTTTCAGGCCTATAAACATCATCATCTAAAGCTTCATACTTTTCAAACAAAGATTCAATTTCATAAGCAGCCTTAAAAGCAACAAATTCTTCTATTTGTTCCACATCATAGTAATCATATATACCATTAGCATAGGAAGCTAAGGTTTCATTAACATTAAATTTGCATGAAAAGGGAAGGTGTGGAGCCTCCATCCTAGAGCAACAAGTAATATCATATCTCAAGCAGAGATTCCAGGCATACCAATGCAACATAATAAATTGATCCCATAATAGTTTCCCTTTTTATGTCGAGCGATAATCCCTAAAGTATTCACGTTGATCCAATGTTACTCCCATTATAAAGTTGAATGGGGTTTTCTCAGGATTATCAAAGTAGTACAAAATATTTTTCTCATGATGAGAATCGAGGGTTTTAGGAGTTACCCCATCCTCATGAGTAGCAAGTACAACTAATTTTTTTGGTATTTTGCGTTCCATATCCATAACTAAAGATAGAGAACAACTAAGAACAACAAATAAAAATTACTTAGTGATAAAGCAAACAAGCACACACGAGAACATTCACCCCATGCTATGACTCCCCGGCAACGGCGCTAGAAAAAGGTCTTGATAACCCACAAGTATAGGGGATCGCAACAGTTTTCGATAAGTAAGAGTGTCAAACCCAACGAGGAGCTAAAGGTAGAACAAATATTCCCTCTAGTTCTATCGACCACCGATACAACTCTACGCACGCTTGACGTTCGCTTTACCTAGAACAAGTATGAAACTAGAAGTACTTTGTAGGTGTTGTTGGATAGCTTTGCAAGATAATAAAGAGCACGTAAACATAAACTAGGGGCTGCTAAGATAAAGACACAACTAAATTAGTAAAAGTAAAGAGCTTGTTGTCACGAGAAAGTTATTTGTCCCTAGGCAATCGATAACTAGACCGGTAATCATTATTGCAATTTTATTTGAGGGAGAGGCATAAGCTAACATACTTTCTCTACTTGGATCATATGCACTTATGATTGGAACTCTAGCAAGCATCCGCAACTACCAAAGATTCATTAAGGTAAAACCCAACCATAGCATTAAAGTATCAAGTCTCTTTTATCCCATACGCAACAATCCCTCTTACTCGGGTTTGTGTTTCAGTCACTCACCAACCCACTATAAGCGAATCATGAACATATTGCAACACCCTACAGTAGGAATCCCTCACGCTTGCGCGACACGAAGAGCACCATAGGACAGCACCAATAATAAAACATGCAACTCAAACCAATCACGATCATCAAATAGCCATTAGGACAAAATAGATCTACTCAAACATCATAGGATAGCCATACATCATTGGAAAATAATATATAGCGTTGAGCGCCATATTTAAGTAGAGATTACAGCGGGTAAGAGAGAGGTTAAACCGCTGCATAGAGATGGGGGAAGGTGATGGAGATGTTGGTGAAGATGACGGCGGTGTTGGTGAAGATCGCGGTGATGATGATGGCCCCCGACGGCGTTCCGGCGCCACTAGAAGCAAGGGGGAGAGAGCCCCCCTTCTTCTTCTTCTTCCTTGGCCTTCTCCCTAGATGGGAGAAGGGTTTCCCCTCTGGTCCTTGGCTCCCATGGCTTGGGAGGGGCAAGAGCACCTCCGAGATTGGATCTATCTCTCTGTTTCTGCGTTCTCTGCGTTGGCAGATTCTACCCCTTCACCGTTTCCTTTATATCCGGAGAGCCGTAACTCCGATTGGGGTGAATCTTTCACCCAGATCTTTCTCATAAAATTAGCTTTCTTGCGCTAGAAGGAGAGCGTCAACCGCCTTACGGTGGGATCACGAGGGTCAGGGGC
>NC_041381.1:646777231-646798475 GCF_002162155.2 Triticum dicoccoides | reverse complement strand
TGCCCACCTCGGATATCGTTTCGCGTTGATTTTACTTCTAGAAAATCATAAATATTCCAAAAAAAATTTCCATCCGTTTTTTTTCGTTTGGACTCCGTTTGATATTGGGTTTCTGCGAAACAAAAAACATGCAACAGACAGGAACTGGCACTGGGCACTGGATCAATATGTTAGTCCCAAAAATAATATAAAAAGTTGCCAAAAAGTATATGAAAGTGAATAATATTGGCATGGAACAATCAAAAATTATAGATACGACGGAGACGTATCAGTAATCTCTCTGTTTCCCTTCGTAACATTTCGGTACCACCAAGATGAGCGATCAGTCCCACCGAGATTGCAATGTAAACTCTCTGTTTCCCTTTTGTAACATTTCGGTCCCACCGAAATGAGCGAACCGGTCCCACCGAGTTTACCTGACCAACTCTCTGGTTAGCTTATTACCAAAATCGGTCTTACTGAGTTTATGTAATCGGTCTCACCGAGATTACGTTATGCCATAACCCTAACCATATCGGTCCTACCGAGTTGCATGTCAGTCCCACCGAAAATCCTAACGGTCACTAGGTTTACTGAATCGGTCAGACCGAGTTTCTCAATTCGGTCCCACCGAGATTGGTAAATTGTATGTAACGGTTAGATTTTGTGTGGAGGCTATATATACCCATCCACCTCCTCTTCATTCGTGGAGAGAACCATCAAAACAAACCTACACTTCCAACTTACATTTTTTGAGAGAGAACCACCTACTCATGTGTTGAGACCAAGATATTCCATTCCTACCATATGAATCTTGATCTCTAGCCTTCCCCAAGTTGCTTTCCACTCAAATCTTCTTTCCACCAAATCTAAATCCTGTGAGAGAGAGTTGAGTGTTGGGGAGACTATCATTTGAAGCACAAGAGCAAGGAGTTCATCATCAACACACCATTTGTTACTTCTTGGAGAGCGGTGTCTCCTAGATTGGCTAGGTGTCACTTGGGAGCCTCCGACAAGATTGTGGAGTTGAACCAAGGAGTTTGTAAGGGCAAGGAGATCGCCTACTTTGTGAAGATCTACCGCTAGTGAGGCAAGTCCTTTGTGGGAGACGACCATGGTGGGATAGACTAGGTTGCTTCTTCATGGACCCTTCTTGGGTGGAGCCCTCCATGGACTCGCGCAGCCGTTACCCTTCGTGGGTTGAAGTCTCCATCAACATGGATGTACAATAGCACCACCTATCGGAACCACGACTAAAAAATCACCGTGTCTCCAAATTGCGTTTGAATTCTCCAAACCCTTCCCTTTACATTGTTGCAAGTTGCATGCTTTATTTTCCGCTGCTCATATACTCTTTGCATGCTTGCTTGAATTGTGTTAAGATTACTTGACTTGTGCTAAGTTTGCTAAAATCTGCCAAAGACTAAAATTGGGAAAAGGTTAAGTTTGTATTTGGTCAAGTAGTCTAATCACCCCCCCTCTAGACATACTTCCGATCCTAGAAGTGGTATCAGAGCTGTGGTCTCCATTTGCTTTGATTTCCATAGCTTTTGGTGGTCATAGCCTTGGTTTCACAACCTAGGAGAGTATGGCGTCTAGCGAGGGAAACTACCACCATAGAGGTCCTTACTTTGATGGTACTAATTTTGCTAGTTGGAAGCATAAGATAAAAATGCATATTCTCGGACATAACCCCGCCGTTTGGGCTATTGTGTGTATTGGCTTGCAAGGTGAATTCTTCGATGGGAGAGAACCGAACCATGAAGCTAGCACGGATGAGTTGAAGATGCTGCAATACAACGCTCAAGCTTGTGATATCCTCTTCAATGGACTGTGCCCCGAAGAATTCAACAAAATCAGCCGTCTTGAGAATGCAAAGGAAATTTGGGATACTTTGATTGATATGCACGAAGGTACCGACTCCATCAAGGAATCCAAGTTGGATGTGCTTCAAAGTCAACTTGACAAGTTCAAGATGAAGGATGGTGAAGGCGTCGCTGAAATGTACTCTAGGCTTGCTCTCATTACAAATGAGATTGTCGGCTTAGGAAGTGAAGAGATGACCGACAAATTCATCATCAAGAAGATCCCAAGAGCCTTGGATGGAAAGTATGATACCGTGTGCATACTGATCCAAATGATGCCCAATTACAAGAATCTCAAGCCAACGGAGGTCATTGGAAGAATTGTTGCTCATGAGATGTCACTCAAGGATAAGGAGGAGCTGCACAACAAGTCAAGTGGTGCTTACAAAGCCTTATGTGAAGCTCCCACATCATCAAGTGAGAAACAAACCTTCAATGAAGAACTGAGCCTAATGATGAAGAACTTCAACAAATTCTACAAGAGTAGAAGCAAGGAAAGAAGTTCCAAGTCAAGGTCCTACAATGATAAAAGATCTTCTAGTCGAGAGCGCAATTGCTACAACTGTGGAAGACCCGGACACTACTCCAATGAGTGTACAGCTCCCTACAAAAGAAGATAAGAATCACCTAAGATGAGAAGTAGAAGAGAAGAATCGCCGCCAAGAGAGAGAAGGAGTAGAGATGATCGTTATGAACGAAGAACATCCCGGAGAAGCAAGGATTCAGAAAGGAAGGACAAGTCATCAAGGAGCTACACAAAACAAAGACATCAAGCTCATGTTGGTGAATGGGTATCTGGTTCGGACTCCGAACATCACTCCAAGAGAAGCTATCACTCCGACTCTGAACATACTCAAGATGAAGGTGTTGCCGGTCTAGCACTTGTGTCAACCAACTCCTACGACATATTTGATTCACCAAAAGAGGGACTTGGAAGATGCTTCATGGCTAAAGGCCCGAAGGTAACACACCCCGAGTATGTTGATTTCAATAGTGATGAAGATGACTTGCTAGGTGATGATGATTTACTTATTGACAACTCTAGTGATGAATACTATGATGAAACGTCAATTAATCATGCTAATCAAGATAAAACGAATGACGATGATAAGGAGAAGATTGAGCTCCTAACTAAAGAACTAAACACTCTTATGTTAGCTCATGAAACTATCTTAGGGGATCATCGAGAACTTTTGAGGACTCATGAGAAGTTACGCTTTGAAAAGCTCAACCTTGAGCAAGAGCATGAGTTCTTAAAAGCAATCAATGATGATATTCGCAAGAAAAGTTCTTCTTACGTTGCCAAGCGTTTACTCTTATCTACTTACATGCCTCAAGTCAAGTCTAGTAACAAGAACAAGAAGGATTCTTCCTCTAGTAGTAACAATAATCATGTTAAATCCAATGTTGTTGCTTCTAGTAGTTCTCTTGATTCCACTAATGATTCTCTTAGCCAAGTTACACTTGAGCAAGAAAATAGCTTATTGAAGGGAATTATAGAGAAAGGTGTTTACAAGAGCCTTGCCGGAAGTAAGCAATTCAAAGAAATTGTACGCAAGCAAGGAAGGCATCGGAAGAACCAAGGTGTTGGTTTTGAACGAAAGTTCAATGCCACTGGAGTTGAGTGGGAAGAAGATCAATACCCCAAAACGAAGTTTGTTCCTCAACAAGAGAAGTATGATCCTACTTCCTTCAAAGGGACACAAGCTCAAGATGATCTTCCACCACAAGACCACAAGCAAAAAGGCAAGGATGAGCTTCAAGAGGAGATTGATGCATTTGAAGAAGCTCCCAAGGCCTTGGTCAAGTGGGTTCTGTCGTGGAAATATCACGTCAGATGTCCTCATGAAAGGACTTAGTCGTGGAGCCATCGCGACAGGTTAGCTTGAAGGGGTTAAACCGGCCAAATGACACGAGAGTTTTATACTAGTTCGACCCCTTACGATGAAGGTAAAAGCCTACATCTAGTTGTGATGGAATTATTGGGGTTTCGATTACCAGGGAGCAAACACGCTATGCCTGGCTTTCGAGTTGTTGTTTCTTGTCCCTGAACCGCCGTCGGGTCGTCCCTTTATATACACAGGTTGACGCCCGACTGGTTTACAGAGTCCCGAGGCCGGCTCATACAAGTGTCTGGCTCGGTCTCCCCTTTCCTAACTTACAATACAAGCTATACAACTATGGCGGTTTACCATTATGAGCCCTTATCCGCCTTCGGGCTCCGGGCCTCTAAGATTTATTAGTATACCGCCATCTTCTTTGTCTTCCTGGGCTTCGGTATAGTTGAGCGTGAACCGGCCCCACCTGGGCGGTTTACACTCAGTAGTTATATCCTCAACATTAGGCCCCAGATTGATTTGAACCTGTTCATGTCAATCTTCAATACTTAGAAAAAATATGTGAACATCTTCTTATAATTCTCATAAACCGCCATCATCTCTTCTCCCTGTCAACCTTGGTAAACCGTCGTGACATCATCCTTTGGACGCAACATTGAATTGTCATGATGTCATCTCTGTATAAAAAGATAATAAAGATTCCCTTCATTAATTATATCCTGAAGATCGAGGCGACAGCTGCGCCCTCTTTTGCCGCTTCAGGCTCCTCGATTCTCGCGCCTGCCACTTATCCCCTTCTCTTTATAAATAAGGCCGGCGGGTCTTTCCATTTTCCTCCTTGCCTCTCATCTTCCTCCTCGCGACCCGAAGAGCTCAAGCACCGTCGCCGCTGTCGACCCTCGAATCTGCATCGACTAGGCCGCTGCATCACCATGTTCGTACCAGAGATCTTGCGATACTCCCCCGCCGCTGCGTGGCCCTGGTAAGTACTCCCTTCCTTAACCCTAGATCTCCATTAGGGCTTCGTGTTCATCTGTGTTCGTCGACGTTCATCAGTGCTCCTCCACTTTTCCTCTTGGCCTCTTACTACATCTTAGCTAGACCTGGTAGTTTCTTCCTGCGATAGATCCATAGCTTTTAGTCTTCCGTTGTACAGCATCTTGTTGTTCCTGGATTAATCCCCTCTAGACCTTCTCTGTTCTGCTTAACGCCATTGTAGGACTCAGAAATTTTTCTTTACTGAACCACAGTAGATCCAAAATTATATCATCATTTTGTGAAACTTGTTTATACAACACTTAGCAAATTTCAGCTCTGCTGCTTCCCCCATAGGTGGTTTAACTTGTAGAAAATCATAATCCGCCTGGTACCATTATCCCTCACTTAAACCGCCATCCTGACTTGAGTAGCAATAGCCGGTTTAACATGTATATATACCTTGATTAAATTCCCCGGTTTAACACCGGTTTGTGCACATCAACCTTGAGTCATAAACCGGCCTTCGTACTTTTTCAGTTTTCCAAAATGACCAAGCAATTCGCCGCTTGCAACTGGGTTCCTTCCCAGATCACAGAAACACAACTCAATGGATATGTTTTAACTGGCGCTTTGGCCAAGAAAGATGTCCTTCATTGTTGAGTTCCTGGCCCTGAGTGCCCTCCAGTACCTCAAGATGGAGAAGTGATTGTATTCATGCAGCATTTAGACCGGGGTTTTAGCCCGCCCAGTTCAAAGTTTTTCCGGGATGTGCTTGCTAGTTTCCAACTCCATCCTCAAGACATTGGACCAAATTCTGTGTCCAACATATGCAACTTTCAAGTGTTCTGCAAAGTTTACCTTCAAGAAGAACCAACTGTTGAGCTCTTTAGAGACTTTTTCCACTTAAACCACCGAACCGAATTCTCTGACGGCCCCAATACTGAACTTGGCAGCGTATCAATTCAGAAGAGGAAGGAAGTTGATTTCCCTCATGCCAAACACCACAGCCATCCGAAAGACTGGAATCAAACATGGTTTTGCTATTAGAACATTGCACCTGCTGATGAAAACCCTTTGCCGGGTTACCGTGCTCACCGGCTCAGCAATGGCCATCCACTGCCACCACGGCTCACAACCAAAGAACGACAAGCTTATGCACCTCAACTCGCTAAGCTCCGGGCCTTTCTAGCAAATGGCTTAACCGGCATTGACCTTGTTCGATGCTGGGTTTCATGGGGTATTCTTCCCTTAAGCCACCGCTCCGGTTTGATGCATGAGTATACCGGAAACATCAAAGACCCGCAATGGTATCATGAGATAGAAATGACTGATGAGGAAGTCACTGAGTTCGTGAAGAAGATGCTGGATGAACCGATCGCTCAATGCAGCAAGACCGGATTGGCTCCTTTTTACACCTCCAACAAACCGCCAGCAGTAAAATTTTTACCTTTTCTACCTTTATTGATACGTCTCCTCTTTAACATTGTTCTGATAACCCTTTGTTTGATCTTACATGCCAAAGATTCTTTCTGGAAGAGGAAAGCTTCAGACAAACTGGTGAGGGATCCTCGTGCAAAAAGCAAAGTCACAAAGAAAGCAGCCAAGAAGAAAACCGCCGAGTCCTATGATCCGCCAGAAGACGTTGATGGGTCGGATCCAGAGGTAGAACTTGACTCCCTTGGTTGATTTTTCATACACCTTATTGACAATGACTATTCCCAGGATGATGCGGAGGCCAGTCATGCGGACCACGTAGAGGTAATATCTCTTTCCTTCGATTCTGATCATGTGCCGGTTCACAAATTTCGCCGTGCAGTTCGGAAAGTAAAATACTCTCACCCTCTTGCTCATTTGGATCCGCAATTTTCTTTGAAGACACGGCAAGCTGAAGGTCATCGCACAACCCGGCATAGTGGCCAGCAAGTCACTTCTTCCAGTTTACCGGATACACCAACCCGAAAGCGTCGTCCAGAGGTTTCTTGTTCTCCCAAAAAATCTTATCCCTTGAAGGGTTGCTTCCGATACCCACTTAATCCGTCTGATTCGAATTACCAGGTGTCTTCCAATTCTTCATCTGGCAGTTCATCAATCACTCAAATGCCTTCCCTCAAGACTATCCCTCGGTAAGTATACTAGCTTTAACTTTGTTTTCTTGCGCCGGTTTATCAACTGACCTCTTGTTTTAATATTATAGCGCCAAAGCCCGTCTGAGCAAGAAAGCAAAAACCAATGTCCCTACTGAAGAGGTTGAACCGGACAGAACTTCAGAAGGCGCTAATAGAGATGCTGACATCGCCATTGATGATCCTGTACCCCAAAATCAGGATACTTATGCTGAACCGCCAGAAGTCAACCCAGCCAGTCCGCATGCTGATCCTCCAAGCCTAGCCAAGGACAAAAATGTGCCAAGCCCGGCCAGGGATACTGTCAATTCACCAACCCCATCAAAAGGTGGCAATGATGATGTTGTTATCACTGGTACTGGTCACACTATCCCTGGCAACCCAGTTGCCTTGTCAAAGCATACTGCCAAGGAGGAATTTGCTGCTATGGGCAAGGGGAAAGGGAAGACAGATTTATCCAGCTTTAGTAACCTTAGCGCCGAAGAGCTCCATTCCAGATTCTTAAACCACCTATACACAAGCCAGGATTATGAGGCCGGTTTGGTAAACATAATGAAGGAACGCTATGATGTAATCTTCAAAACGCTTTGAAATTTGCTTTGTTCTGTATATCACCTCCATTGTAGCCCCCAAGGGCCGGTTTGTCTCTTGAAGATAGACCGGGACTTCGAGATAAAGAACACTTTAAGTGAGTAGCCCCCAAGGGCCGGTTTATCTCTTGAAGATAAACCGGGACTTTTAAGATCAAGAATACTTCAACTAAGTAGCCCCGAAGGGCCGGTTTACCTTCACAAGATGAACCGGGACTTTCTGTCCTTATTAATTGCATTCACCTTTTATTTGACCGATCAATTAGGCATTAGCCCCCAAGTGCCAAGCTTAGTACTTGTATTGAGTCTTGGGACTTTAAAACATCCTTTGTAAAAAAACAATCCACATTAGCCCCCAAGTGCCAAGTGTATAACTTGTTATGTGCTTGGGACTTTGAGATAAATATTAACAACTTCCTCTTCTGATTTTTGCAGACCGATATAAATGCCAAAGAATCTCAAATCGCCAATCTTTGAGAAAACATCAAGTCCCTGCAAGAAGAGACCTCTAAAGCCAAAGCGGAGCTAAAGGGCACTTTGACAGCCATGGAACAATTGAAGGATGGCTTCAACAATGAACGCACCAACTGGGAAACTGAGAAGGCTGCTTTGTTGAAGCGGGCTAAAGATGTCGAAGCAGCTCTTAACCCGGTGGCGGAAGAGCTGACTGGGCTGAAACATCAAGTGAATGCCATGACTTCTGCAATTTTTGGTAAGTACTTTGTAATAGCCTGTTCTGAAGTACCTTCAGCTATGCCGGTTTAACAGTAAATTATGAAACCGTTGCAGGTAATCGCATTGCTCATCTTGGCGCAGATATGTGGATGAAGTTGAAGGCAGCTTACATGTTGATTGAGCAACTGTATACTGGTGCACAACGAGTCATCTGTGCAGCTTCGTACAACAAACCGGCACCAAGCTTAATCAAGGATACTTTGGCCAGGCTATCAATGACTCCTGCTCAGATAGAAGAGTTGAAGCGATCTGCTGCCAGGGCTGGTGCTTTGTTAGCACTGACTCGTGCCAGATCATGGATAGCTGACCTGGATCCAGTTGATATTGCCAAGGGCTATCCGGATGAACAAGAAAACAGATCAGCATTTGATAATGAAGCCCTCAAAGCCCTGACCAAGGAGAAGCGTCCAGTAGCAAGTCAATTGGCTGACGAGGTGAACTTGACTGCTCATCGGTCCTTCTATGATGCCAACAATCATCAAGTTGACACTGTTGTGAAGGAAGTGCAGAATCTTATTCCACCCATTCGTAAGCACACTTATGCCCCTGACATTGAACCGTCGAATCTTATAAGTGAAGAGGCTGTCTTTCAAGCTCTAACCCGGATTGACTGGACCACCGTTGACTTCCAACCACTGGGTGGCGAGGAGGAGGTTGAACCGATGCATGAGAATCCATCAACTTCACGTCAACCTGGCGATGAGTCTTAATCCGGCAATCGGGTTATTTTCACAGACTTTGTTCTGTGTAAGAACAATCATTATTTTGGGCCTCAAAGCACCTTGTAATAGGCTAGTTAAAATACTTTGATCTGCAGCACTGATACATGAGTTTGTTTGATCCGCCATGATATTTGCTATGCTTGATTATACACTTTGATAATTTCATGTGATTCTGATGTCTGCATAAAAAGAATTGTCCGGGCGATTTACCGCCGGACGGGTCACAATGCCCAATACAAAGCCCGGTTAATTACCAAGGCTGAATCAAAATATGAAATAAATCATACCTGTGATATTAAATCACTTAGTTGGTTTACCAACTTGGATTTGTAGTAAGGGTGAGAACCCAAATCTGGAGTATTGATAACTCTCACCATACAGTGCTGGTGTATATGCTAAACCATATCGGGTTGTGATAAACGCTGGATGATCATGCTGGCGACATGTAGTCAAAGCCAGTCCAGGTTATTAAACACCGGTTTGATAATAAATATGGTCTGACAACTTGTAGCTGAAAGCCAAGCCAGGTTAACAAACACCGGGTTATTATGATGACTGAAAAGCCATACCGAGTCAATAGACGCCGGTTCAACATAGACTTTATCAAAGGTTAAAAACTTGGCAACAAACAAATAAAAACCATGTAGTCGAGGCTTTTCAAGGGCTGTCAGGCCCAAATTCGAGGCCTTTCATGGGCTGCCAGGCCGCTGAGTTAAACCATTTTGCAAAGCCTTTTAAGATGGGCCTCCAACTAACCAATCGTCGTTTTAACTTTGACAAGTTCAGGGTTTTATATGAGATTGACTTGTCAAACGTTCAGCGGGTCATGCCAGGATTACCTGGATAGGAGTGGCTTACTTGATGAAGGCAGGTTAACCCGGGGCTTTAGGTGAATACACCAAGCTTCCAAGCCGTGCTTGATAGCATATTACAAGGGTCCTTTCAAACTCTTTGTTGCAGTGCACAAAGAGCCCCCAAGTAATTTTTGTGAGCTGTGCTCAATGGGTGCTTATGTTTGAGCTGTGCATAGCATCCAGACTCTCTTTGGCCCCTTGGGTGTGAAGCTCCCAAGCTGTATTGTGGCATGATAGCCGGTTTAACAGGTAGTACTCCGCTTTGTCAGCTGAAGCCCCCATGTAACCAAAAGATATTTTGAGGAAAACAGCAGAGGCCCTGCTTATAGCAAGGATGCCGGTTTATTATATTGATCATAATATATACATTGTCAAAATATGTACATAAGAGAAGCCTATGTCTCAAGTGTAGTAAGGCCGAAGGAGAGCTATGTTCCATGGCCGCCGGGTCTCCTCCTCAGAACTGCGTGAGTCGTCTCGAACGTTAATGAGGTAGTATCATCCATTGTGCAGATTCTTGCTGACCAAAAAGGCCCTTCTCAAGGTGGGGATAACTTGTGCATATCAGTCTGATCCTGGATGAGACGGAGCACCAAGTCGCCTTCTTGAAAGGTTCTTGTTTTAACCCGGCAGCTGTGATAGCGCCGCAGGTCTTGCTGATAAACCGCCGAACAAGCCAAAGCCATGTTCCGCTTCTCATCTAACAGGTCCAACGCTCATTTTCCTCTTCAACATAATTAGCAACCCGGGGCGAATCATGACGGATATCACTTGGTAGGACCGCCTCTGCCCGGTAAACCATGAAGAAGGGTGTGTAACCCGTTGCTCTGTTGGGGGTGGTGTTGATGCTCCATAACACAGAAGGTAATTCTTCCACCCAACAACCCGGCGTCCGCTTTAAAGGAACCATGAGCCGGGGCTTGGTACCCTTCAAAATTTCTTGATTAGCTCTCTCAGCTTGACCATTAGACTAGGGGTGAGCCACGGATGCTATATCAAGCCGGATGTGCTCTCTCTGACAGAAGTCCTCCATATCACCTTTAGAAAGGTTTGTGCCATTATCCGTGATGATGTTGTGTGGAAAGCCAAAATGGAAGATGATCTTTTTGATAAATTGAACCGTCGTAGCTGCGTCACACTTACTTACGGGTTCCGCTTCAACCCATTTAGTGAACTTATCAACCGCCACCAACAGATGGGTCTTTTTATCCTTGGATCGCTTAAAAGGTCCCACCATATCAAGCCCCCAAGTAGCAAACGGCCAAGTGATGGGAATCATCCGTAGCTCTTGAGCCGGAACATGAGCTCGGCGTGAAAATTTCTGACAAGCATCACACTGCTTCACCAGATCCTCCGCATCAGCATGAACTGTCAACCAATAAAGTCCATGACGAAAAGCTTTAGCCACCAGGGACTTTGAACCGACATGGTGACCACAACCCCCTTCATGGATCTCACATAGAATCTCTTGGCCTTCTTCAGGAGAAACACAACGCTGGAATACGCCTGAAACACTGCAGCGGTGTAACTCGCCATTGTGAATAACCATGGACTTGGATCACCGGACTATCTATCTGGCTAGAACCTCATCATCTGGTAGCTCGCCCCGGTTCATATACGCCAAATATGGAACCGTACAATCTAGAATTACATGTAAAGCGGCTAGCAATTGGGCCTCCGGATTAGGAACAGCGAAATCCTCCTCTGTAGGCAACTTAACAGACGGGTTATGCAAGATATCTAAAAAGGTATTGGGTGGTACCGGTTTACGCTGAGATCCGAGCCGGCTTAAAGCATCTGCTGCTTCGTTTTTGCGCCGGTCAATGTGCTCAACCTGATAACCTTTAAAGTGACCCGCCACAATATCCACCTCGCGTCTGTAAGCCGCCATGAGTTGATCCTTAGAATCCCAAGTGCCAGAAACTTGCTGGGCCACCAGATCAGAATCTCCAAAGCATCGTACCCGGCTTAAATTCATTTCCTTGGCCACACGGAGACCGTGGAGCAATGCCTCGTACTCAGTTGCATTGTTAGTACAAGGAAACATTAAGCGGAGAACATAACGAATTTTATCACCTCGAGGGGAAGTAAGGACAACTCCAGCCCCCGAGCCCTCCAATTGCCTGGATCCATCAAAGTGAATAGTCCAGTACGTGTTATCCGGTTTGTCCTCTAGTGCCTGTAACTCAGTCCAATCATTGATGAAGTCAACAAGCGCCTGAGATTTGATGGCTGTCCGAGGCATATACTTCAACCCATGTGGACCAAGCTCAATTGCCCACTTTGCAACCCGGACAGTTGCTTCCCAGTTCTGAATTATATCACCCAAAGGAGCAGAACTGACCACTGTGATGGGATGGCCTTGAAAGTATTGTTTGAGCTTCTGACTCACCATAAACACCCCATATACCAGCTTCTACCAATGCGGATATCGTTGCTTCGACTCAATAAGCAGTTCACTGATATAGTAAACTGGCCATTGAACCAGATATTCCTTCCCAGCCTCCTTGCGCTCAACCACAATTGCCACACTGACAGCACAGGCATTAGCAGCCACGTACAATAACAAGGGCTCCTTGTCAACCGGAGCAGCAAGGACCGGCGGTTCAGCCAACTGTCGCTTCAAGTCCTCAAATGCCACATCAGCTGCGTCACTCCAGATAAAAGTGTCTGTTTTCTTCAACATCTGATATAAAGGAATCGCCTTCTCTCCCAAGCGGCTAATAAACCGGCTTAGGTTGCAATTCGACCCACCCGACGCTGAACATCATTAATATATGCCGGTTTAGCCAAAGATGTAATCGCCTTGATCTTTTCCGGATTAGCTTCAATGCCTCTGTTTGGCACCAGAAAGCCTAAAAGCTTGCCTGCCGGTACACCAAAACACACTTGTCCGGATTAAGCATCATCTTATAAACCCAAAGATTGTCAAAGGTTTCCTTGAGATCATCTATCAATGTCTCCTTCTTCCTGGATTTTACTACAATGTCATCCACATATGCATGAACATTGCGCCCAATATGAGTGTGAAGACAATTCTGCACACAACGCTAATAAGTTGCTTGGGCACTCTTGAGCCCAAAGGGCATGGAAACATAGCAGAAGGCTCCAAAGGGAGTAATGAAGGCTATCTTCTCCTAGTCCTTAACTGCCATTTTGATCTGATGATAACCAGAATAAGCATCCAAGAAACTCAAACGCTCACAACCCGTCATCGCATCAATGATCTGATCAATACGCGGGAGAGCAAAAGGATCTGCTGGACAAGCCTTGTTCAAATCTGTGTAGTCCACACACATGCGCCAAGTGCCGTTTTTCTTAAGGACCAGCACCGGATTAGCCAACCACTTAGGGTGAAACACTTCGATGATAAAACCGACAGCCAACAGCCGGGCTACCTCCTCACCGATTGCTTTGCGTCTTTCCTTGTTAAAGCGGTGAAGAAACTGCTTGACCGGTTTAAACTTGGGATCAATATTAAGAGTGTGCTCAGCGAGTTTCCTCGGTACACCTGGCATGTCAGAAGGCTTCCATGCAAAAATGTCCCGGTTCTCATGGATGAACTCGATGAGCACGCTTTCCTATTTCGGATCCAGATTGGTGCTAATGCTAAACTGCTTGGATGAATCGCCGGGAACAAAATCAACAAATTTAGTCTCATCAGCTGGTTTGAACTTCAGGGTCGGGTCATGCTCAGTTGTGGGCTTCTTCAGAGGGGTCATGTCTGCCGGATCAACATTGTCTTTATAGAACTTCAGCTCCTCTGTAGCACAAACCGACTCAGCATATGCCGCATCACCTTCCTCGCAATTCAAAGCGATCTTTCGACTCCCTGTACTGTGATGGTCCCCTTATGACCCGACATTTTGAGCTGTAAGTAAATATAGCAGGGCCTCGCCATGAACTTCGCGTAAGACGGCCGTCCAAACAGTGCGTGATATGGGCTCTGGATTTTCACCACCTCAAAGGTCATTGTTTCAGACCTAGAATCGTGCTCATCTCCAAACACAACCTCCAAAGCGATCTTGCCAACAGGATATGCCGATTTACCTGGTACTACACCATGAAAAATAGTGTTTGACAGTTTAAGACTCTTGTTTGTCAACCCCATGCGACGGAAGGTTTCATAATACAGGATGTTGATACTGCTCCCTCCATCCATCAACACCTTGGTAAATTTATAACCTCCCACCCGAGGTGCCACCACTAAAGCCAGATGACCCAGATTATCAACCCTGGGCGGACGATCCTCTCTGCTCCACACAATGGGCTGCTCGGACCACCGCAAGTAGCGTGGCACTGCCGGTTCAACAGCATTAACTGCCCTCTTGTGAAGCTTCTGATCGCGCTTGCACAAGCTAGTAGTGAACACATGATACTGCCCGCCATTCAACTGCTTTGGGTGACTCTGAAAACCTGATTGCTGTTGATTCCCCTGATTATTCTGTTGGTTATTGCCACATTGGTTGTCCTGGTTCCCTAATTATTCTGAAATCCAGAGTTTGAACTGCAGCCGCCATGAAAACCTGGACCTGAACCGCCCGACGGACCCTGATCATACCGGAAGAGATCAGAGTTTTTGAACTCCTTCATAATGAAACAATCCTTCCAAAGGTGTGTTGATGGAACCTCCTTGGTCCCGTGCTTTGGGTAGGGGTGGTTTAACAAACGCTCCAGATTCATCCCTCCACCGCGCTGGGGCGGTTTACCCTTACAACGCTGCATATTAGTGTTAGCCACAAAATCTGAATTATCTGCTTTGCTCTTACCATTATTCCCATGGCTCCCCTGGATGTGATGTTGTCCCTTTGCACCATCGTTCTTCTTTCCCTTCTCTGGTTTCTCCTCATCAGAATCGGGATCCTTGGTATTATCAGAATCAGCATATTTTACCAAGGCTGCCATAAGGGTTCCCATGTCATTGCAGTGGCGCTTGAGCCGTCCCAACTTCATCTTTAGTGACTTAAACCGGCAATTACGCTCCAATGTTATGATTGCTTGGCCAGCGTTAATGCGGTTTGACGAGTGCAAGACTTCCGAAACCCGGCACACCCAATGAGTTGTTGACTCGTTCTCTCCTTGAACACAAGCATCTAGATCCACAATGGACATAGGTTGTCTGCATGTATCCTTGAAATTTGCTGTAAACCGGTCCTTCAATTGGTCCCATGACTCGATGGAGTTAGCTGGCAGGTTCTTCAACCAAGTACGGGTTGTCCCTTCCAACATCATCGTAAAGTATTTTGCACAGGCCGCTTCATCCACATCCAGCATCTCCATTGCCATCTCATAACTTTCAACCCACGCCTCAGGTGGCTGATCAGCGGTGTAATTAGGCACCTTACGTGGACCCTTGAAATCCTTGGGCAGTCGCACATTACGGAGAGCCGGAATGAGACACGATACTCCCCAGGAACTGAAGGCAAGCCCGGTGCCTCGGTCTACTAACGCTGTTGGCTGAATCGGGGCGGGTTGATAACGACCCACATACTGTGCTGCTAAAACGGCCTCCCTTCATGCTCTGCCATTATCCACCACATCCTGAGCATTTACCTCACCACGCGCCGGATTGGGTCCTTGAGGGGCATCACGGCGCCGCGCACTGTTGGACACCTCTGGTTCATCTATGTGCCTGCCATAGCTTTTGCTCGAACGGGGGGTCATGTGAATCATGTCTCGGCTGTATGAGTAAGCCTGCTGCTGCACCATAGCAGTCTGAAGAAGATCCCTGGACCACCGTGTCTCAACCGCCGCTGGCGATTCACCCTCCATCAAAATAGCTGCCAGTCAGGATGCTGCTGCTATCATGTTATCCAAAGGGGTAGAGAAGTGACCGGGCGGGGGTGTTGTGTACCGCGGCAGGTTGTCTGTTCGTCGGGGTGGACCCATCACCTGAGGTTGATCCAGCACTCCGGTTCTTGGCACGATAGTCCGGTTTACTGTTGCGGGGTTACTGGTTCCTGCCCCTGGTATATTGAAGAGATTCATCGCATTGTAATCCACCGACAAGCGAGACTGATGTCTCCTCCTCAATACTTCATTTGAGGCATTCTGATCCAGCAAAAGTCGATAATTCTCGGCCTGAATCCTCTGCGCCTGGGCATCTAAAGCGGCCCGTTCCTCAGCCATCCTGGTCTCCTCAGCCGCCAAGTCCTCCTTGGCCTGCGTTATCTGATCCCATAGCTTAGTGATCTCTGCGTTATGCCGATCTTGAGTCTCCAGGGTAACTGCTGTGGCCAATAACATCATCCAGGCGTCCAACAAACCGGACAAAACTTGAGCCGGCCGGCGCGCGGGGCCTCCTGCCCCAGCTACTGGTCCGAAACCCAATGCCACTGTAGTAGAGTTTGCAAAGTTGGCTCTGTACCGGCCATGAAGATTGCGACTCGGTTTGGCGGTTCAAGAAATTCCAGAATACTAGTGCCATCGAAATATCCTTCGAACACGCCGTCTTGAACTTGGTATAGGGACTCGGTTTCACCGGTGGATGATTTGCCATCGGAATAAATGGTCGTCTCCTCTTCGGACACCGGTTTAGATCCGATCCCATGGACACATCCTACAAACGCACGCTTCATGGCGTGCTAAATCCGGGCAGGACTCGCACACTGAGCCGTCTCGACGAGGTCAGTGCAGATGTCCGGCTCAGGTCCTGGTTCGCTGATCTTGCCGATGAAAACATGAATTCCGCCAAAGGGGACCCGGTACCCGTACTCGATTGAGCCGGCCTCGGGGCCCCATCCTACGTCGTGATGTAGAGCTTGCCGCAACAACTCTTGGTCATCCGGCCAACCGTGTACCCTTTGAGTCCTTCAAAGCTGCTCTTCAAGAACTCGAAACCATCGTGCGATAGCCCCACGGTGGGCACCAACTGTCGTGGAAATATCATGTTAGATGTCCTCATGAAAGGACTTAGTCATGGAGCCATCGCGACGGGTTAGCTTGAAGGGGTTAAACCGGACAAAGGACACGAGAGTTTTATACTAGTTTGGCCCCTTGCGATGAAGGTAAAAGCCTACGTCTAGTTGTGATGGAATTATTGGGGTTTCAATTACCAGGGAGCAAACACGCTATGCCTGGCTTTCGAGTTGTTGTTTCTTGTCCCTGAACCGCCGCCGGGTCGTCCCTTTATATACACAGGTTGACCGGCCGGTTTACAGAGTCCCGAGGCCGGCTCATACAAGTGTCCGGCTCGGTCTCCCCTTTCCTAACTTACAATACAAGCTATACAACTATGGCGGTTTACCATTATGAGCCCTAATCCGCCTTCGGGCTCTGGTCCTCTAAGCTTTATTCGTATACCGCCATCTTCTTTGTCTTCCTGGGCTTCAGTATAGTTGAGCGTGAACCGGCCCCACCTGGGCGGTTTACACTCAGTAGTTATATCCTCAACAGGTTCCCAAGACTACGTCAAGTTCTACTTCATCAAGTACGACTACAACTCCAAGAATTCCCATCAACATGGTGTGGATCCCGATGAAGAAGAACTAGAGAGTTCTTGAGGGTGACTCCGCCAACATACTTCACTCATATCATTTTGGCAAGGACAAGTGCAATCAACTTCCACATCTTGCACTAGTTCATGGAGTCACAAACCCTCTTGTTGGTAAGACAAAGGGACAAGGTAACCTAATGCTTTCATAGACATCATTTTGTGTGTGCATCACTCTATGTCTATGGATATCCTTGTTTATTCCTTGTGGGACTAACCCGTGTAGGTATTGAAAGTGCAACTCACTCCAAAGTATTGCTCCAAAAGATCTACATCAACATTGAGCATCCACATCTTCAACACCTACATGAAGTCATCATCGACAAAACCCAAGGTTAGTTCATCCCTCTAAGGGGGTATCTCACATCTAGGGGAGCTTTACTCTAAGAATTGAGTTAAAGCAACTCTAATGGTGTGAACACATCAATGCATTATGTAAAAGTGGTAACCCCACTTGAGCTTAAACGATGAGTATGACCTATGATCAAATGTTCTCATTTGACTCCTAAATCAATATACTCACATATAGATGACCTAGTCATCGCCAATTGCTTGATAGATGCTAGAATTGGTTGTGCATGCTTTGCCACATATTTCATTTGTCATTTTATTGTGTGAGCATGTTGGTTGCATATTTTACTCATTCGAGGACATACACTTGTAGTTTTGCTTGTTTGGCTTCTTTTTCTTTTGCCAAGTGGATGGACAGGAATGCCTAAGAACCTTCTCTAGTTATCTATGCTTTTCTTGTCTCAAACTCTATTCATGCTACATCACAAAATTTGATCAAGTCAGATTAGAACCACTCTGTGTGAGGAGCACTCGGAGTCCCCAATTCGTCATGGACTTAAACTTCCAAAACTTCTTCGTGTGTTTCAGTCTGACCGATTCTTCCATTTTGGTCATACAGAGATCACTAAGTCGATCTAGGTTTTCAATCTCGGTGCAACCGATTTGAACTTTCCGGTCACACCGAGTTGCAGTAACTGCTTGCAGTAATGCATCTCGGTGCCACCGAGTTGTTCCACTCAGTCACACCGACAGGGTCGGGCTATATATACCCACGGGCAAAATTTTGGAAATTTTCTCCAAACTCTTTCACCCGCACTCAGCCCGCTCTACCTCCAGGGTCTCCGGATCGTCCTCCTCGTCGCCAGCTGCCTCCCGCCGCTGGTCTCCGCCGCTGTCAACGGGTATCAACTCCGCCGTTGCCGCCGTAGCGAGTCCATCACTGAACTAGGGTATGGACTTGATCAATGTGCTTTCCCTATCTGATTCCTAGCACATTGTGTTCGCCATGAATCTTGCCATGATCGAAACTATCTTAACTAGTCAAAACACTCCATAGATTAGGGTTGGATTGGAAATTTAGGGTTAGGTTTCTGCCAAAACCATCTCGGACCCACCGAGTTGTAGAAATCGGTTCCACCGATTTGGCCAAGGCCATTGCACATGTGATTCTCGGTCTGGCCGAGAATTGCAAATCGGTGTGACCTAGTTCAGGACTTTGTGAAACCCTAGCAGTCTCGGTGCCACCGAACTGTGACTCGGTCTGACCGAGTTCACTAGTTTAGGTTCCTAAAGCTGCTTCCGTATCACCGTGTTTACAAATCGGTAGATCCGAAATGCTTTCTATGGAAAACTAAAACTAAGTTTTTAACCCATTCTTTTGCAAAAACCTCTGTATTTTGTGATGCTCATCCCCTCTATATCATCTATATCTATTCACAGGGTCAGCTGTCAGTGTTTGCAATATGTCTGATCAAAGTGACAGCCAGAACGGGGAAGAGGAGCAGGTTCACATGAGTGAGGGCACTAGTCCCTCTAGTTCCTCAGATGATGGCAGCAGGAGCACCCCAAGCAACTTACCCAAAGCTGCCACCAGGGCCAGAAAGAAGAGAACCTCAGACTCTGAGGATGAAGATTATGTGGCAGAAGAGGATGAAGCCACTTCCAGAAAAGTGCTCAAGAAGGAATATGGCACATCTGTAGCCACTAAGCCTAGACTGAACAGGAAAATCCCAGCCAAAAGGACTCCTATGCTAAAGGTCAGAGGATCCACTAAAGAAACTGAGAAATCTGATCCCAAAGAGCCAGAAGTGACTGAAAAGAAGGCACCTGCAAGAAGGATTCCCACTTCCAAACCTAGGAAGTTTGCCACTAGAGAAACCATGAAATTCACCATTGAGTCTGAAGATGAAGCTGTTGGCCAAGACAAGAAGAAGAAAAGAGTCAGAACCACTACTGCCAAGGTACTTGGCAAGCCCTCTATGAGGAGAGACTCTTAAGAGAAAGAAGAAGAGGTTGCTGCACCAGCACCTAAAGCACAGAAGCTTATGGATGATGCCATCAAGTCAGGGTGTCAGGACCCCGACTCAATGCCACATCGATCTAGCATGTAACACCTCATATCACTTTGCGGCCTCATGCACGGTATTCCCACGGGTGTCGCCTTACCTTTGCCCGGGACCGTTTGCGTCTTTTGGCACACGTATATGATAGTGTCGCTAGCATCCATATGATAAGGAGCCCGGGATGACATGGCTAGTCGTAAACCCAAAGTGGCCCAAACTTACAGGGACAGGCATCCATGACCCAACATCGAACGTGTCGGTCATCAGCGAGTGAATCCAGGCTGTAGCACTGGGCTAGCAGGACTCCGGTGAACCGGGCTGTAGCGGGCTAACAGGACTCCGGTATTCATCGCGTGACATTTCCCCGAAGGGACAGACACAGGAACGAAGAAGGACACATGCCGGCCAGCCTAAGTGTTCCGGAGCAGTAGCAAGCTACCATGGCTCAGTGGAAACACTAGGAGACATTTCCCGGTAAGAGAGGCTACTAAGGATAAACAACTAGATAGCCAGATCCCACACATACCAAGCATTTCAATAACATACACACAATATGCTTGATATGTGCAAATACAACATGGCATCACAACATGACTCTACGACTCAAGTATTTATTCATTAGGCTCCGAGGAGCGAGATATTACAAACAGGGGTCTCACGACCCAACATTCAGAGCATACAAGTCAAAACACAAGCGGAAGCTATCATGTCTGAGTACAGACATCTAGAAATGAAAAAGGCTGAGAAGCCTGACTATCTACCAGATCCTGCCGAGGGCTCAAGATCGTAGCTGAGGTAACAAGCTAAACGTCGAAGTCCACGTGAAACTACTAGTGAGACCGAAATCTCTCTGCAAAAACATAAAATAGGCAAACGTGAGTACAAATGTACCCAGCAAGACTTACATCAGAACTATCTACATATGCATCATTATCAACAAAGGGGATGGTGGGGTTTAACTGCAGCAAGCCAGCTTTGACTCGGTGGCTATCCTGAACTACGACTGCAAGTAACTCTTTTGAGGTGGCACACACGAGTCCACATATTCACCATATCAATACACCACTATGGATCCGCTCTCGTCTCCCTACGAGAACGCCATCCATAGCACTCACGCTTATCTTGCGCATTTTAGAGTATCCACTTTCACTTGTCTATGAACTGATATAAGCAACCCAGAAGTCCTTTACCGTGGACACGGCTATTCGAATAGATGATGTTAACCCTGCAGGGGTGTACTTCTTCATACATGTTTCCACCACTTAGCGTCTGCACACGACATGTGCTCGGCAGACTTCAAGCGAAAGCCGACGTGGGTGTAGACCACGACCTACCTAAACACCTAAGTCTCTAGTCCAGGTTTATCGCCTATTCGGGTTCCATCCATGAGGAGATCCGGCCGGAGTTTCGCTCACAGCCCCAAACGATGTGAACAGGGTTCCGTGACACCAAACGGGCGCCCGGTATACCGTGCCACGTACCTACCGCATCACAGCCCACCCCTACGGTCAGCGCTGTCCACGGCCTCCAGTAAGCTACAAACACCAGAAACTACTTGCAACTCCTGGACAGAGGACTAGGGTGAATAAGAAGTCGAGCGGGGTCATATTTCAGGGCCCAATGCATGGTAGTAGCTGAATCATGGATCACAAACACAGAACTCAGTTCCTAAGGACGGCTTCAATGAGACAACCCACCATGTACTCCTACATGG